>NC_138236.1:18039882-18639882 GCF_964197995.2 Scardinius erythrophthalmus
AGTATGAGTGGCACTAAAGCCCTCACAAGGCTTGATTAGATGAAGGGCCCATTAGAACTAAAATGGGCCCCTGTTCCAGATGGAGTGTGTGTGAAAGGATAGCTTCTTGAGAGGGAGACTAATGCACCGATTACATAATGTGGAGAGGGTGGAGGTATTAATGAAGCTCGAGATGAGCGCTGAGGGCTGGGGGGAGCTGTCCGTACTTGGGACAGGAGTGTGTGACATGAGTTGGTCTGACCACTGCACATTCTCGTGCAGGGAGGAAAGGAATTTTTTTTTCACTTATTTTCTCATTAATATTATTTTTAGATGTTTAAATACCTTCTTCAATCCCAGTTTAATATTCAGAGACTCTTTTAAATAAGCTGAAAACACACTGCGGCAAAACGTCAAAACATTGCTCTGTCTGTTTAAGCATCCTGACCAGATCAATATAGCAACAATGGCTCAACCAATAGTGTTAGTTTGGGGGCGGGGCTATATGTTTGGAAAACCTGTCTGAAAGCAGTCAGTTTTATACAAAAGTGATCTGCACTCTGGAAATTGTTTATTTTATTTTGGATCCATGCATTAGCTCTTAAAGTGACAGCAGCCTATAAATACCTGCTGCTGTTTATGTCATTGTTTTTTTTCTATTCTTTTTCTTTTTTATGTCATTAATGTTAATCAAACAACAAAAGAGAGCTTTAACGTTGAGAGTGTTGATTGATCTAATGCAGTGTTATTTTACATTTAATTATTACATTTCGGTACCTGAATACTGCAGACCGTACTTACTTGCTTATTAGCATGCATATGCACAACTAGGATATTGGCTATTAAAGGACAAGTTCGGTATTTTACACTTAAAGCCCTGTTTACAGATCGTTTCTGATGAAATAGAACGGTTAAGATTAAAATTTGGACACATGCTGCTGTCCTGAGAATTTTAGGTTTCTTTCGCTTTCCCCCCCACCTACAGAATGGCTGCATATGTGCACTGGAACAATCCTTCCTAAAACGCATTAAACTTTCGTTTACAAAGACGTGAAACTCACCGAGTGGTCAGGGGTGTTCACTGATATGCTCACACAATAATCGCTGTAAAAGATACTTTCCAACAGGTTTTATCGTAGTTTTTGTCCAACTCCATTGACTTGTATTGGATGTGCTGTGAGGTACGGTATTACTCCGCCACCAACTGGGCTGGAGTGTCTATTATTCAAGCTCTCAACGGAAGAATCTACGGGTGTGAGGCGTTTGGAAAAATAGGTCCACAGTTTTACAACGAATGGTAAATCACCTGTTGGAAAGCATCTTTTGCAGCGATTTTTGTGTGAGCATATCAGTGAACACGTCTTTGTAAATGAAAGTTTAATGCGTTTTAGGAAGGATTGTTCCAGTGCACCTATGCAGCCATTGTGGAGGTGGGGGGGAAAGCGAAAGAAACCTAAAATTCTCGGGACAGCAGCATGTGTCCAAATTTTTTATCTTAATCGTTCTATTTCATCAGAAACGATCTGTAAACAGGGCTTTAAGTGTAAAATACCGAACTTGTCCTTTAATGCCTTATTCTGCATGACCTTATTCTGCATCCTACCCTACCCAATATATAAACTTTACTGCCTTACTAACTATTAATAAGCAGTAATTAGGAGTTTATTGATGCAAAAGTCAATAGTTAGAATTGGACCCTCATCTAAAGTGTGACCCAACTTGGTTATCCTGTATTTATCTATGCTTGAAATTAATGTATTTGCTCTTATTTTTTACTGACTGGTCACTTATCTTTAATAATGTTTGCTGATCTGAAAAATTATCCGATCCGTGACTCAAAAAATGATCTGAATGGTGAGTTTTGTAATTCGTTGCACCAATAGTTCATATCTCCTTGCATGGACTTAATTATATGGTTAAAGCACATGGACTTGCTGGAGGAGCATATTGATTACTTTTTTTTGTAAACAGTCAGTTTTGCCATTTTGTTTGGTGATGCTAGTGGCACAGAAATTACACACTTCACCCTGAATGTTTTTTTTAGAATGGCTAAGGGTCAGAAAAGCTGAAGTATTGAATAGGATCCTAACAAAATCTTAACCATGGGTTTCACCAAAATACAATTTAGGCACTTTTACTGATAAAAGCAGGAAATCCTCTGTAGAAGATGAAGGAAAATGATTGGGAAATGACCAAAATACCATAGCTGGGTGTTTCTTTAACTGCGGGCACTTTTATGTCCCAGGGGTTGACTGTTATTAAAACAACAGAGTTACATTTTTTCTCTTTGTTATATGAAGGCCAACTGTCCTGGAGACATTTTACTATGCCTTCATCATTTATTTCTCCTTTCATGTAGAACTATACTGTCAGTATTAAAGCATGAAAATCCATTATAAAAAATATGATAGATTACGCATCTCAGATGATCTAAACAAAGACTTAAGCAAAAGCTAATATCCCTGTTAGGGACAACAGTCTCAGTGAATAGTTTGAAATGGAATGTGAAGGAAACTCACTTGAAAAGAATATTTTGATTGTGTGTTGATTGTGTATTGTGATTGGAATTTTTTTTATATCTTCAGGGGGAAAAAATACAAAAGCGACAGTATTCTTCTGGGATGTATGAATGTCCACTGTTGGACATTGTAACTAGTGAGTTTGAAAAGTGTGTTTAAAAGATTATATTTTCTAAATGTCCACCGGGCTAGAAGTGCCCAAGGTTGAAGAAACGCTCAGTTACCATGGTACAGTTCTGTAAGGCCAGAAAAAAAGGAGGAGGAACAGGCTGAAGGGTTAAAGGAGAACAGCGTGAAGGTCTCAGCACCTACACTACACAGTTCACTGGTGTGTGAAACAGTGGAGAATGGGAAGTTAAAGAGGCTAGTGTGCACAGCGGAGGACTCGGCTGAGGAGAGTGGAGAGCGAGAGACGGAGGGAAGAATTACAAACAACTGAGGTAGTCGAAGAATCAAGAAAGAGCAGCACATCAGAGTGGAGGTTAAGATATCCTGCCTCCAGTGAGAAGATTAAAGAAAGAGAGAGAGCAGAAAGAGGACAAACTAAGTGGCAACTAGTTGTGTAGGTGACTGAAGCAAACAGCAAAAACATGGCACCTTCACAAAGTGAGAACAGATGATCAATGAGGACATTTTACTGCCGACCACCCACCCGTCTGGAGCTGAGTGGCAGGTCAGGGGTGAAGCACACACACACACACACACACACACACACACACACACACACAATCACATTTCCCTCGCAGTCTTCTGCTCTCTCAGATATGCCCACTGAAGCGCTCAGCAGTGGCCTGGTAAATGAGAATTGCAGGGTTGTGCAACATTCAGAACTTAAGAATTGTCAATTTGAACAGAATTATCACACACACACCAAAGGAAATCAGTGCTTTAGTGTTATTTATGTAGTAGTAGTTTTTATTTATATTTAGTTTTTACTAGCCTACTTTTGTTATTTGCTTTTGTCATTTTTTTCTATTATTATTTTTTAGATATTTCTATTTAGGTTTAATTTATTTCAGTTTTAGTTTTAGTTCAGTTTCAGTTTTTATTTATTAGTTCCATTAAGTAATTTTAGAGCTTCAACTTAAACTTATTTCAGTTAGTTTCCAGGGTAGCATTTCCATCCATCCATCCATCCATCCATCCATCCATCCATCCCTTCAAACTTCAAAGCTTTTTCAACATTTCCAAAACTTTAAAACAAGGTTTTGTCAAGGCAAACAAACTTAGCTTTTCTAGTTAGCAAGTTACAGTCAATACAAATTGTATGTCTATACCTTACATTCAAATTCAAATAGCAACTCTGCATTTGTGTTTGCTGCCTCAATTCAAATTAAGAAATTGAAAAGGCAGAGAATTACTGCTTGAATATAAATAGAGGACCTGACTGAAAACCTGCAGTTAACTGGGAAGGAACGGCACATTATCGAGGTTTGATTACTTTCCTTTAAACTCTCAAAAAGCGATCTGCACTGCGGGTCAAGGGCCACACGGAGGGGAACATATACGTGGTCAAGTATCCCTCACAGAAAACACCAAACACTGAATGATAGATGCTCTCAGCGATAATGATTACCTGGAGATTACTTTGAAAACAAATTGAGGTGATGTGAGATGCGGGATTGAGAAGCACTTCAAACGTGGATCAGAGCCAGAGAGTACAGCAACATCCAACACTGCAGCATCAGCACAATGCTGTTCCCCTTCCAACCCTATAACAATGAATTCAGGCTTGGAAGTGAACCTTTGATCTTGGATAATTAGTAGGCGGTAAATAAATCTTCATTAGCTGTAATGAATTACACCACAAAACAAAAAAACATCAAAGTTGCTGGTAATTCCACAATTAAAGTCTCAATGTATGCATCGAGGACAAGGGCAGCACTTGCGGGTACGTGCTTTCGGTGTTGTTTAGACTCTGTATAGTAAAAAACACAGTATGGCAAGCACGAGGTCATCTTGTTGTTGTTGTTCTGGCGATGCGGAGAGTTTGTCCTTCCAGGGCTGGCGGGCAGAATTGGCCCGAGGCTCCAATAGCAGGAGATTACTTACTCTAACAATGGATTACGTTTCCGAGATTGTCTCAGTTCGAGGGGCGTGCGTGAGGTGCTGAGACATCCCGGGCTTGTGACCTTGACCATGGATGATTGCGGGAACTCAGCTCCAGGGAGCTCTTAGCGAGAATAGGAAAATGCATAATAAGACAGGAAGGGTTTTAGCATGAATGAATGCAGGCATGACTGTGGTTGTGCAGGAGATTTGGAAGTCTTGTTTCTTGCACCCCTCAGACCAAACCTGGAGGGCTCGACAATCTCGCAACTCATCTGAAAAAGAAATAATGTTATCATCTCTCGCACACACGGGTGGGATGACTCACGTCCCCCTCTGCCTCGCCGGCACATCGCATTGCTGTGCAAGCTGTTATATTAACAGTAATTTCTGATGCAAACACACAAATGTGCGTGATTCACTTTTTGAGGTGAATATCAGCCTCTAGCGCCCCGGGGAAGAGTGGAATCCTTCAGTATACCGCTTTAATTACCCATGATTCTCCTTTACCTTATCTTTGTTCAACTAATGAAGCTCAGAGGAACGCAACTGGCTGCTACAGGAAATTGTGTAATTAAAAAAAGATTGCCTATATTGTGGAAGATGGATGGCAGCGGAAGACTCTCAGAGTGACTTTTATGTGCATACATGGATATTAAGACAGTTGGAGTTAACATAATCGGTTGGTCTGGTTGTAGATGCAGGCATGGTGGTTGCTTAAGGATGTAAGGATGGAACAATGTTGTCATCTTTTATACACTCTCATGTATATCCAAACCTGTATGACTTTGTATCTTCTGTGGAAAACAAAAGAAGACATTTTGAAGGATTGTTTTTCACAATAAAAATCAGTTAGGTCTGAAACAAAACTGGATTCCATTGTCATTCTGTGGACTAAAAAACACTGAGACAAAATATCATCTTTTATGTTCCACAGAAGAAAGTCTTACAAGTTTGGAATGACATGAGGGTGAGTAAATGATGACAGATTTTAACTATCCTTTGAAGAAAGACCTTATTTTCAGGAAAATATCTCTTAGCTTGTTGGAAATGGCTGTTTAAAAAATTGTCCTGGAGGTAAACTCGGGCTGCAGATCTGACATCCGTATGGATTTTTTTCATATTAAGCTTTTCAACAATATTCGTTCCCCTCCTCTCTCTCACTCTCTGTTGGCTTCTGACCTCTTCTGCTTTATTCGTAACACACACACCGGCTCTATACATACAGTAGATATTCCTCCTGGTAGGTTATGCTGTGGTGTCTGTGATGTAGGGGAAAGTGATTTTCATGGCAGTGGCCGTGGGCTATGTTTTGTAAGGGAAGTTGTGTGTGTGTTCGCCAGGTGCTCTGTTGCAGGGCACTCAGTCCTGGTGTCCAGATTTGATGCTTGTGGCGGTTTTGTGCTAATTTACATACAGAGAGTCTGTTGTGATTTTACTTCCACCTCCGGCAGACTCACCACCCCCTTTTAGTCCCTCTTGTATTTTTTAGGACTGCAACTAACAGTGTTTTTTTTATAACCGTTTAATCCGTGAATCATTTCTTAGGTTAATCACATTAATTATGCAGATATGCTTCGATTTAATCACTTAATCAGATGTCTCTTACTAAATTCTCTTCAAATTTACGAAGGAGGTCGACTGTTCTGCAGGAACACACATAGAATCTACCATTACTTTGGTTGCATATAGGATTTCACCTTTCAGTTATGGTGCATTTAAAACCTAAATAAGATTTTTATCAAAATGAATGCGCTCAGTTTGATTGACATGCGTGCACACACTCTATGAAGTATTTGATGGTCAAACGACGACTGCAACATTTCGTTCACTTTCTGTTAGGAAGAGCTGCGAAATGAAAATGTTTGCATTATAAAAAATGTAATGATTTAATATTATGTCCTGATGAAAATCCACTTGAACAGCTCATTTGTAATCAAAATAACAAAGCGCTGATTACATAGTCATTCATTTTTTACTATAAATCCAAACCTGTGTGACTTTCTTTCTTTTGTATAACATAAAAGAGGATACTCTAAACAATGCTGTTAATTAAGCACTTTCAGTTCCCATTGAATGCCATTGTATGGTCACAAAATATAATGGAAGTCAATAAGAACCAAAACTATTTGGTTACCCACATCTTTAAAATATTTTATATTGTGTTCCACAGAAAAAAAGAAAGTAATACAGGTTTTGAAGAAAAAAAGGGTGAATAAATTGACAGAATTTTCAGTTTTGGCTGACCTATCCCTTTAAATACTGGTGAAAATTTGGCATTATCAGCTGCTTCTTTAAAAGATGTGTTGGTCTCAGCAGTTCGGGTAAAGTTTGGCAGCTCATTCACCAGAGGTTTTAGAGAGCGACTTCCTGAGTGGAGAAGAAATAATGTGGTGTCACTCATTCAGTGACCTTTAGCTCTCGGGAGGAAGCATAAACTTGTATGAGTGTATTGAGGTAGGGAGGTGCTGTTCTGTAATACTTTATATTGTACATTGCAGTTTAATGTAGCCTACTACTACAATAAAACTTCTCTAAACTTGAATTTGCTTGCAGATTCACTTACCAGGTGGTCCATAAATGGCCAGTCCATCCCTGGTTGGAGCCCTAATTTCTTTGTTTAATAGTCTCCCTCTTTGGCTCTTTCTTTAAATTCCCTTGTTTCTATCTTGGTCTGCTGAAGTGTGCACTTTGGATACTGCATTTTTCTTATAGTAGATCTTTCTCATGTTTGTATTTCAGCCCACCAAAATTTCCTGTTCCCCCCCATTTCCCCTTCCGCTCACCCTTCATACTTTCCCTCAATCACTCCCTCCACCACTGAAGTTCTTTCACTTTCAGGAGTTTCACCTTTCCTCTCTACTCACCCTTCTGTTGAATTTAAAGTCATCGCTCATTTTGGGTGACATCCAGCGGGAGCTTTTCAGTACAGCAATGGGGCGTACTTTAAAACTATTTACTCGCATCAATTTTTAATTTTCTCATCTCTCTGCATTATTGTCATGCTGAGGAATGTAAAGCGGACACCTCTCTCTCTCTCCGTCTCTCTTCCCTTCTCTTTTCCCTCAATTTCCTTCTTTTCCCTCAAGCCCAGTTTATCTCTTTATCCATTATACATTGCTCTTTATGTCTCTCTGCCAAGCAATATAGCATAAGGTTTATGTGCATATCAGGGAATAGCAGGGGACTGACTGGGTCTGTATGTGTGCGTGTGTGCGTAATATGCACTTGGGGACACTAGCGGTCATTGGATCAGAAGTGTGCAGCTCTCTCACACACACACACACACACACACACACACACACACACACACACACACACACACACACACACACACACACACACACACACACACGCATTATTGTGTTTGTGTCATTATTATGCAGAATGCATTTCCCAGCATGGCCTGGTCACTTGCATTTACACACACACAAGGGCCAGGAGAAACATTGAGCCAGAAGGCTTTTCAATCAACAAGTTGCTAACATTTACCATGATTTACTGTAGTAACACTAATTGAAACCATCTGAGGATTGCGGCAGAAATCTGGGATATTCATAGCGAATTTTATTATATTATTAATGTAGACAAGGAGTAATGTAATATAATTCCAGTATTTTTTGTTATTAATCTATAGCCGTTTTTGTGCATTTTGTTTATTAATATACTAAATGTTTTTCGGCTATACTGTTTTCACAACAAAAAACATAATAGCCTATTTACTTTTCACCATGGTTGTGTGGGGGAAAGTGATGTTTTACCTGTGGTTAACATGATCCAAATACTAAGGAAGACTACTATTGCAAAACGCTAAACACAGTTCTCTACATTAGACATCATTCAAAACGAACAGCTCTTTTGTTTCATTTAAAAAAACCTGCCATTTAAATGGCATCAATTTACCGATTACCTAAAAAAAATCTGTTAAATTTACAGAAAAAAATTGGCACCTGTGGTTACCAGAAATTTCCCGTAAAAAATACAGTAGCAACATTTTAGGTTTTACAGATTTAACTTAAAATTTACAATAATAAACCGTATTTCATTATCTGATATAATGTTAATTTACCGGCCTATTGAAGTATTAATATCTGTTTTGTACCATAGTAATACACTGACAATCAACAATCACAGCAATAATGAAAATCACATGATTAATCAAAGCTCATCACAAGTAGTTCTTCCACAAGAAAGTTAATATTAATATATATAGAAGGTGCACAGTGTCATTCACACAAACATTAAACACCATCATGGTAACACACATGAAATTTTAAAAATACAATAAACATTAATTTAACAACATTAAATGTAACATAAAACCCTAATGTACATAACTGATTATAAAAAAACTAAGAAAACCATGACGAAACAACAAAAATGTTGTTCGTTTTTACTTACTAACAGTATTTTACAGTAAAATGACATTACATGTATCATTAGATCTATCAGTTATTTACCATATAGTAAGGAAACTTTCTGCTAATCAATTAACACTTTTTCACTGTAGCATTTTTACAGTCTTTTACTGTTAAAATCATGATGATTTTTTACAGTGTACACACAATGATCATGTGTGAAAACACTAATAATTTCATCTCTTAGACATCAAAACTTAAATTTACATTTATTTTGTAAATACTTTTTATTTTACTTTTAAAAAAAAGTCAAGTCATCTTTATTTCTATAGCGCTTTATACAATACAGATTGTTTCAAACAGCTTCACAATAGAAACAAATTTAAATTCTGTTGTAAAGCAGCTCTACCAAGCCAATAGTTTTATTATACAGCTCAAATCAGTTCAGTTCAATAACTGTAAAGTTCATCAATTGTGCACACATACTGTAAATACAGTGTATTTGTGCACATAGGCCTACATGTACGTGTGAGTGCTATGACAAACTCCTTTGCACTCCATTGAACAAGCATAAGACACAAGATAGTAATTCACACCCTCATTTCCAACTCAGAACGCTATTAAGAACAATCCATCATTTGAGATGTGGAAATTTTCATTACATTCAAAAATATATGACAGAGTTATCCTGCTGTGCATATATTTCGCATTTGGACATTGTTAGTAGTCAAATTAAATAAACTAGGGAGAGTATGAAAAGTGTATTTTAAGACAGATTACTTTCTAAAAGTCCACAAGGCCAGAAGCGCTCATAGTCGAAGAACACTCTTACACACCTGCCATTGTGCTGGACATGAAGCACCATGGGATGAATATATTAAATATATTTGCATCTTGCCAAGGAATGATTTGGAACTGCAGTTTGACACGAATTCTCCAGAAGATTCCTCAACAGATTTATTTATATGCATTTTAGCAGTTCAGTCTTGTTATGCACCATCTAAGAAAGCTAAAAAAAAAAAAAAGTTAATTTATATGTATATGTCACAAGGATCTCTATGAGAGGATAAAAAGAAGTAAATAAACCACAGTCCTCCAGTGAAACAGGCTGCAGTCTGGAAATAAAAGGGCTAGCTGAGCCCTCATCCACTCGTAAAATATATCCCAACTGAGCTGTACCATCCAGACTTTCAGCCTTTACAGCTGCGGCGGGAACGATGACAAGCATACGCATACAAATGCACTCACACACACTTACTTAGGTAATCTGAGCAGGCTCGGACTAGCTGGCGCACACTCTAATTTTCAGGAAAGGAGTGGACAGAGTGACCTAAGCTAACCCAAAGTTACATTTTACATGTCTACACTAAAGAACACGGGGGTCTAGTGAATGAATGCTGGCAGTGGATTCGACTCCCTATTGTTTTATAATGTTTTATGGAGTCATCTGCTAGTTTAAATTAGCTAGCTCTCATACAAAAACATGTACTCAAAACTCCCATGGTGCCTTATGTGGTATGTTACGCTAATAAAGTCCTAGAGGCCTGAAGTTTAAGAACATCACACACTCCCACGGTTCACATGCTGTTCGCACACACACAAACACACACACACTGTTATGCTGTCACACTGTGGGATATGAGTCTTGGCTCCGCTGGGAGGTTTAACAGCAGCTAGAGGGGCATTTGTCCTTCACTCCCACTCCTTCTCTCATCCCTCCATCTTTAATTCAGCATCCCGACCCCCAAGTCCCAGCATCCACCTCTGCTCTCCGCCATTTGTTTGTTCTCAAGTAGACCCAGCATCCCTCTCTCTCCCTGTCTAGGGGCTAAATCGCATCCTTTTATACTTCACCACCCCCTTTCAGATGAGAAAGTTGGCAGAAACCGAAAAACAGAAAGAAGATGTGAGTGCATGTGCGTGTGAATGAGGATCCAAAAAGAAAGCTGTGAAAGCAGGCGGAAACACACGTCTTTTGGCTTTAAATTAATCCCGTTGATTATACTGCCGAAATCTGGGTTGTGACACAGTTGTTATTGCTTTACGATATTAATAAAAGAGTGAGATGAAGAAAGGAGGCGGAAGGGAGGGGGGCTGGAGGAAAGATGGAGGAAAAGAATCAATGCAGAGGCTCGCAAGGTAATTAAAAGCAGCAATGGACAGGCCTTGAAAGCCATTATTAGTAGCTCTTGGTAAAATTACTATGATTACACAAACAGCTCCACCAACACAGGCTTTTGTGTATAGGCAATAATTGCCCCTGCAATGGATTCAGATTCTCAACAATGTTGTTTTTCGTGATAGATGGGAAACAAAGCGAAGGGAGGAAGGCAAAGGCCGACACTCCTCGATGCCCCAGACGTCAATATAAGAATTAATCGCTTAATCGCTATCCACAGAGCAAATGTACTTTCATGTTCTCTATTACCTGTTGTGGACTAATGTGCTGTATTTATCATCAAGATCAGCTTCTTGGAGCTGCAGTGTAGTGTTTAGCATACAGGACACATTGAGATTCAAACTAGTTTGAGTTGATATCATGATATGGTGATGGCTTTACTCATGAATATTAATTTGTTCGTACTGTGTGTTAATTAATAGCAGGATTCTGACATTATTAAAGATGTTGTTCAAATATTTTTGAATGTTTTCAAATGTTTTGTAAGCAGGCATGTCCTTACATACTTCAATATGTATTGATCTTGACTTACGGTTCAATGGAGCATCTATTTAACATCAAATTACTATTAAAAATATAATGTACAAAAATATTTAAACAGCTGTGATTTTTGATCAGTTCAAGTGTATGTCATCTTCTAAACACTATAAAATGTTCCCCTCCAGACAAGCATGATAAAATGAAAGACATTTTTGTATGTCAGCTTATGCTCGGATCAGATGTCTTTTTTTTTCATTCTTAATGTGGGGCAGAAAGTTTAGTTTTAAGCTGTTTTATATCATATTAAAATGCTAATGTGAGTAACATAAGTTAAAGCCCAATGTCATTTTTTTTTCTCATCATTTCCCATCATTAATTTTTTTTTTAATAACAGCTCAAGCAGTAGAGCATGGCACTAGCAACACCAAGGTCATGGGGTCGATTCCCCAGGGAAAGCAAGAACTGATAAAACGTATACTTTGAATGAACTTTAAGTTGCTTTGGATAAAAGCGTCTGCCAAATACATTAATGCAAATGTTTCTTTTAGTAACAGAGATGCAATCAGAGCAGAAGGTTAGATCTCAGTTGATGTTGTGTATCTCTGCAGAATGTATAAGCATGTCAAGGCTACACCGCCGCTTTTCATTTTCCACATCCTAGAAAAGTCTCAGAAGTAATACACTGTGCAAATAACATGCATTTAATTAATGGTAAAAGACACATTTCAAGCAAAACGTCATCAAATATTTTTAAATACACAATTTATGGTTGTCAAATGTTCATCTCACATGTGATGTACTCCACCTGTGGTAACTCTTCTACGATACCTGACTTAAATCCATGCATCCACTAAAAATCATCTTGACACCAGGTCATAGGTCACTCTTTCACCAGAAAAAGACTTGCGTGCGGCCCTTACCGGAAGCCAGTGATTAGAGTTGGTAAATATGAATATTTTTCTTACAAAAACACACTGGAGGTGGATTACTTTTATGATTGTTGGATGTGCTTTGTTTGGCCTTTGAAATCTAAGGTACTGTTCACTACAATTATAAAGCTTTCTAAGAGCCAGGATATTTTTATAACTCTGATTGTGTTTGGCTGAAAGAAGAAAGACATATACAGGATGGCTTGAGGGTGAGTAAATTATGGGATAATTTTCTTTTTCTTGTGAACTAACCCTACAGATGGACTTCTAAAAGTGCCATATATAGTGCACCTGCAGAAACACAAATTTGACTCCAGAGTGCATCATTTCCCAATCCCATATGTCTTTTTTCACTGTCCTGTCTAAACAAGGCTTAAAAAAATTATGACAAGACAATGAAGATATCTTAACGAGACAACCTGAAGAATAGGCCAAAATACATCAGCACACTCTCTGTATTACTCCATGAGAATGAGTCATCAGCACTTCCTGTTCCTGTCTGATCTACTCACACCCTAATGCAAATACTTACTCATTGGCACTCCCACATAAGCACTTCAAATGGTTGAAGCGCGGCACAAGCACACACACACACCCCGGCGCTTCCTCCGCCGTCCTCGTTAAGTAAAACAGAGAGGCTAATGCATTTGGATTTGGCACTGTGCAAATTCATCGCAGCTCCTCAGACATGACCCACTTTATCTGAAGTGGAGCCACATCCGTTATGCTGAGAATCTATCACCATTAAAGCTTAGCTCTCCAGTCCCACTGCCTAGTGGTGTTAAAGAGACCCACATACACAAATGCACATGCTGTGTTCCGGCCCAGAGGGCGGCAATCATGTTCCTCCGCAGGGGATGGAGAAGTGACAAAGAGAGGGACACAGATGTGCATCTCTCCGGAAGAGCATGTGTGTGTGTTTGCGCACATTCATGCCAGCTACTGCATCAGGGGATTGAGGTTCTCTTGATAAATGGAGGATGCACTGAAATACTGTGTGCAAAAAGTAGTTTGTTTAAATGAAGAGCTTCTGTATGAGCAGCGGAAATGGTTTATCCCGGTTCTGTGTGTATGTTTAGGACTATGCGGCGGATTATGTATATGAAAAGACAGGATAAACAGATTTAGGAGATGGAAAAACATGAGTGGAAGATCAGACGAGGAGAGAGATTTAGGATGAAGGAAACTGAGAAAAGAGAGGGAAAGTTAAAAATGATTTGCTGTGAGCAGAGGATAGGTACTTTGCCACATATTAAAATATCTTCTGACTTTGTAGTAATTACAGATAAAGAGAAATAGAAAGGAAAAGAGTGAAGGAGACACCCAGAGGGAATGGGTGTCGGAGGACATGTGAGTATTTTCTAAAAAATGGGTTGGCAGTGGAAATAAAAAAGATCATTTTGATATAAAGCCAGGGGTTTGTGAGAAAATGAAGAGGTAGGGGTAACAGCAGGCATGGAGATATAGCCTATATATAGAAAAGAAAGCATGAAGAGAGAAAGGGAAGAGAGGAATAGATTAATGAGATGAAATCCAGGTGGTAATATGCATTACAGGTAATTCTGGAGGTAAGAGAGATTATCAAACTAATAATGATTCTTTATTATAAAAGCTGTATTGTCTGGGCAGCCATGGTGCTATCTTTTTGGGGCGCTGATTTACTAAGTCGATTTCAGTATGTGTTTAATAAATGTCACAAGCTCCATTAAAGGTTAACTGATAAAAACTCGGCTGAAATTGAAGATTATGCCTCAGCCTGCCTGAAAAACATTTTCCTTGACAGTTTTTCGGCAATTAAATCGTGCTGTATTTTCTGCCAGCTCTTTAGAATCTGAGTTCGATTCACAATCGAATCTCTACTCTGAGTCGGTTCTGATTCGCACAGCTCCATCGCGCTCTGACTCGTTTGGAGCGCCGAATTAATGAATATTTACTCACAGTTGATTAAATCAAACCCGCAAAAGCGCCCTGTCGTTTCTTAGCGAAGAAGAAGTCTTTGTTGAGTTCGACAACACCTGCACGAGCGGCTTACGACGACTGCACAGGTAAATTAACTGAGTGTCAAAGCACACAAATATTAGGCCTAAATGTGTACAATTTTCACAGGTTCCTATCATGGCGCGTCAACAGGCCTACAGTGGTTGCTTTTATTAGCCTATAGCCTATTCAGGGGCAGACTTATGAATTTGGGGGCCCTAGCAAATTCCAGATAGTTTGTAACCCTTGCTGTTGCATAGTTTGGAGTTTATTTACCCCTTCACAACTTGTCTATTGAATTGTGTTGTGCCAATTGAGCAATTAATTAGTCAACCTGATGTTGTTCAAAAGCCGTATTACCTTATTTTTTAGATTACAAAAGAAGACATAAATATTATGTCTGCACTTGCCCATTTAATAGCAGTAAATGTGGCCTTCTTCAATCTTTACAAAAAACAAACACAGGATTTAAACCCTATGCAACTCGCTCCTTATTCCAAGTGTATCCATATTCTGTATGTGGATGCATATGGTAGGGTTTGGCGAGAAACAAATCAAAAATGTTAAAGTCCCCATGTAGTCAATAATATTGTATCCCTTAAAATGTATCTTTGATCACCAAAATGACATATTGAAATGTTTTTTTTTTCTGTGAAAAAAATGTCTTTATGCCTTAAAATAGCTTGAATATAATTCTACGGCCTTGCTTCATTTATTAGACACGGATCAATGAATATGTAAATTAGCCCCGCCTCCACTCACTCAAACCAGCTCAGAGATCCACTCGGTCAACTCTACATTAGTAAATGCTGCACAATGACAAGCGCAAAATACTGGTTTAATCCAGGCATGTTTGAACCAGAAACTGATTCATAAGAAGTTGAAGAGTGAATTATGCGTTTTATGTATCGCTCTTTACAACGTCAGACACATATTGGTAATTAATATGATTAGCCTTTTGCTTGACTATGTTGTCAAACAGCTAATAATGTGTTGCTAATGTTACACAAACCATGTTCCCATTCAGACAGCAGCAACTTGGAAGAACTTAGAACGTGGAGAAAGTCATATATTTAATTATAACGTCGTAATATACATCATATACATAATTCACCCGCTATATTGCTAAATGTACAGAATCTTTCATTTTAACAGAAAAATATTCTGGGATAACCTGGCTTCTCTTGAAACACCCTTGCATGCTAATGCCAGCACGCACGTTGAAGTGATTGGTTACAAGGTAGTTTGTGATGTAAGAAACCCCAGCGATCTCAAACTGCGTTTTTGATACTGTCTTCAGATCACTGCAGTTTTAAGGAGAAAATACTCATCAATGGTGTTGACTTACGAATTTGCACATGGTTTGTCTTAAAGCATATTAAAAACACCACATAGACATATAAACAACATTAAAAACTTGATTTTCACTACAGGGGGACTTTAAGTGAAAATCTTCGGTCGTGGCACTCCTGTGTACATTCATGCGAGTACGCAGCAGTTCATGTCTGCACGCACAGGAAAAGCAAATCAAGCTAATCATTTAGAGAAATCAAGACACAAAATCATGACAGGAAACACAAGGCCTATGAAACTAAAAAGGCAAGCATGTCTCTGTTGTGAGACAGTCAGATTGTCACGTGAACAAATAATATGTAGGCTATACCTAACACAATCAATTGTGACCCTGGACCACAAAACCAGTCACATGGGTACATTTTTTTGAAATATAGATTTATACATCATCTGAATAAATAAGCTTTCCATTGCTTTATGGTTTGTTAGGATAGGACAATATTTGTTCGAGAGACAACTATTTGAAAATCTGGAAACTAAGGGTACAAAAAATCAAACTTCGCCTTTAAAGTTGTCCATTTATGTTTGCAATTTTGCTGCATTCACTCACAAAAATAAATTTTTTATATATTTACGGTAGGAAATTTACAAAATATCTTCATGGAACATGACCTTTACTTAATAGCCTAATGATTTTTGGCATAAAATAAAAATCGATAATTTTGACTCATACAGTGTATTGTTGGCAATTGACCGTTCGCAAAGACCTTTAGTTACTGTTGCTATGTCCGACAAGCTACACCGCTCTCACGCCACTCCATGTTCTCACGCAGTGAAAAATCCATTGTGGAGGAGAGAGGACACTGACAACGCACTGACAGGACAGACCAGGTTACTTTTGATATGAAACAAAGTCTCAAAATTTAAACAATAAATACCGTTTTGTGGCTCTTAAATGTATTTGACAGATCGCTATAGAGTCTCAGTTAAAGCTGCTCGTGAACCGATCATCTCTTCCTTCTAGTTAATTTATAGCATCAAATAAACATGAATGAACATAAGAAGGAATGTTATTTTAACCACGGAAAGACATCAGTAGGCTTCCCGTTTTTCAAGATCAAATTCTCCAACCTTAATCTACTAACTCTCCTGACTGCTTTGTCGGGCTTTTTCAGACAAAAATGGCGGATTCGGTGGATGGCGGATTATGATTGATCAGATCGCCTGTCAATCAAACACCCTGTGAAGGGTCGTAAAATATACCCGTGCTACTTGTGACTGGTTTTGTGATCCAGGGTCACAATTTATCAAGTTAAACACAAACTTTAACACCTCTGATTGGCCATTGCATTGAACAGTTAAGTCCACCACTATCTGATTCCATACCATCAAATATTCCACTGCTCCCTGATGTCACTAGAACTGAACTATTTGTTATGACTTTGTTTACTTCTGTGTGTGGTTCTGTTTATGGCCTATTTATTAATCCATTTTCATTTGCATATCTTCCTAGCTTTGTTGTTAATGTAGATTAGATCCACTAGCAATAATCAGGGTCAGCATTTTATTCTTTTATTTAACTGCATTGCATTGCATGCACTTAAATCATTGCACAGATTTCCCCCCAAAATCAGTGTTGAAGTTTGGAGAACAGTATGTCCTGCTCTTTTAATGATTCTAGATTGCATTTAATTATTTTATAGTGAGGAGTAATAGAGTTTGCGAGAGGAGGTGGAAGGTGAATGGTTAGAGAGGGGAACAGCAGGTGTTACGAAGCTCTCAGATGGGAGATCTGATTATTATGATCATGTTGATGATGCTGCTGATGAGCGAGAAGCAGCAGACAGGAAGAGAGAGAGAGAAAAGACTGATTAGAATTTGAAAGGCAACTTGATGGCCACTTCTTTTCCTCATGAGAGTGAAGCTATGCCGACCTTTCCTTGCTCCCTCTCTCTCTCTCTCTCTCTCTCTCTCTCTCTCTCTCTCTCTCTCTCTCTCTCTCTCTCTCTCTCTCTCTCTCTCTCTCTCTCTCTCTCTCTCTCTCTCTCTCTCTCTCTCTCTCTCTTTCACTCACTCACTCACTCACTCACTCACTCACTCACTCACTCACTCACTCACTCACTCACACACACACACACACTCACACACACAGACAGGTGTTTACTAAATCTGAACCTGTGTGCCGAACGTCAAATGCAAGACATTCTGTGACCTTTCGTTGTTGTGTCTCAGAGTGTGAAATGCATAAGCGCAGGAAGCACTCTATGAATGCTGATGGGCACACTTCCTCGCTCACTATGCGGCGATATGTTTATTCAGCGTCTGAATGCTCATGCATAATAATATTGTGATGCTCTGGAGATATATGTCATTATAAAACAGAAATAGCGTGTGTGAGTGTAGCTTGTTTGTCATTTGATTCTGATTCACATTCAGAGTTTGTTTCCTAGTTTGATGAGGTGATGCAGTAAATACACTGCATCACATGTGGAAATGTAGAATATTTTTTTTTAAAAGTGGAATTTGGAATTAATTGGGTAACTATTTATGGAAGAAACGTGCAATCAAGATCAAGTTGGTGACCTGAACAGTGTGCAAAATGGCTATTGATCATTATTAGTGACTGATCCTTTTGCAAAGTGTATGTAGTAACTATTGATATAGTGAGGATGATATTAATTTTCTCTGGCACACTTGTTTGCGGTCTTGAATGTCTGCAAACTTCATAAGACCATAGCAGAAAAGGAGAGGCCAAGATGATTTTGTTTTTTTAAATGCCTCTCAGAATCTATTTCCCACATCTGTTGTGTGTAGCAAAATTGGGGGAAAAAAACTTTTAACAAAAATGGGGACAATGATTTCTCACATTTTCTGCTAAATTCCCACCCCCATTATTTGTCCCCCCAATTGGATTGCTCATAACCACATGTTACCATGTTGGTGCGTGTATTGCGCATAAAAAGTGCACGCGCATAAAGCCGCCTCTCAGTACTAAATTTAGTTCTTTTTTGCTGCTTATTACATTTAGACAGTCAAATACACACAAAATAATGTCAAAATGCCTGCCTTGGGCGAGTATTCATGTAAACACAATCAGTTATGTTTTAAGTGAATGTAAACACTTCAGAAAGAACTTGAAACAGTATAATGGATCAGTGCGTCAGCTCCTAATGTGACAGCAGCTTAATATACCTGCTGCCAAATTATGAGATAATATTAAAAATGTCCATATGACAGTTTTCCCTCTCGGTATCAATGTGAAAATTGTGGCCTGTGATAATGCTGAGTGGCTGGTAACTTTGGGAAACCAAAAAAGTGAGCAAAAAAGTGAACATCAAGCCCTATATAAACATTTTCTGCATTTTTCTCCCACAGTTGCAATTAGGATGCAACGTAACTTCATACAAGAAAATACAGAAAACATGCAGAAAAAAAAAATCTTTTTTGATTTCCTTAACATGGCTGGTGCGGTTATTGGGTTTGTGAATTGGTAAAAAGCTGGTAATTAAATCAAAAACATTTCAAAATGTAATAAATGTGATCATTAATCAAACCCTGAGAACCGTGAACATGTGAATGTGTTGTTAATTTAGTGAAATATTAACTTAATATCTCAGTACTTCAAGTAAATATATTTGGCTAACAAAAAAAGTTAAGAATCTCTGCCATAGGGTGTTCTGTTTGTCATTTAAGGAGCCTTTGATGCACCCTTCTCTGATGTGGACTAGAGCTCAGCCCATAAGTCTACTCTGGACATATAGCGCAACTGTTAGGTTGACATTTTGGAAAGAACATATGACTGATAACTTTGAGACCTGTTGTGTTTTCAGCAAAACCTGAATATAGCCCTCTTCACACATACATTCTTTACTGGTAAATTACCTTTAAGAGATCTTAAAAATACCAGTAAATCAGTTCTGGCAATCTGCCAGCATGAGATACTGGTATGATGCTGTGTGAACTAAGAATGAAAATTTTCAGTTTGAGCATACGAGGTCAGAACGTGCTGACAAGAAGTCTGCTTTGGGTCAATCATAAAGCTCTGACAGAGCAGTTTATGGTAAATTCTGCTGCTTTTACTTGTTTTTCTATGTAACCATAGAAAAGTGTTGTGTAGAATTGTGAGAGAATTGAACCAAAAGAATTGTGTAGGCTGTTTACAGTTAAAGTCGTTCTGCTAATTTTACGGTAATGTACTGGGACTGCTCTGTGAAAGGGGCTTATGTCTCTCTCACACACCTACACCATTTAATAGTATATTATAGTTTTGGGCCTTTTAATATTCCAAGAGAAAATGTGCAATAAACAGAGGGTCTGTTTAATTAAACTTTCATTTAATTGGAGTTACGATCTATAGTCTACACCATGACTGATTTATTAGATGGTCTGACAAAAAAAATACTGTCTCATATCATTTTATGTCAAAGCAACTAATTAGAATTCCTCTGTATACTGTACTAATGCACATTTGATTAACAATATAAACATATTTTAAGACAGCCTCCAATCTAAATGTGAAAGGTAAAACAGCGTGTCATATCAATCACTTTGATGCAGGCTTTCACTTCCACTTTCTCTTTGAAAGACTTTTCTGCCCCCTCTTTCGATTCTATTCATGCTTTCTCTCTCTATCTCTCTTTAGCCTTAATGGCATCATTCCAGTCTCCTTTCTCCTTTATATTCATTTTCATTCTCTTCATCTCTTTAAAGTCTTTTCTGGAGAAAATAGCCATGACCTGAGAGATGTGGTTATGAAAGAGTGTGACTGCTCATAGCAGTACAAGTGTTTCCTGTGTAGGAGGCCATGGAAAGTCCTGTGAAATTGGGGAAAATGAAAGTCGGACACATTCGGCTCAGTGATTGGCTCATTTTGAGACCACTTTTGCTTTTAGTGTGACAGAGAAAGTCCCCATGTTACCGCCTCCTCCATTGACCGAAGATAAGAATGAGAGAGTTAGTGGTGAAGTAATGGTGACATTAGTTTTTCATCATCTTTCATCCCTCCTTCTGTTGTCAAGAGCTCTTTCATGACGTAAGGGTGTGAAATGTTTGGCAGGATTGTGTGTTTTATCAGAGGCTGGTACAGTTGGGACGGCTGCCTCACATGTTCAGATGTGTATGATATGGCAACTGGTGCAACCACAAAACATACAGCCTAAGGCCTGACAGAGGGAGAGGAGAAAGTTTTTTCCCTCTTTTTTTCTTCTTTTCAGCCGGAGGTCTTTAAAAAGCACCTCATGCCTGGCAGGCGACTGACTGAAGATCTGAAAGCAGTTAGTCTTCCAATTTCTCCCTCAGAATTGATGGGGTCTAATTAACCAAAGTTATTCCACTTCCAGGATGGTTTTTGTGCTGTGTGAATACTTATCTTAAAATAATCAGTTAAGTCGGCGTTACGAAACCAACCCCCTGTCAGTGCTTTTTGGAGTTGTCTTGTGTGCTAATTTTACCGATCTCAAATCCTCACAGTTCAGCATAGTGAACTTTAAAAACTATCTTTTGAATACATTGTTTTGCAAGCATACAGCCAAGCTTAGTTATTGGTTATTAGTTATTCTAAAGTGCATCGGAAACTTTTTCATATAAAAATGTGTCCTTGACCAATTTTGAACTTTAGGGCTTTTAAATAAAAATATTAGCCTACAGAAAATAGGTTGTGCTGTCGGGGCTGAAAATCTGAGGCCACTTTGAGAATCTGGGATCTTTTTTATTTGGACTTTTAAATAACTTTTCTTTGTTTTAGATATTTATGGCTTGTATTAGGGCTGCACAATTAATCGCAATTTCCATGTAATCGCACTCAAACCGATTTTGACATCGCAAAGGCTGCGATATTTGTATTTTTTTTATATGCGCAGCTTGTCATTGATGTACGGCTCTGTAAACGCTGCTCCATCTAAGCACTGTGAGTTTGAGTCACTTATAACGTGCATTTGAAAAAGCAACACGTGTCAAACATCTTTCCAAACATGAGAAGCATTTATGAGCCTCTTGTCCAAACTCACTTCATAACGACAGTTGAGCATCCTTCTGCGAGATGATGTGGCTTCTTGCACAGAATAAGGCAGTCGTGTGTTTATAAGTCATGTTTAATCAATCAAAGCGTTTCAATCTTCTGTTTATTCAGCTACAGTGATGATGCCAGATAGGGATTTCCTGGAATGTTGTGCGTTATCTTGGCATATCTGCCTGAGAGCGCCCTCTGGTGTTCAGATGGAGCAGCATTTACTACCGATCAGCTGTGCTGCACTGACAAGCTGCATAAAATAATCGCAGCCTTTGCCCAATCGCATGCGGTTTCGTTGCGATTAATTGTGCAACTCTAACCTGTAAACAATTAAAGTGATAGTTCACCCAGAAATGTAATTACGCCTTCAAGGCTACATTTATTTATATTGTGAATTTTCAGCATCATCGCTCCAGTCTTCAGTGTCACATGATCCTTTAGAAATCATTCTATCATCATTGGTGCTCAAGAAACATGTCTTATTCTTACATTGTATTAAGTAATATTTTTATGGAAATTGTGAGGTATTTTTTTCAGAAAAAAAAGTACAGCATTTATTTCAAATAGAAAGCTTTTGTGATAGAAGTGTCTTTACTGTCACTTTTGATCAATTTAATACATTCTTGCTGAATAAAAGTAACTGACAAATACTAAGAAATAATGTTACTTTAACATTTTAAATTTCAGTCAAATTGTTATGCTGATGATATAAAAAAAAAAATGTTTTCTCTCAGATTTTTGCTCTTTTGCTGCATACTTTACACTTGACAATATCAGTATCGAAAAGGGCGAGGAATTAGTCTGTGCAGGATTTCCTCTTACCGCCATTTCCCAGCAGATGAATTTTCAGGCATGGGAGCGAGAGTAGACTTTAACTCGGACAGTTTTGCATTTAAATAAGGTGTCTGCACCTTAATGATCTCAAATGACTCTGAGGCTAACCACAGACTCCCACATAGATAACAGAAAGTGCTTTTCACTCGGCCTCCCCGTTTCCTCAGCTAATCGCTTAACAACATCACAGAACACACACATGAGTAGTAGTGGATCAAGGCTAGGTGAAATTGCATTTCTTTTTCCTCCGAGGCGCTGATAGTGAAGTGTGTTCAGACACCCTCGGGCAGAAGAAACCATGGCTACTGTAACACAGCTTCTCACTTAAACAGAGAACCAACTGTCATGTTCCACAATTAAACTGCATGTCAGGACTCACTGTGGGTGGCGAGTGTAAGATTGTTTCATAGCACTGTGGAATTAGCAATTTGCAATCATACTACAATCATCCAACCTTTCTGACCCATCATCACATGTGAGTGCTCTGTTTTCTCTCTCTTTAACCGCTTTCCGACCAAGTAGTTACAGGAACTTAGTTATAGGAACTGTCCACTTCTAAACAGTTCTATGAACTACTCTCCCCCAAACTCGGTTTTGCTGTTTGCGTTTGCACTGGCCAAGTGGCCATAGGAACTGGTAGGAGGGGTAAGGGAGTGACGTTTGTTGTTGCGACTTTTATTTTGACAGCGCGACGACCTTTATTTTGATGGCGCTGAGAACGCCAGAGCAAACAATGCTCGCATTCTGTGTTCATTAGTTAGCGATCTGTCTAACAGTACTGTTTAATATGTTATTAGAAAGAACTGTTATACATAGAAAGTAGACAGTATATGAAAAAAGTTATTAGCCTATGCCGTGTGGTTGATGTCCAGTGTTGCTAGCTGAGCAGAAATATATTATCATATTTGACTTGGTCCCCTCTGTTACATTGGATTTTCTCCTCAGCATAAAGGTTTAGAGGCCCATCTATCACAGTTTTCCATGTTTGTATAGTTAGTTTCTGGAGTAAATATATAATCTGTGTGTTTACATAGCTGTTTTAAAAATGGCAGGTGGTGTTTTGCGTGCGTTCGGTCAGCATACACACTAACGTCACGAGTAGTTCCTATGGTGCTGGTTTAGACCCTACTCTGAAGTAAAAGCGTTCCTAATCGGCGTGTTCGCACCGCAGGAACATCCGGGTACTTTAGCCAATAGTTCTAGGAACTGTGAAAAGGTTCCTCTGGTCGGAAAACGGCTTTTGTTGCCTCTTCCACTTCCTTGCTGTTACTTTTGGGCTTTTGCTGCTTTTATTGCTTGGAAAGTTGAGAAAGGACAGGAAATTATGAGTCAAAGAGGGGGGAATATGATTGGAAAACAACAAACTCAAACGCACATTCACATGAACACACCAGTTCATTAATCGTCAGCAATACAGTTATACTTGAAGGCAAGTCAGTTCACTCGGTGGCCACTCTTTCTATCTTTTATTGAAAATAAAAGTTATTTTGAAGAATGTTGCTGACAGTTGCTGGTCCCCAGTGACTTCCGTATAGTTTTTCCTACAATGGAAGTCAATGGGGACAAGCAACTGTTTGGTTAGCCACATTCTTCAAAAGAGCTGCTTTTGTGTTCAGCACAAGAAAGAAATTAATACAGGTTTGGAACAACATTAGAGTGAGTAAATAATGACAATTTTTGGTTGAACTATCCCTTTAAGCACAAGCGGCAGCATGTTAACTACTATAGGCTGTCACTTTAAGACCAGCAGTCCAGCACGCATTTAAAATACACTCATATGACAAGCACCCGATTTTCCCTCAAATGTTTTCTTTTACTTTAGACATAAC
The DNA here is from genome assembly GCF_964197995.2 of Scardinius erythrophthalmus. Taxonomy (NCBI): domain Eukaryota; kingdom Metazoa; phylum Chordata; class Actinopteri; order Cypriniformes; family Leuciscidae; genus Scardinius; species Scardinius erythrophthalmus. The sequence continues at coordinate 18,064,316 of NC_138236.1, forward strand.
CAACTGTGTTTATGTAAACTTTGAGTGTATTTGACAGTATTAGCGCAATAAGACATGAAAGATAACTTAGTCCAGTAACCAGGCGCTGTTTGACAGGCTTTTAGATGTGTGCAAGGCTTGATAGCACATGCACATAATCAACTTTTGTGAATTGCATTGTCCTGTAAGTGTACGTCGCGTTGTAGGCCTACAGTATGTTGAGATGGAGGCGCCAGAACTGCAACTAATAGAATGCACTGTAACACGATACTACAATATTTCTTCAAAAGCAGATCGTGGAGGCATTTTAATCGTCCACAATCAAAAATCGTGATATCGCACACCCCTACCCCAACGTTTGAACAGTAGTGTATATCTTGGCATACAGTCAGTCATAGGACACCCTGCTCTCTAAAATATCAGCTTCCATTCTCACAGCTGCCATATTACGTTTCTCCTTTTTATCTTTTTGCAAGTGGTCCATATCCTTCCTGTTTTACTGTCTCTGACTGAGTTAATGAGGAGATCAATCTACTACATCTCACAACTTCTTTTTCACACTCGACGACCGCCTCTCTTAAGATGACACGTTTCCCCTCTCTTTCCTCTCACTGTCCTCCATTGCCTTCTCGCTTTCTTTGATTCCATTTTTCACTCTGGTTGTTCATCCGTCACACACTCTTTCTCTGGCGGTGCTGTAGTTCTTTAGTGTATTGCTGCTGTGTGTTGTAGGGAGATAAATCCTGATGGCCAGCAGTGCAGATCACTGGGGCTGATAGTTCAGGCGGATTGGCCCGTTAATTGGTGCTCTGAGCCGGATCTCCACTGGGAAGAGTTGAGATTTTGAGCCGGTCTTTCACTCTTCTGCTTTGTCTGTGCGGTGAGGGGATAGAGTCAAGGTGGTCTGCTCTCGCAGAGAACAACCAAACCCCTTTTAAAGTTCTTGTTTATGTATGTGGTACCATTACCTTTTCTGTTATCAAAATTGCAGGCTCACTGCAATATTAATGTTCAGTAAAATGAGAAAGAAATATCAGCACTAAAATGCATGAAAATAGTTTCCCAAATAGGAAAATTGGCTTTATCAATCATTATGCAATTTTTGCCACCTAACTAATAAGGTTATACTCATTCCATCATAGTTTCTGTGCTGAGTCAACCTCTTAAATTCATCACAAAAATATGTATTTCTTGAGCAACAGTGGACAGACATCTAATGAGCATTCGCAAGAGGAAAGGAACATTTCAAAAGACTTCCAGCAAAGCTATTGTTGGTGACATTAAATACGTTTCAAGGCACCGTTATACTCAAGTTTAAGTACATGTTAATACATGTAAATACATTGAGTAAATGTATGTACTCAAGGTTAAATACATGTCGCACATCACCGTGGAGGCAAATGCCGAGGCAATGCCAAGGCAAATTATAGTCTGATTCATTTGAATACAAGCTGGATGAAGCCAAGCTGTTCAGTCATTTTTCTAGAACTGTCTGAAGAAAAAACCCAGCTTTGATTTCAGTCAGGCTAAAGCTTATAAAAAGACAAATTATAGTCCGACTGGAATCGAACTTTAAAGTACATGTAAATGTATAGTACTTACTGTCAGTTTTCCTGCAGCTCATACCGTAGTAGAGCATGCTGCTCACGACATCAAGGTCATGGGTTTGATTCCCATCTGTTTAAAAATGCAGAAATACAAAGGCTTTTCTACTTGAGCCCACATAATATGATTGTCACTACACCTTAATTCTTATTACAAAACATACTACTAACTTAGTACTAGAAACTTTTCATGCAACCCAATCACACGGTTTTTAGTTGAAGAGACCTGTTTTCTTACAGTATGTTTTTGAGGGACAGAGAGAAAGACAGGAGTGTTTGTTGTCTTTTTTCAGTAGTGAATCAAGAGGACTCTGCTCTGTAGGAGTTTCTGCTCTTTCGGAGCGCTGTGATTGGCACAGCAGGGAGGAATGAGCGAGAGGCCAACGAAGCAGAAATGAAATAAACTCAACCTCACATTTAAACATATATACTTTTTCCCAGGCATTCACTCATAGACACGTTTGTAACTTCCCTGTAACTGTTCAATCCATGAAGCTTATTGGTTTGGAAATAAAAGCCAAGTTGGGCTAGTGATGCGATGCTGAATGATTGGACGATCAAGCTACTCCTGATCCGGCGGAAGATCTCTGTAAACATTTGGGCTTGTAACCTCAAGAATGTGGTTCAAAACCCTGCTGGGCGATCCAACCACAGTCCATTTTTGTCAGACAATTTTCCAAGTCTGGCTCAGTGAGATTTGTAGCGATCCATGATCATCATTGATTAATATTATGGTCCTGAGGGACGCATAACCCTTGGTTGCTCCAGGGGATTGCTCCTTTTCATACTGTAAGTGTATTGTACTGTACTTGTAGGATAAAAGTGTCAGTTGATTGCTAGGGAAATTGACTAAGGCTGAAACTAATGATAATTATTGATTCGTCTATATTTTTCTAATTAGTCGATTAATCCTTTGGTTAACTTGCCAATTAAAAATAACATCTGCCATTATCTTTCAATTTGTTATTCCAAGGTTTTCTCATAAAAATACTTTAAACCCAACATAAAAAAACAAAGTGTGTTCAATTAAAAGGTGTCTATCAGTAATACAAATGTCCATGAGTATGATTTATTTCAGTGGCTACTACTAGTAATGAACATAAACAGAGTGACGCATTCCATGAAAATCGATGTATTTACCTAATCAACGTCATTGATAACGTTGAAGATTCATTTCTTATCTAAACATTAATGTTTAGTCAAGTCACATTTACCATGTGTCTTCGTGTTTGGTGGGCTTCTCAAACTTTTACCCTTACTTAATCTCAAACTTAATCCCTTACCCTTATTTAAATGAAAGTCCATTCTGAAATACCACTTTAAAGGGTTAGTTCACCCAAAAATGAAAATTCTGTCAGTTATTACTCACCCTCATGTTGTTCCAACCCCGTAAGACTTTCGTTCATCTCCGGAACACAAATTAAGATATTTTTGATGAAATCTGAGAGCTGGATCACTCCTCCACAGGCTTATGGACACTATAACTTGCTGGCCCAGAAAATGTATTAAATACATTGTTAATATAGTCCAAGTGATTCCAGTGGCTCAATCTTAAGTTTATAAAGCGACGAGCCTGTGGAGGAGTGATCCAGCTCTCAGATTTCATCAAAAATATCTTAATTTGTGTTCCGAAGATGAACGAAAGTCTTACGGGGTTGGAACAACATGAGGGTGAGTAATTACTGACAGAATTTTCATTTTTGGGTGAACTAACCCTTTAATATGCCTCTCATATGGCTCTAATATCAGTGTTTTTATCACAACTCAGAGCACCTGAGCTAAAACAACTAATGGGCAAGTTCAATATCTTCAATCATTACACCTCTTTAAATGTAAATTGTCATTGAAAACTGACTTTTCCTTATTAAACCAACATTGAAACTTTTTGTCATATTTGGTTCATGCACAGTCCTGGGGGTCTTTATTAAGAGCCAATTTAGTATGCCTTCACTAAAGTTTGAACCAAGTTCAGTCATGCTCCCTACGGCCGCAGTCAAGTAGTGTGTGTGTCTTTAAACTCAGTCACCTTCAAACAATCGAAGCTGCATTGGACTTCTCCTCCCTTTGGGGCATTTAGACAGGAGAGGAGGAATGGATTTAAAGAAGCAACGTTTGCCCCAGCTAGAGTTAAAAATCACAAGTTAACATCTTTGGTATTGGTTTGATTTGGTTGCTCTTAGCTGCAGTGATCATTCTGTGCCAGTAAACTATCTTGAAATAACTTGTATAGAAGTGTCACACACATTCAGGCTTTGTTTTATGAGCCAAGTAAAAAAAAAAAAAAAAAGTTGTATATTTGATAACTATTATTTGATTCTCTATTTTTAAATATTCAGATTATTGTAGTTGTCTAACACTGAGATTGCTGACACTAGACGCACATTTTTAAAAACACTAATAATTTAGTAATGTTTAGTTATTATTTAAAGACTATTATAGTATTAATATTTTGAATAATTTATTATTTTCATTTTATGTTTAATTTGTTGTAGAAATGGTTGTCATAACTATTCATTTTTTTCCAGTTTAAGTTTTAAGTACCAAGGCAACATTTTCATCTAAAAGTTTTTATTACATTAGATTATTACATTTGATCTCAGTTAATACAAACTGAAATAGTTCATAGTTAACAATTATTAACAAAGTTATTAGTTAACTATAACACTGAATTGGATACAGTATTAATATTTATTTGTTATATCGGCAATAACATGAAAATAATTATCAGCTTATTTGGTATTCGGACAGAATTTTAATATCTGTGCATCCCTCATGTAAGTGCAGTGTGTGTCCTCTAAGACACAGGATACAGTTGTCGACCACACTTCCAGAAGGCTTGTGTGAGCTAGATGAATGAAGAAAATGTGTGCAAGAGATTTGAAACTGTAACAATGAGACTCTATTAATCTTTCAGGAAGAAAGTCACGGGCCACGTCCTCTACTCTTGCCTGCTGCGTTTCATTGATGTCCTCCTACTGAGCGGCACAGTGAGATGATGTAATGCTCAATCTGTCCATAAATATTGCTTGATTGAATTGATTTCGGATGGCATGGTACCTTGTGGTTTTGTGTGCGGCTGCAGGGTATTGCAGTGAGCATGATACAAATGGCCTACAGTAAATTACTCTCTGACAGGTAATCATTGCATACACCACCGTTCCATTTGAGCAGCTGATCACTTTATTTAAATCTCCATGAATTGTAGCATCTATTTAACTGTGGGTGAGTAAATGAGTTCTTAGAGACATAACATGAAAGGTTTTGAGCGAGACATATGTCCATTATGGGGTTGGCGACTACCAGGATCATGATAGGTGTAATTTAATATCTCAATATCTCAATAGTATGAATAAGGAACTTAATGAACACAACTATTATTACTTTACAGATAATTGTAGTCCAAAACCAATATACAGAAACAATTTTTTTCTGACACAGTGACATGAACATTTTAGTTACAGTATGTTATCATAAAAATCATCATTATGCATTAAGATTATTAATCTTAAGTCAAGATTTCATGCATGAATAGCTTATTATGCATACAAAACAAATTCTATTTATGATGTTACTATTTTATTATTTTATTTGTGCACTCTAATGCCGGAACCTTTTATCGATAGACCTGATATTAAAAAAAGAAAACTGATTAAGTGGAAAGAGTGAATATCGGTGTAAAAACATTGGTGGAGAAAAATCTTAAAGGTATACACATATTTCTGTCATTAGGCATTTTATACTATATGCCATTCAGCCTTAGTCCAGGTATGGAAATTGTATGGGCGTGATTGTACTTTGACAGTCATAAAGAGTGGCGGCAGCAACAGCGAATCAATAACGGCCCTCAGCAGGCCCTGACGGACAGATGGCAAATTGAAGTGTAGTGTGGCTGCAAGACAAATCGACACAATCAGATCTGCAGGAGAAGAATGGCTGTTAGGAACAAATGCACACACACATCCAGTTTCACAGAAGATGGGCCCAAGACAAATAATGTAATTCATTCAGTGGCAGGGAGATGGAAAGCAACACAGGAGCCATGACGGGGGAAACTGAGAGAAAGTCATTATAGGAGAGAGATGGTGGATGAGATACAGTCAGTATTAAAACTATACTTTTATTCGTTCTTGGATCACACTTTCTTCTCGAACTGTTGCCCCACTGTTTCCTCTCACGGTCTGCCTCTGCCATTAATTTTTTACAGCCAATCTGCCTCTTGGAACTGATGCTTCTGTCCCCATCCCTCCCGACAGGTCTTCTTTCTTTGTCTAAAGTGCATCTGTTCTTTCATGTGATGTGGTTGCATTGTTTGTTGTGCGTTATGGATCTACTTTGCTTCTATATAGAATGCGAAATGCGATTTGTCCAAATACATTATCATGAAAAATGCACCCAAATAGCTGAGAAGGACTGGCATTGCAATGAAAAGAAGAAATCCTATTAATCTATTGCGTAGGTTGTTGTACGTATCGCTACACTTCAGAAATGAAATGTTCGGAGAGTTGTGCTGAAAGGGTTAATACTGACGTTTACACTAAAACCTACCCTCAACCTAACCGATAGTGTAAACCAAAGCAAATGTGAGATGAAAACGCATTTGCTGAAGCAACCATGCATTTTTAGCTTTCTTCAATGTTTTTGAGCTCTTTTATCAAAGACGTAGAGAATGTTTTATCGCGTTTCACAGTACCCTAGTGCTCCGCTCTACTGAGCTACTGAGTTTGCTATGTCAGAGCTGTTATGATGCAAACTTCAAAATATATCCGTTTGCAAATCATGCACTTTGGTCGTAGTATCACTATGTATTGTATTAGTAAATACACTTTGTATTGTGTAAAGACCTGTGTAAAAAGTCTTAATTTATTGATCATTTTCCCTGTAATCATAATTTCTGTGAAGTTTTTGGCGTTTTAATTATAGCATAGGTACATTTTTGGAGTTTTTCAAAAATGTATAGAGTTTTTCCAATGACTACATTCCTAAGATGGCCATCGAGTGAAGTGAAGTGAACTGACTTGAAAGGGAGAAGACGAGAGAATACCCAGATGACCTTCTGTGCAGCCAATGGACACTTTACTATCCCATGAGGCCATGGGAGGGGAGAAATCAATAGTGGAGAGCCGCAATGTGTCTGAAATCATAAGTCATGGCGTATGTAGTAGGTATAGTGGACCACCGAAATATATTTTTTTGATGGCTGGTGCTGACATCTTAGAGAACAGTGACCGATATATCATATCATACTCTTTCATTTAATAAATAACAAATGCTGAATTTAAATTTGGGAAACGCTTTTATCCAAAGTGACTTAAATTGCATTTCAAGGTACACATTTACATTCTTATCAGTTCTTACTTTCCCTGGGAATCGAACCCATGAACCCCTTGGAGTTGCAAGTGCTAACGCTCTACTGTTTGAGCTACAGGAAGGCTACAGGATTATTTTAAAGCAACTTTCTGTGGTCCTATTATAGTATTTTTCACAATCAAAGAGAGCTGGCATTCTCACTGCTGTCAAAATTAAAGTCCTGATGCTGTCAACATAAAAGTCTTTATTCCGACACTTTATTGCCCAAACAGAACTTATCAGGCGATGCTGATAATTACAAATTGTCAAATATTGACTTATATATAGGTCTAGCGGTTGACCACTAGTATGCCATACTACACAGATGCAGTATATACTTATAAAACATGCTTTTTGACAGTATCAAGAAGTAATTTCTTTTGGATGAAGCTTATGTTTGTCCCTTCTGCTTGTTTTGGGAGACAAATGAAAACATGTCCATCTCTATCTCCTCCACTCCCTCTTTCTGTCTCGTTGGCCCTTGTGGGCTTTTCCATCCATCTTTTGCTCTCACATTCATTGTGGCCCTCTTGTTTTTCTGCCACGTTTCCCTCGATGTTTCTCATTTGCGGAGGGAAAGTTGCTGTTTGAATAATCATGTTTGTACTGCTTAATGGTAGTCTTTCTCTTATTCTGTGATTCAGCTAGAGCTTATCTTTTATAAACACTCTGCTCGTCTCCCTATCTACCCCCTTAGCAAACACACACACACACACACACACACACACACACACACACACACACACACACACACACACACACACACACACACACACACACACACACACAGAGAGAGAGAGAGAGAGAGAGAGAGAGGCACACTCTTTCACTTTTCAATCCCCTTGCTTGATTTATGTTGACCCCCTCAAGCTAATGAAAAATACAGAAAAACAAGCACAGCACAACATTAAATCAGCCCAGACTTCAGCTGTCACGGTAGAACCGCCACATTTGTTTGACTTCTTGTGTCTCGACAGTTGATGTTAATGACAAACCTCAAGTGCTTTGCAGCTCCACTGCTATTATATTCATCTCTGTCCGTCATCTTTGTGGAAATTGCATTGACTCCTGAAATGCATGTTACTTGGGGAGATTTTGATGTGGCACATCCCCCGATGTCAATTCAGCCTGGACTGGTTGGCGTGGTGTGTGTTTTCAAGCTGTCATTACCAGGCCAATCCGCTAAGGTTGAGAAATAGCTATGACAAATGAACGGTTTGGGGTCAGAGCGCACTTAACTTCACAGCGCAATGACGAGCCCCTTATTCCCCCACGAGGATGAATCGAGATGAAAGCAAAGAGGGAGGGATGCGATCTGAAAAGCTGTAAATGAGATCGCAATGCTCCCTTCAAGCAGACAGAATTAAATGAAAGAGGAAGAAATTTCATCATTATATAATCTTGGAAGCCATGAGATTATAACAGTTAATGCTGGGATTTTATTTCTCTCAATTTCTCGATTCGTTGCATGTGTTTGATCACAAACAGTGATTCTTGTAATTAAAAGTTGAGTCTGGTAACATTGTGTAATCGGTGTGCCTTTATGCCCTGTTGAGTAGCTTGTGTATGAGTATTTATATCTGTCACAGGTACAGATTGACAGTTTTCACTCAAAGACTCTTAGATCTTAGATCAGATTTAGGATAATCTATTTGTGTCAACGACAAACAAGAGTTTTAAGTGTTAAAATATTTTAAGAAACTAATTTTAAACTTGCCCCTTTTTGTTAAAGTACTATTTGTATTCATGTTGGTTTCATTTGGTTTTGAAAAAAATTCAGTTTAAATCTAATGAATCTAAAAATGTCATATGGAATAACTATCTAGAAAAAAAAAATTCTTACACCTTGAAAACATGTGTATTAATACATCTTGATCATTATTTTCAAAAAAGCTATTAAATGTTTTTAACCCTAGAATGCAAGAAACAAAAAAATTTGGTGTCCTATTTATGAAATAATAAAAATAATTGATGATACACAAATGTTTTAATATATCAGACATGTTTATTTGTCCACTTTCCTTGTATATATGCATTACAAATGTATTCTTTTGAAAATGCAGTTGTACAGTCGTGCACCCTTGGTAAATATGATCAAAGAAGTCTGGAGATAAATCTGCATTGTTTATCCTTTTGATCTTTCATTAAAATATAAAATCACGAAAATCTAACCTTTCATTTGAAGTAAACCTAATGAATGTGTGTGTGTGTGTGTGTGTGTGTGTGTGTGTGTGTGTGTGTTTGGGGTGTTATCTGAAGTATATTCCCCTTCATATTTACATATTTTTTTTTTTTTTGTGACTAGGAACATGAAATTATCCAGCCATGACTTCCTGTTTCTCAGGAGTATAAATATGAGGAAACACAAAGGGCCATATTCTCTTAATTATCCATCACAATAAGTAAAACCAAAGAATATAGTTCTGATGTGCAGCAAAAGTTGTTGAGCTTCACATAATAGAAAGTGGCTGTAAGAAAATAGCTAAAGCATTGAATATTCCCATTTCCACCATCAGGGATGAAGTTCCAATTAAGAAGTTCCAATCAAAAGGAAATGTTACCAATCTGCATGGAAGAGGACACGTGTCTACTTTGTCTTAATGCACAGTGAGGAGGATAGTTTGAGTGGCCAAAGACTCTCCTTGGATCACAGCTGGAGAATTGCAAAAAATAGTTGAGTCTTGGGGTCAGAAAACCTTAAAAAAAAAAAAAAAAAAAAAAAAAAAAAACATCAGCACCTACTGTACATCACAAGTTGTTTAGGAGGGTTTCAAGAAAATTCCTCTAATTTCATACAAAAACAAACTCCAGCACACATGGATAAAAAGTACCCCATCTGTATGATTAAATAAACTGCTGGATTTTTTTAATTAAGAGGCTTTTTTTCTGCTGGATGTCCTGGACATCTTGTTCAGAGACATGGCGTCATGGATTCTATCAAATACCAACAGATAAAAATCAAAACCTGATCACCTTTGCTAGAAATCTTTAAATGGGCCGTGGTTGGATCTTCCATCAGGACAATGATCCAAAACAAAAATCAACACAAAAATGGGTCACTGAGCAAAAAATGTAGGTTCTGCCATGGTTATTCCAATCCTATGGAAAACCGAAGAGGAGAGTGATAAACATGGACATGGGAATTTATAGATTCTGAAAAAAAAGTAATGAATAAAAGGGTGCCATTCACTGTGGCCAATGTATATTAGAGAAAAAATACGTCATAATGAGGACCCCCCCCCCCCCCATTTTCAATTGTTTTCATTCAATGAAAGGTTTTTTTTTTATTTTTTTATTTTTGATTTTTTTTATAAAAGATCAAAAGGATAATGGAGATTTATTTTCACAGGCTTCTTTGTTCATACTTACCAAAGGTGCCAATAATTCTGACCAGGACTGTACTTTTTCTTAGCAAACTAAACAAATTTAGATCCACTGCAGAGTAGATTTGAGTCTTAACCTTTACTTCTCACATTTATCACAGACCATGCGAAAATTATATTTCCAGACAGAGACATAACCTTTCACATAAGATAAAGAATAACTTTTCTAAGAAGAACTTTTGGGCAGAGAGTTGTTTGCTACTTGAGTAGTTTTACACTGGATACTTTTTTACTCTTACTCAAGTAACTAAGATTATTTCTATAAGTACTTGTACTTTTACTTGAGTACAGTTTGTGGATACTCTACCCACCTCTGCGTATGTGTACTTACATTTGTGCACTGAGCCATCCCGGGGGTGAAGTTTATAGACCGAACAGAATCTATTATCTTGTCAGGGTGGGAATGTGTTTGTGTACTAAAGCCTGACTGTGAAATGTCCTAGTGGGAGTTTACTGATGTGGTCATTTGTTTTTGTGCTTGTTTTTGTTTGTATGATGAAATGATGTTTATACATTTGTAAGCCCGTTGTCTTTGATACAGTCTGAGTCTGTCTACATGCACACTTTTGTGTCTGATGCAAAATAAAAGCGCAAGTATCTATATGGTGTCCCCACAGGCACAGCAAATATGTACGAGTAAGCGACTGCAAATCTAATTAAAATGTGCATTTGTGTCAGTTCATGTTAACTGGCCTGAGGATGTGTGTGAGTATCACTTACTGCATGTAAACGAGCCATTTATGAACTGGTTTTATTGGTGTTGCACCTTTTCGTTTTTCCATCAGGTGGCATGGGGAAGCACACTTGTGTGCGTGCACCTGTGGCTTTGTTTGTGCTCCTTTGAACACGGTAAGAAAAGATATTGAATAGATCATTTCGTCTTTCTATAGATGAAAACAGCTTGTTTACTGAACAAATTCACCATTGAGCAACAGAATCCGCACTCACTTTGAGAGCGTTGCTTGTCAGAGAAATAAAGCTGAGGGCAAATTATCACCCGCTTCAGTCTTTGCTCTCAGCAGGGTTAGGCCTAGTCTTTGCACTTTGTACAAAGCACCGCTGGAGGACGTTCAAACGTATTAGCTGTGTGCACCGGTTCTTCTCTTAATATTTAATGTAAGCGTGCGTTCTGAGAGCCAGCCGTAATTACCGCTCTGCCTCGCGCTATAACTCAGTCATCTTTCTGAGTGCCAGTGTTATTTTTAGATTTTATTAATGATAATTTCCTCCGACACAAACAGTGCCTTTTCTCCATCTCATTTCCTCTACTCCTCCTCGTTTTTTTTAGCCCTTTTCTCTAAAGAGAACTGGTGACATTTAAATTCCTGGCCATTTTCTCTGGGATTTTGATGCAGATCGGGGAAATTGAAGTGCTTAGATACAAACAAGAGTAAGGCGAAAAGATGTCAAGTGTTGTGCAACACTCTCTCTCTCTCTCTCTCTCTCTCTCTCTCGCACACACACACTTTTTAATTTTTATATTTTGAAAAAACAACAACAACATAATTTACTATGTTTATCTATTTTCCACCAATGCAGGTGATTTCAGGTTTTATATCCTTTGGGGACGTTTGGTCCCCACAATGTAATACACACACACACATATACACACACACACACACACACACACACACACACACACACACACACACACACACACACACACACACACACACACACACACACACACACACACACACACACACACACACACACACACACACACACACACACACACACACACACACACACACACACACACACACACACACACACACACACACTAAGTGAGCGGGCTGCAGCCTCAGAGAAGCATTATTGGCGTGACATTTATGACACAATCTCTCTTCTCTGGTCCAGTACAGCACCTTTCACTCCTTATTTTGGTCAACTTCTGTCTTGTTCTCTTTCGTTCCAGGGGGAAAAAAAAACCCTCAATTGTTTCTCCTTGACATCTATAAGATCAAATTGAGAGAAAATTTAAACTATTTTTATTTAGGTCACCTTCTCAGATGTTTCTAGCGACAAAGATCACTGTAATTTTAAAAACTGTGCTGAGATACTTCGGTATGAACTCAAACATATCATCTCAGATTCTTCCAAGACCAAATCATATGAGCTTTGCTATCCATATGAATTTGAATCGTTATACTCTTACATTGCGTTAATCTTCAGCGGCTTTCATACATTAAACCCAGTACACTAAATATACCATAAATGCTGTTCACACAAGCAATGATGTTCCTTTTTTCTGTTGCGGTAAGATACGATTCAAAAATAAGAACCAAAATTCCACTAAACTCTTTACTGTCAATCATCGGAGGTGTGTGAGACACTGAAAAAGCTGGAGAAGTTGCCACAGTTCTTCTGGATTTAGTCTGTCTCAGTTTTTTTCTGTTTCTTCATGTAATCACAGACAGACTCAATGATGGTGAGATCAAATCTCTGTGTGGAGCAAACCGGCTGTTGTCAGACTCGTTATGCATAAAAATCTCACTGGATTATTACAAATTGATGGCAAAAGGAATGTTTTGAAATGTATACTGATATTTCTTACTGACACACTACAGCAAAATATATAAATAACTGGCTTAAATATTTATTTTTTTGAAAATACTAACCTGCCTAAGACTTTTTAAAGACAGTTAATACTAGTTCATTATACCCTATTTACACGTTTTATATGGTGTATAATGAATTGCAATAATTATGAGATATTGTAAGAAATAGTTCAGCTACAGAACTGATATTTAGCAATGATTATTGAGGAGGACACAGAGTCAAGATGGATCATGAAAAGAAACAGCTTGAGCTATTAGCAATTAAATTTGACTATCTTGCCTTTCTGTTATGTGGGTAAATATATGAGATCCTGTATTAGATGCAAGATCCAGAACATGGATGAATGAGGATCAAATGGATACAGAGAGGAAACTAATTATTTATTACATATTGTATGTATGCATTTCTTTATTTAAAAACTATTATTCATTCAGTAATATCATTTGGCCTATATATTCCAAAGTCTTGTTTGTAGAGCAGCCATTGAAGTTTAACACTTTAAAACACGCCTCAGTTCTTTCATGCTCAAACCAAATCTTCACCTGACCTGCTTGTTCTTTTATTTCAGCAACCACCACCCATCAGTCTGTTTAGTCTTATTTTGTCGTATCTCTCTATTCTCCATTTCTGAACCTCTTTTCTTCTCTGCATCCAGTCTCTTTATTTTCTCTTCCCATGTGGTGGAGAGCTCAGGTGGCTTTGGGAACATTATTTGAATAAAGGTTGACCGTGAGAGCGTGAGTGAATGGAAGGACGTGAAGGGAGATAAAGGGCAGAAATAAATGTGTGTAACTAGAGGAGAGCAAAGAGTCCCTTTTATTTCTTCCCCTCTTTCTTCCTCTTTCTCTCGTTCCTTCTCTCAGGAGACAGGGCTTTAGAACTGTGTGAAAATCAATCACTTTACTCAGTCTGCTCTCCTTTCTCCTCTTTCATCTTCCCCTCTCTCGTGCTTTTGTATGTGCTTGCATCTTTCTTCTCAGTACATCACTTCAACACATCCATGCTCTTTTAAAGTGGAGTATTTATGAAGTTGGGAAAGCATTAAGTGTATAGGACAAAGTGTTATATAAACCCCAGTGTTATCTGTTTAAATAACATGGATGGTATTCTAAGATGGGACAATTCTTTGTGGATTTAACCAGTGTGTGGTCAGAAGTTCAGTCATTTTAATGGTTGATTTAACCCATCAGCGTGCGCGTAATCTTTTGTTTGACTTTATGGGTTATTTTAACCCCAGGCTTTGTTCTTCACAGAGCTCTCTGCGTGTGTGGCCTGAAGGCAGAGTAGTCAGTCAGACACTTAGCAGAGAACATGAGATACTAAACGCTGTACATGCTTGAACAGCTAAGACTCATGATATAATTCATGCATGCTCAAAATTTTGGGTTGGTAAGATTTAATTAGTTTTTTTTTTTTAAAGACGTCTCTCGTGCTCACCAGGGCTGCAATTATGTGATAAAAAATACAGCAAACACAGTGATATTGTGAAATATTATTATTTAAAATAACTGGATTCTTTTTTAATGTTTTATATTTGTAATATAAATGTAATTTATTCCTGTGATGGCAAAGCTGAATTTCCACACTCAAAAAAATAAGCTGTTGAACGAACTTGATTAAATTAAGGAAAACTTTTCCACGAAAATGAATTACATTTTTCCAACAAAATCTAATTTGTTTGAAATTATTTGTTGTAATTTTGTTGTATGAACTTAAATTCATTTAGTCATTCCTGCTAGATAAAGTTTTGTCAGGTTGACTACATTTAATTTTTTGCCCTGCCTAAAATCGCCAATATTATAATTTGAGCTAATTTGACTCTACAGTTATTTCCAATGATAGAAGCTTCTAGTGTTCAGTTTAATTAAAACCCATTTTTACAGAGTAATATTGAAATTTACTTATGCAGGTCTGCGAATGAGGTTTAATGCATGTAAGGAGTATACTGAGTGCCCACAGCCGTAAACTAAACACAGTCGCCACTCTTCTGCATAACGGTAACCACAAAATTCAAAAACATTACAGAAAGTCCTCTAAGTTTCTAACATAACTGAATATTAAACACTAACATTAACTAACAACAGCTTTCCATTTACAAAAAAACACATAAAATAACACTTTAATCCCTAAATTTACCCTCCTAATGCAGTCCCTTGCAAAGCATGCTGGGAACTACAGATCCACTGCCCAGTTAGTTGTTAACAAAAATGATTCAAGTAGTTTTCACACATATTAAGTAAGTAAATATTCAGTTTTAAATATATTAAGTTGATTTAACACAATTAAATTAAGTTGTGACAAAATATTAAACAATTGTGTTACTTTTGCTTATTTTAATTAACCTAATTAAATTTAAGAGGCAAAAATTATTTTTTTGAGTGCAGCTCATTACTCCAGTCTTCAGTGTCACATGACCCTTTGTAAATCACTCTAAAATGCTGATTTGTTGTTCAAAAAACATTTCTTATTATAATCAATGTTGAAAACAGTTGTGCTGATTAATGTTTTTTAATGGAAACTGTTCAAAAGAGCACCATTGATTTGAAATAGAAATCTTTTGTAACAGTGTGAAAGTCTTGATCAATTTAATGCATCTTTGCTAAATAAAAGTTTCAAATTCTTACTGATAATTTATGCGCTTGGTATATGTTTAAACATATTTTGTACATATTTTTATACAAATATATTAATAACTAGGCTTGTGGGCCACAAAATTAAAGTCAGGATGTGGCCCTTGACTGCTGTGTCTCTTAGTGGTGGGAAACGAATAAAAAAAAATCTATTACACATCTCTTATTCTGATATTTTACCTCACAATGTCAATATTCTCATGCAAAGAATCACTCATTGCAGTTAAGAATTTGACGTTTTTGGGATTAAAGTTTTTTTTTTTTTACAATTTAGAAATTCAGCAAGATTCCTACTCCTAATGTAGCTTCTGTATTTCTAATGTGCTGTGCTTTATTTTTAGGCCATGTTTCCTGTTCTGAAAGGTCTGTTGTAGTTTATCAATTAAGGGTTGATATATTGTGTGCAATAAGTGTGTTATGGAATCCATGCGCTGAGGAATGCAGTATGTTCTTCTGCTTTGAACTTTACCACATTGAGTGTATTCCATTTCTATTTTGAGCTTTTTAGTCTATATACATTGGCTCCTTTTTTCTTTATGCTCTCCCTCTCAACATGTTGCTTTCTGTTATCTTTTTGCATTCCTCAAGTGGTAGCACACATTTCTTTCTTTCAGGTTCAGCTTATTTTCTGCATCCTTCTCCTCCCTGTCACTCTATACCTCTCTTTCTCTCTCTCTCTCACTGCCGCCTCCTCGTTGCTAATGTTTTCTAAACACGTGATGTTCTTCTCAATACTATCAGCTCGCCTTCTCCAACAGTGAACGTTCAGTTGTCTTCCTCTCCAAGTCTCCATCTGTGTGATCTCTCATCCTTGTTTCCACCATTTCTCTTCCTTCTTTCATCATTCTCCTCTCACGGTCTTCTGGTGTTCTTTCTCCCTCCATACATCATGAAATGTCCCAGTTCTGACGGGGGCCCTCGAGGGCCAGTCCTTTAATGAATGTGAGCGCCACATGAATATTTCATACGCCTTGTTTCCTGTTTGCTTAATGACAGCGCTAATTCAAAGGCCCATTGATTAAAATTTCATTTTATTTTGTTAGATGTTTTCTTGTTTTTCTTATTTGCTCAAGATGGGGTTTGTTTGTCTGTTTAAGCAGCTTGTTTACGAGAGAACGAGCGAAAGATTACGAAGAGCCGATACTGTATTTCAACTTTGATGCATGGATCGTGTTGTGCGAATGTTTGTGTGTTAGTTTAGTGATAGTTTATTGTACTGTATTTCAGCTTGTCCTCATTTTTTTTCTGTTGGTTTGTTCTTTGTCTGTTTTCTCCCGCTGTTCTTCTCTCCAGAGACACAGATACACCACTGCAACAATTCCTTTATCAAAGAGACAGAGAGAGCGAGTGCAGACGCACCTCAGCACGATTGTTCTGCTTGTTCTTTCTGACACAATCTTCAGTTTCCTCCAAGATCTTTCATTCTCCTTATTGCCTCTTAGAGTCTTGTTTTTGCTGTCTCTCTGTTTTTGATTTACTTGCTTTCTTGTGGTCAGCGGTAACCCCGTCTGTCTAGCCTCTTCAGAAGGTTTTGAAGTAGCTATTTGTGTGCCGTGTGTCCACCTGGACCCATGTGCATGCTTTAAAGACAACCACTGAATCCGATCAGCGGCCCTCTGTGTTTTCGTTCGTCTTTGATTCCAAGTCTCTATTTCCATCTGTTCTCCACTGATCTCTGAATCTGTTTTTCCTCCTCTCTGATCTCGTCCTCCCTCTATCATTTACAGCATCCATCTCTCTCGCCTTTACATCTTCTACCTGCAGTCATTCCTTCAGATATTCCTTCATTTCTCACTCCATCCCAGCTCTGTGTCCCCTGATAGCCTCAGTGTGTAAAAATTAAAGCAAGAGTAGTAAGAAAAAAGGATGACATCTCTCACTCCTCGTTTCTTGCATTAGGTGTAGCTGGAGGACAGTTTTGTAGCATTTCTTATAAAGAGTAAGGATTTTAAAGGATTGTTCTCCCATTAATGAAAATACTATCATTAATTCTTCTTGTCGTTCCAAACCCGTCTGTCTTCTGTAGAGCATAAAAGGTGAAATTTTGATGAATGTTAGTTCTCTTTTAGTTCTCATGGTGACTGAGTCTTTCAAGCTCTGAAAAGGACAGATGTAAACCATAAAATTATCTTAAAAGTGGTCTGTATGGCTAATACGCTATATTCCAAGTCAGACCATAGCTTTGCTTGAAGAACAGACCATCATTTAAGTCGTTATTTAGTAAAAACTGACTCAAGTGAAGTTAGTCAGTTCGATTTTAAGAATGAATCTTTCAGACTCAACCGATTTATTCAAATGATGGCTCAAAAATGATTTGTTCACAAAATCATAGGCTACGTCTTTCGAAAGCATGACTTTTACACGAAAATCTGAACAGATTTTTAAAAGCTGGACATCATACACTAAACGACTAGACTAAACCTTATACTTTCAAGTCATTCCAAATGCGCTCAGAAAACATGCACCTCGTTGCTGTGCATGAATGAACTGAAATCAGCTCAAAATGTCAAACATGTTTGATGTACTCAGACTGGATGGAATCAAAGTCATTGCCCATCAAACGCTACACCATTTTCTGTGAAATCTGTCGCCTAAAGAATCACAAAATCTGCTGACTGGCTCTGACTTTCAGCATCTAGCGTTGAACCATCTGGGAAAAAAGTCATTTAGTGCGTTCGAATCTTTAAATTTGGGTTTGTTTGTCACACAAATCTGTCATATGGCTTTGAAAGATAGTGTTCAAATCGTACCGTCCACTTATTTGATAATTGTATGATCTTTCTTGTCCTGTTTGAAGCCCGAAAGCTCTAATAATTGAAAGCTCTGCACAGAAAACGGCAACACATATGTTGCCTTTTTTGTTGTGAAAGTAAGTTATACAAATGAAATAAGGGTGAGCAAATCATGACAGAAATTAATTTTCAGGTGAATTATTCCTTTAAGGGAGTGAAAGTGATTTGAATACTTGCCAGTGCTTTGCTGTGGAGAGGAATGGTCAGAGAGCAGAGAGATGAGAGGGTGTCAGACTCACTTCACTCAAAAGCAATTGATGGTTGTTTACTCACTAACAACCCCGATGAAGTATTAACTCTCCCTCACTTTCTCACATCTTCTCTCTGTCTTTATTTCTTTCAGTTTCTCTCCATCCTTCCAGTCACTCCATCCCTCTAGACTAAAGTTCATCCAATATTTTATCATCTCTCCATCTCTCCCTCCCACTGAATTTGTTTGCCTTTGCGTCGTATCAACTCTAAATTGAATTCTTTTCTTTTTGCCCATCCTATCTTCGCCTGCCACCCTTTGAAGTGTTTTTATGCTGTCACTGCTTTTCCTTCGGAATATGTTTTGAATGAAAGTAGCTTAAAATTGAGGGTGTGTGTTTGTGAAAATGTGTGTGAGTGATAAAAGTTGGTATACCCATTTATATGAAGCTGTTCTAAAGTTCAGAGAACTTTGAAGCCCTAGACTAGCTCCAGTCCAGAGCACTACTGGCACTCACAATCAACCTTCTGTGCGCGTGTGTGAAGTAAAAGAGCTGGTAATACTGGGGTATGTGAGCCCATGCTGCGTTAGTGTCACACTGGTGAGCAGTTTGTTGCGAAGCAACTCTGCTGTGTACTTTCTTGAGTATATAGCTAACTGCTGTGTATATGCCTGTTGAAATGACCAGCTTAGACTAATCTCAGCCCTCTGACTGTTCAAGCTCCGTCTCATGCATACTGCAATGAAACCGGTGAGACAGTGAGATCCAATCAGGCCCTGTTTACACCTGGTATTAAGATGCGCTTTGGTCGATCGGATCACAAGTGAACGACGCTAAATACAGGTCTACGGGGTCTAAAACGTTTAGAGCTTTTACACTTTTGACCGCTTCAAGAGGTAGTCGAAAACGCATTCGACCGGATTGCTATCGTAGTGTAAACGCTCATGTGGTCGAATGTGTTCCAGCAGCCGCAAAAGACCACCTCTCCACCTACTGACCTAACGTGTAAACATTATGGGGAGCACGCTAGACAGACGGGATTTAAACTTTGTCGGATGAACACGTAAATTTGGTTTGAAGACAAAAAACATACCAAGCACCAATGTTCTCTCACCCTTCCTGTTTTCCAACATGCACTCACCGCGTTCAATGTTGGCTATCAGAGCAAAAATGAAAGCTGCTGCTCATACATATGTGTTCATATGTAAATTGCGTGAGCTTATATCGTCCATTAGAGTGAAAGATCTGAAAATAAAACATACATTTACCCGGCGCCCATAGATCCTCCCCTTGATAAAATCAGGACAGAAGTGGTTGAAAGTAGACAAAAGAGACGGATTAAAAAACAACAGGTGCCGCAGTGTTTCTCCCTCGTCTATCCTATCGACAAAAATGCATCTTAAAGGGGTGATAGACTGATTTTATAGGGTATTTCACACTGGTCCTTAAGGTCTTAAAACGTTGGTTGGGTTGAAAATGCCCCGGTGGCTCTTTTATACGCCCTAATGCGACCCTGAGAAATAGCCGCAGAATGAAGCGAGCGGTTTTCTCCCTTTTATGGTATGCTCATGAATATTTAGATGAGCTGCACACTGATTGGTTGGTTTACAACGAGGAATCACCAAAGCAAAGACAACATGCCCAATGAAGATTGGCAGCACTCACTGGATATCTAAACTACTATCGAATAAATATTTCAATTAAACCAAACCATCACACTACCTGCTAGATATCAATAGCTACAGGGTATCTACAGATATGAACAAGTTAAATTTAAGCCTTTTTAATACCAAACCTGCAATGGAAATACACTTATATATAAATCATCATCACAAAATATCATTGCTGTCACAAATTCTATTTATTATTACAATATACAGTGAGCTTTTCATATCAGCAGAGCAGACAATATCCAAGGGGTTGTTTACACTTGGCCACTTCATGTGTTTTCTCAGATCAGATAGCTATCGGATTTATCAAAACGATTCCATTTACACCTGGTCACATAAATATGTTCTTGCAAAACGGATTTAAATCCGATCTTCAATTCCCGTGCTATATGCTGATTTAATGGAGTGCACGTCACCGAAAGCAACAGATATGAGCTGCATTTTATTGATCATCAGCTAAAATGTCTAAATCAAAGACCACAATGAGAGAGAGCGGCAACAGCCCTGGTAAGATCATTTTGTTTCTTTGCTTTTAATGATGATGATTGTGTGTTAAGCGTCTGCGACTTGCTTTCACTTTGATTTGCGATAGTTTGCTTGTTGGCTTAATGAATAGATGCTCAGCTTCTCATCTGTGTCGATGTGTGTTGCAGTAGCGTCGTCAAATCTGGCTATAACATTACATAATATAGCCTATAACACGCTCTCACACGTTAATTTTTTTAGCATTTTTGGGAGGAGTACAATTTACATATGTGGTTTCAACAACCAGATGCATTTACACTTGTCCAGTTTCGTCTGGAATGCGGCCCAGACCACCTCCTGAAGTGGTTTGAGCGATCGGATTCAAATCCGTCTCGAATGCGTTTTGGAGGGCATTTACACCTGGTCTTTTCACGATCGGATAGCTATCCGATTACAGAAAACACATGAAGTGGCCAGGTGTAAACAGCCCCCAAGAAGTCAAAATTGACAGCAGCAAGAGAGCTAGAGAAATACAGTTCTTTTGAAGGAGAAAACGAAAAACAATGAAAACATTGATTCCCATTGTACCCAGTTTAAAACGAGCCATTGCGGCTAAACTGTGTCTGCACAACCACCATTGATATTCCTGGGCCCAAAGTAGTAGAAAGTAGGCTGTGTGTATGCAAATTTAGGGGCGTAACAAAGGTACAGACCAGATCCAAATAAGGAAATCCCCCAAGTGTTGCGTCACATCTGAGCTGATTTGAGATCCGACCGTTTTACAGATCAGTTTAAAGTTTTGAAATTTTCCTATTAAGGAGGTGACATAGGATTTTGAGATTCTGTGTATGACCATTTTACCCACCGAGCTGCTGTTATTCAACTATGCCAAGGTAAACTTGGTTTTGCATTCTATCATCCCTTTAATACCAGGTGTAAACAGAGTCTGAGATAGCTTTGTTTTACACAGTTTTTTTTGGCGGTCAGTGTGCATGTTTTGCATGCACCAGGGTATGGTTGCACCAACAGCCATTCGAAAGTTCTTACTTAAATTGGAACGTAAAGTCCACACTAAAGGCTTAACTACTAGTTTGTAACTAACACTGTACTTTATTCGGTTGCATCATTTGTTCTAAAGGCAGAATGTAGCTAATAGGTTATAAGCTCTCCGTAAATTAATGCGTAGTTGCAACATATGACATTTACCGGTTTATGACGGGTTTGTGCTGAAGAGCCGCTAACAAGTAATCTATTCACATAATGTTCTCGCTCTTGTAAATGTAAGTAAGTGTCAATGTTAGCATTATCATACATGTCTAAAGAATTGTGAAAGATTTCCCCACACAGATTTCACAACAGGTTCAAATTGTTCACTCGGATTCACCGAATTGACCAACAAAAGCTGGTTTGAAAGGGACTTTTGTTTGACGTGCTTCTTACATCACTAGACCATTGACCTTTTTGCTAATGCAACCATACCTTTAGCCAAAATCAGAGCAAATTAAATTGGGTGTGTGCATAATGCACTTTTTTTTAGTTATGATTGACATTCTCTGCTAATGCCTTACATTTGTGTTTCAGACTGATTCAAACCAATGATTCATCTTTTCACTAAAAGTACTGTCTCATAAAAGTCATTCCTTTTAGGAATTGGGCTGCACTGGTCATTGTGGTTTTTGCGTGCACGTGCAGTTGAGGACAAGTCAAAAATAAGGTGCTTTTTGTTCCCATTATTTGTGGTACACTGTGCTTTTATTGCATCACATTGAATACAGACTGCAAACTCCCATTCAGTACTCAGGTAAAATATGATTTAACATTTTTCTTTTGCTACGGTGCTGACTATTCAGAAGAACTAGGGTTAAAATGCAGGAACACAGTTACATGTATGTGTATATAATATAATATTAACGTGTAATACAAATGAGAATTGAATTGAATTGAATAATATGCACACACAATTCAGTATTTTATTAATATCAATAATAATGTTATCAAGTTACCAAGGAGAAATGTGTTTCTATATCTATGTGTGATGAGCACAAGGAGAATCTTCACAGAAGAGAGAGAACTTTTTTGACCCTTGTCAGTATGTTGTCCCCCAAGGGCTTTTATTTGAGGATTGGTTCTGACACTAACATTCAAACACACAACCACATACACACAAACATGGTGTCGGTCAGTTAGACTTCAATCCCTTTGATCCTCACAGACACCTCACACACACACACACACACAAAAAACAAGACTGGTGTTTCTATAAAAAGATGTCCTCAGCAAGAGAGTGAATGAGAGAGAGACAGAAAGACCATAGATGTAATTGGGCTTGTTACTCGCTGCTTGTGATGCAGGATCATATAAAGCTGAAATCCAGGTCCATTAGAGCTCAGTTTAAGCTTCTTAATCCATCCCGTTCCAGCACTGCTCATCTATTAGCACTCCAAGCATCATAATTACAGCTGCTCGCTGGGCCTGGATATGTGGACATGTGCCCTGCTCCTTCTCACACATTCTCCATCGTTTGCCGTCCCTAAGAGCCTCAGGTTTTCAGACAGTGTAATCACACAAACACAAATTATTTTCCCTGGTCTTGTTGCATTTAAGACCTTTGCGGAAAATGCTCAAAATATACACAAGTAGCTGTCAATATAGTCAGTCAGTATGACATCTTTCATCATAATGTGCAATGCAAAATTGATTTGATTATTTTTTTTGTGACAATGTGAAAGTATTTGTCACTTTTGATCAAATTAATGCATCCTTGCTGAAAAATCTTTCTTACCCCAAAACTTGTAAATCATAGTGTGTATATTATTACATTGTAATTACATATATAAAAGGTCGATCTTAATACAAAGTGAATATTTTCAAGATATTTACATAGGATCCTTGTTCTTGAGAGTCCTTGGCATCAAAAAAATTTAAAACCCTTATAGTGAAGTAGGCCTATTCAAAGTGTTTCGGGGTAACCTTGGTAAAGCCCCCATGAAAGTCTGTGAAGTAATTTCTGTGCTGCAGTACTATAAATGCAAATCTAGTCTATAGAAGCAATGAATAGACGTGTGTTTTTTCCCCCTTAAATGTTGCTATTGTTATTAGAGATATTACATAACGATATGAGACCGATTTGAGCTCTGTGGAGTGAAAAATAAAAACTGTGCAATTTTTTTTGCCACTAAAGAAAAGTAACGTTTCCATGATGTAAAAGCTCAAACTGTCCATCAGTTTGAAACAGACTGCAGCAATATAAGTTTTTACATTAGAAACACACTATCTAACTATGCTGAAGGCCATTAGGGTATTTAGAATGATGAGTCTCTCTCAACTACAGTAATTCATTTCTTTTTGGCACCGCACAAATTACAAAAGCAGATTTGCCCCCTTCGGCTAAAAAAAAACTAAATATCAATGTGCTCTCGCTGCGGAGCCTCTTTGCAGTCTGTTAAATAGCTGAGCAGACATGCGATTCAATGTGCTGATTTGTCCTCTACACCTCACTGGAGTGCTTTCTGAAAGCTGCATCTGGTACGGCTGAATCCTATAGCTGCTCCGGATTAAAGGTATTTAGGAGATAGATTGATGCCTGTGATGCTGCGATACACCGGACCTGAGGTCTCCTCGGCACTAAGGCCCACCCATCTATAGATGGGATAACTGGTTTGGATGGCAGCACTTGCCGGGGAGGTCCCTCTTTGATCTGCTTCCCCGGGCTTTTGATTTGAGGCCAGGCGAATCTAAACTACCTGGCACCAGCATCAGCGCTGAGATCTCTCGGATCTTTTGTTCCGCTGTTGTTATCGCCGTTCGATTTTTTTTTTTCCTTTTTTTTTTTTTCTTTCCCGTAAGTAACCACCTGTGTTGTTGTAAACAAAGTGGTTATAATGATGGCAGCCTGTGAAACAAATGCTTAAATGAACCCTTTTCTTTAACTATGCTGCTGCCTCAGCCCTCAGTATTTTGTGAATGAAATTGAAATCCGTCCAGTGAATGTTCCCGCAACAATCCGAGAGGAAAAAGATGAGGAAAGGCAGTGTAGTGTCAAACCAAGACAATATCAGCAGATGTTCTGGCACAGGACGTTAAAGCCTCATAGAATATGAACTCATTTCATACTGGTGAGTAATTTTAACATGCTGTTCATGTGCTGGGTTTAACACAGACTCGAGTCCTCAAAAGGACCAGATCCTTTTAACCGAGCCTTGTTTAAAAAGTGAATGTGGAGTTATTGCCTCATCAAATTAGAATACACTAAATTTGGCTCTACGGGCAAATAAATTAAACATGCTTTTTCAGACGAAAACAATTATGTGAACTTAATAGTGAAATAGAGGCACATCTTTTAGCTGGCCTTGTCAGACTATTGTCTGAAAACCAAAAAAGATTGTTCTGGCTTAAAGAATAGTATTGATGAGTCACATTTAAAGCTGAAAACAGCAAATATCTGACTACACATTAATTCAGCTACTGTATAATATATTAAACTTTAATGTGTTTTCCAAGTTGCTTAGAGGAAATTAGCATTAGCAATTAAATATTCATTATCAACAGATACCGATAAATAAAAAAGTGCTAATATTGGCTGATAGATGTTAAGGTGCTGATATGGATCACACTGCACTGTGCCAAACAACACTCCCTACAGTCACTATAACAGCTTTTCAATGACTGCAATTCAACCTTAGCCTGACTACGTCAGACTTCCTACTTCCGCTCAATTTCATTTCGCTTCTGTAGTCAGTCTGAGATAGCAGCCTATCTTTCAGTTTTCCAGCGGCCTTCGGACGGCCAGGCCAATCAACGAACAGAGGGCGGGCTGAGAACCGTGACGTAGACGCTGATTGTACCGTGGATGCGTAGATTTACTTCACATAATCTGCAAAAGTCGTTCACAGCCATGTTTACTCCGGTATTTCGCACGATGGTTTTGTTTTCGCATCATACATGTGTTTACAGTGGAAGTTAGATGCAGCTGAGCATGCGCATAACACACGCCATAACCAAACGTCATGTGATTGGCTTACGGGTAACCAATGATTTTAAACTTCAGACAAGCGCCCCCCCCGCGAGAGAGAAAACACTTCTCTGTTATGCCATTCCAGACTCTGTCTACGAAGCAAAGCGAAGTAGCAGAGTTTGGTATTACCAGGCTAATTCAACCTCACAACTGAATCAAACTTTTAGTATTGATTATACAGGACTCTGAATAGAGAATTATGTCAGTAATGGTTATAGATGTTCGTTTAAATCTTCTCTGACAATGAAATGTATGAATCTTTACTGGTGCATTGTGGTCTATTTCACAGATGGCCAATCACAGACGCTCTCACCTAAGCTTTCAGTCGTAATGTATTCAAAGAAAGCTTTGCTGACTTGAGATTTTCACACTGAAAATGAAATAGACTGACAAAGGTATCCGTCTATCCATCTATCTATAAATCTCATTCAATCTTTCTATCACTGTCTGGCCGATTCTGGCTGTCTGTATCCCTTCTGATAAAAATCTTTAATTAATCTACGGCTGTACTGCTGCAGACCCCGTGCGTCTGTCTCTGCTCGGCACAATAGTTTTCGTCAGTTCTTTCCGTCATCATTTGCCTGGGGCGGACAGTGTTTCTTATGTCTGGACGAACGTAAAGGTCTTTGTATGTGCTGACTGTCCAATCTAGACAGTGACAACAGTGGTGACCTCACTTAAAAGCTCACAACGTCTCATTCTCCTGGGCTTGTACCCTTGCCCTCTTGTTCGATCCCGAGTGGCGGCGACTCCTCGCTCCATGTTTTCTCGTCTCGTTTCTTCATCTGTGTGAAGCATGTCCTTGTGTGTGCGGATCACAGCTTGGTGGTTGTGGTGTGTCTGTGAGATTTAAAGATTAATGTGTTCCTGTGCTGTGGTCAGTGTCACTGCCCCAACAGTAACGGCTAAAGGCAGTCAAGCACTCTTTAAATGAAACAAGCTTGTTTTTGCGTTACCCTCTGGAGAGAGAAGCATGTGTGTGTGTCATCAAAATGCCTGGCAGCAATATGATCGTGAAAATGGCAGAAAAAGCGAAAGCAAGTGAGTGAGTCAGTTGAAGGGTTTGAGTGTTTGTTTGTTGGACTGTGACAGGCTTTCCTCGTCTCTAGACTTACCCTGAGTGCAATAGTGAGGGTGGCTTGTTCCAGAGAGGGTGAAAGGTAACAATGTTTTTTTTAAATGCATTTAGAAGTGAGAGGCTTTTATTTTGGGATTTTTCTTTGTCAGATGCAGTTATTTTAATATTATTTATGTACTGTTATAGTATTTATTAATATTCTGAATTAGCTTTTTATATTTTCAGTAATAATAATTTTCAGTATATTTATAATTATAAATATACATGTTTCAAAATATTTTGTACAGCTTTATTTCAAATAACAAAAATGTTTTAAATAGTTTTATTTTTAGAAATCAAAATTGATAATTTTTCTAATTGAATATTGCAGTTTTTATAACAGAAGATTTACCTGTGCACATCATTAGGGTAAACGTACCTATTAAGCTCACCAAAATCTACATTGAGACATTTTTAGTGCACAAGATATTAGTGCACAAGATATTGGTTTTAGTACAAGAAGTTATTTTAAAATAAAATATTAATCTCTCACACTATAATATTTCATTTTATTTTAAATGACAAAAGTATTTCAATTAAGATGTACATCATTAAATATAAAAAGTCTGGCTGTGCTTAATGGGTACATTTTGTACCCTTTAAGCACACCCCTGTTCCCAATAAGCTCACAACAAGTTTTATTAAAAATTCTTGTTTATTTTAAACAACCTTTTTAAGGAATAATTGAAAAAAGTTTTATTTGAAGGTACAGAGTCAATCACAAAAAAACAGAACACTAAAATCAAGCAACAAGGCATTCAATTTGATCAGGTAGCCTATCCTATTCATAGTGATGTGTCATTCAAACTCATTGCAACATCTAGACTAGTCCACGTTCAGCTATGTAACCCATATTGAAAAATCAAATAACAAAACAAACCAATGTGCTCCTTAAAGGGATACTCCACTTTTTTTGGAAATTGGCTCATTTTACAACTCCCCCAGAGTTAAACAGTTGAGTTTTACCGTTTTCGAATCCATTCAGCCGATCTCCGGGTCTGGGGTCCCACTTTTAGCATATGCATAGATCATTGAATCAGACAAGACCATTAGCATCTCTCTCAAAAAAATGACCAAAGAGTTTCGATATTTTTCCTATTTAAAACTCGACTCTTCTGTAGTTACATCGTGTACTAAGACCGACGGAAAATGTAAAGTTTAAATTTTCTAGGCTGATATGGCTAGGAACTATACTCTCAAAATCGCACCTTTTCATTTTCCGTCCGTCTTAGTACACGATGTAACTACAGAAGAGTCAAGTTTTAAATAGGAAAAATATCGAAACTCTTTGGTAATTTTTTTGAGAGAGATGCTAATGGTCTTGTCCGGTTCAATTCATTATGCTAAGCTATGCTAAAAGTGGTACCGCCAGACCCGGAGATCGGCTGAATGGATTCGAAAACGGTAAAACTCAACTATTTAACTCTGGGGGAGTTGTAAAATGAGCTTATTTCCAAAAAAAGAGTTAAAGGGAGTATCCCTTTAACTCTCTGGGTCAGAGCTTTCCTGTCTACTCCAAACTTCTTGGACAGATACGACAGGTTTCTGATGGCTCCTTCTTTGTATGACATGCCTCTTTCATCTTTGGGCATACACTATAGTTTCGTCTAGCTTTTGTCATCTTAAGACTGTGAAAATAAGTTTATTAATCATTTTTTTGAAGATTAACATAGTGACAACCATCAGTTAATATTTAAATTCTGATTATTAAGTATTTACATAGACGTTTAATGTGGGTGAGCTTAAAGGGAGCACACACTGTGCTTAATTGGAGCAAAAACATTTTTTAATTAATAAATATTAAATTTATATTTAAAGGAAAATATTTAGCTAAATTAATAATCTAGGTAATGTATTAAGTTTATACCAATTTTAATATGAACAACTATTATAGACAATATCTATGAAATTATGCTTTTTCTAATTGATGTCACACTGAAGCTGTGTGATTGTCATAGTAGTGCACCCTTTAAGCTCACCTAACAATAATATGAATTCTTTAAAAATTACAGCAGTTTAAAACCACAGACTATCAATAAAATGTAAAATTATAATATTATGGATTTAAAAGTACAAGCCATTAATTCCTGTGAAGTAATATATTAATGTAGCACACAATCTTATACAGCTAGTAAGCTAGCTATGTTCGTAGCATCTGGGCTATGTTGCTAAAACTATCTTTTAGATCTAACTGTAATTATTTCCCACATCCAGGTTCCAGGTTATAATATTCAAAAGTCTAAACATTAATCTCTTAATTTTGCAATAAGAAGATGTACTTCTTCAAAATAAAGGCTTAAACATATAAAAAATGCACATCTGAGGGGCTCCTCTTCTGGTGAAAGTTTTCAGACAGCTTTGAAAATAGCCGCCAGACAGTGTGAACACATGGACACACATATCTCAGTGTGCAATGGTCTGATTGGTTTAAAATTACAGGAGGTATATAGTAACAAACACATCAATTGGTTAATACATCAAATAGGATAATACATTGCTGTTTCTTTTTATAATCTGAGCTCCAAGATGGTAGTGTGCTTAATGGGTACTTGAGCTTAATAGGTACGTTTACCCTATTTCTTTAAAATTCATATGCACGTATAATTTTTTTTATCTTTAATCAAAATGACTTCCTCTCCCTCTTCTCTTCTCTTCTCTTCTCTTCTCTTCTCTTCTCTTCTCTTCTCTTCTCTTCTCTTCTCTTCTCTTCTCTCCTCTCCTCTCCTCTCCTCTCCTCTCCTCTCCTCTCCTCTCCTCTCCTCTCCTCTCCTCTCCTCCCCTCCCCTCCCCTCCCCTCCCCTCCCCTCCCCTCCCCTCCCCTCCCCTCCCCTCCCCTCCCCTCTCCTCTCCTCTCCTCTCCTCTCTTCTCTTCTCTTCTCTTCTCTTCTCTTCTCTTCTCTTCTCTTCTCTTCTCTTCTCTTCTCTTCTCTTCTCTTCTCTTCTCTTCTCTTCTCTTCTCTTCTCTTCTCTTCTCTTCTCTTCTCTTCTCTTCTCTTCTCTTCTCTTCTCTTCTCTTCTCTTCTCTTCTCTGATGATGTTTACTGGCTCGAGGGCGGGACAACCTGTCACTCACATGACATCACAGCAATAGCAAATCATAACCAACCTGATCAATTCCCAAAGGACAAAATCAAAAAAAAAAAATTCTTGTTCGATTTCTTGTCCTCGGATATGTCACAGGGAAGAAAAGACTATCGCAACTTCTGTTTTATGTCGACTTTAACAATAATAACCCTGGCCAGAAGAGAGAAGTTATGTCTTCTGAACATCCTGTTGGGGAGAAAAAAAACTGTTTAAACCAGCCTATTATGGTTTTCTAGTCTTATAGCTGGTTTACGCTGGTTGAGCTTGTTACATTGATAAGTGCTTAAAAGCCTTTTAATATCAGCAGCCCAGCCTGGACTGACTAGCTAAGACCAGTTTAGGCTGGTTTAAGCCAGCTGTAGAAACATGAAATTGAACTATTTTTGTCTTGTGGAGTTTGTGAATGTTTTATTCCTTCTTCAGCTATTGTGTGTTTGGAGGTGGGTGAGAGTCTAAAAGTTTGCTTCTCTTTCTCTCTCTCTCTCTCTCTCTCTCAAGGCAAAGCTGGGCTGGTCATGTGACTAGATGTCATTGCCATGACGGACACTAATTTAAATGAAAGTTGTCATGAGAACTGGGCCAGTCATGCGCTTGTATATCTGTATACAGACTTTCTAGTAAAAAACAGCACTAGATTTCGAACACCAGCAATTCCATATCAAAATATTGAATTATCTCACATTTATGCATGTTTTTATGCACATTTCCTGTTCTATTGACATCACACTCTGTGGGAGCAACTGAATAATGTTTACTGAATGGCTAATATGCATTATTTTAGAAAATTCCCATTCAGACTTTATTCTGGCATTTAACAGCCTCTTTTAACAAGCGAATCAATTCTCAATAGATCAAAAGATCAACTCCTGATCTACATTTGTTTCTCTTACTGAATATTCCATTTCTCTCGCAAATACATCAAATCATGCAAGTAAAATGTATTGCAAATGTCACATTTGGCATTAATATTCATAATGTCAAATCTTACATGTTATCAATTTAAAAATCTCTGTATACACAGAGAGAGAGAGAGAGAGAGAGAGAGAAAGTGTCTTGAAAGAGCATGACATCACACATGTAAATGCTCATGAAGAATGTGAAAATCATTAGAGCACTGAAAGAGAGTAATAAAAAGAGCAAATGACTTTATGTCAGCTATTTTATGTTGGAGGAGAGGGAGAGAGGGATGCAGCCATAAAAATGAGTGAGAGATAGATAGAGCTGCAAGGGATGAAAGAAATGTATAGAAAGGAAGGGATGAACGGGGGGGAAAGAGAGAGAGGAGGATAGAAGTCAAACTGCACATTTAATCTTCTCCAGTCTCTGGCATGCTGTAAATCAACCACAAAACACCTACTAGAGCTTGACCACACACACACACACACACACACACACACACACACACACACACACACACACACACACACACACACACACACACACACACACACACACACACACACACACACACACACACACACACACACACGTGATATACCGTGCCAGGAAGTACTTACAGTATAGTGCCACAGTGTTACCATGTTTTATGTACAAACCAAATGCAAAAGGGTTATTTGAAGTAACTTGTAAGACAGGGAATACATATAAATAAAATGCATAAAAAAAAACAATATACAGTGTATATATATATACATATATATAACAACCTCATTCTGTATAAAAAAATAACTTTAATTTAAGTAAAATTAAATTACTCCTTTGCGGCTTGTATTCAAAGAAACAAAGAAATTTTATAAATAAATAAAAAATATGTCAAAAGTGCTTTAACCCTATTTATATAAAGTGAGGTCCAAAACTGAAAATTGGATTGAGTCCATGGTGAAAATCTGAGACTGAAAATCTAATTTTAAACCTGGAAATAAACAAAGTTTGATTTTGAATAAAAAAAGAAAAATAAATAGTATGGCATAAAATCATTAAGAAATTAAGATTCAGCACTATTTCTAATCAAATAAGCAGATTTGTGACATTGATAAAGTGTCTTTTATTAAACCTTTCACTCAACATGTTACTTAAAATTTAAATATAAAATTATAAAAAAATAAATAAAAATGTACATCTGCCTAAAAGCATAGTGGTCTCAGACTTTTAAGACCCCACTATATATGATACTCTTATGGTACTTCAAAAATTGCTATAATGTTACCACAATAGGGTTCAACCATGTTATTCCCATGGGATATCGCTGTGGTAACAACACCATGATACTTGATTGTAAGTGTGCCCTGGGATGAGTGAAAGAATGGTCTCTGCAAGGGGCCGGTAGGTCCAAAGGCCTGGCATCAGGTGGTCATTGATTAAGTGGCTGTCTGACTGTGTTGTGTTCCTGCTGACCTCAAAGACATCTCATGCATGCACATTCAGCATAGGTGAGACGACAGGATGCTGGATTTATGGGTCCGGTGACAAAGCCTTATTAATTCCCCCTCCCAGTGTGAACCCAGACCGTCACACTGCAATAAACATTAAGTCTGGATAGAAATCACACATGCAGGTATACGACTTAGTAATGAAGATCTGATCAAGTAATAAAACATTTTTTAATGAGCTTTTACACTAATACAAAACCTCGGCTTGTCCTCTTGGATGACCGCCCCACTCCGGCAGCGCTTTCTGTGAGAAATGAGAAACAGACGTCTCACTGAAACCACGGGCTGAAGTTGCGTGTGTGAGTGGGTGGGAGTTTTGTGGTAATTAAATGGACAGTTTATGCAAATGCGTGCGTGTTCGTGTGTGTAATTTTTGCTGTATGTTGCTGATGGGGATGAGCTGGCTTTTAAATGGGTCGGAAATGAGGCAATTTGCTCCACGGAGAATAATGCTTTCATCTGCATGAGCTGCAACACATGTGCGTGATAATTCACAACCCTCATGTTCACACACACACATTCCGCATTGCTGTGCAATTACTGTGTCCTTGTTCTGTCCCTTTTAAATGTCACCATGTGTGCACTGGAGCAAAGGCTTGTCAAGAGGGAGAAGGGACTGTTGCTGTGAGTTTACATGCACCTGATGGTTTTTGCGTTTAGTGTGGATGTGTTTAGGGGATGTCTGCAGGATTTCACTTGAGGGAAAAGAATGTACTGTTGATTTAACATTATATTATCAGGACCCACAAATATTCCCCCATTGCATTATTATACATTATACTCAACATTACATAGTTTAAAGCAGGGGTGGGCAAACTTTTTGGCTCAAGGGCCACACTGGGATTTAAAATTTGACAGAGGGCCGGCCCAGTAGCAGATTATGAAACACGATCTCATGAAAGTGCGTATCTATACCACGAATTTTATTTTTCGTGCCATTTATACGCCAAAAATATTATTATTTTTTGCGTGCATATGCTGCGCACTGTAAACCCCTTGGTTAGGATTAGGGGTGCGGAGTGCGTGCCTATTACACGCCATTAAAGGGATAGTTTGTCCAAAAATGAAAATTCTGTCATCATTTACTCACCCTCAAGTTGTTTCAAACCTGTATGAATTTCTTTTTTCTGCTGAACACAAAAGAAGATATTTTGAAAAATGTCGGTAACCAAACAGTTGATGGACCCCATTGACTTCCATAGTAGAAAAAAAATAAAAAATACTATGAAGTCAATGGGGTCCATCAACTGTTTGGTTACTGACATTTTTCAAAATATCTTCTTTTGTGTTCAGCAGAAAAAAGAAATTCATACAGGTTTGAAACAACTTGAGGGTGAGTAAATGATGACCGAATTTTAATTTTTGGGCGAACTATCCCTTTAAGTGCGTATCATATGCACGCGAAAACTGCGTTTCATAAGAACTACAAATACAATTCGTGGTATTCGCACTTTCATGAGATTCGGGCTGAGCAAACACATTTACGTTGTGGCAACATCTGCGCGAAATTCAACAACTGAGAGATGACATTCTGACAATACATTTTTTTATGCTAGATATCCCCCATTTAGCATGTTATGTTTTGAGGTTAACTTTTAATTAGTCAGATGTTCGATAATTATAGCCTATACTTTTTAAATATTGTTTATCCTTATTATTATTTAATGGGCCTAACCGTAAATTAGAAACAAAACACCTAAGTGTACACTTAGAAGAGTAAAAATGACAGAAGGTTACGTTAATTCAACTTTATTAAAACTGCATGGCAATCAATTTGCACTTCCAAAAGTCATATATTAGTGGAGAAAAAAAAAACGAAATAAACAAATATACAAATTTATTTTAAGTATAATAAAATAAAACATAAAAAGCAAAGGCAGATCAGAACATTTAATGAACAAAACCGGGTTCTGTACATGGCAGACAGGGGAGCGTAGTCGAAAGCCGCGCGATAAAGGTCGGTAAACGTAATCAGGAGGATACATCCACAAATCCAGAGTAGCAAAACTAAATAGCAGACAAATCAAAGGAAAAACTAAACATGTGTGCAAGCGGTTACCAAACATTTTTTTTCTCTGTGAGTTTTCAAAAAAAGGAAAAAACATTAACGTGCACCAAGTCTATGTGCTTAAGTTGCTGTCTGTTTGGTTTCCATGGTGACGCGTCTAGCTTGTTACGTGACACACCGCAGCCACAACAGCGCTGAATGAATTATGATCTGCTTTTATGTCATTTTTCCTTTTTTACATTTGTTAGCTATGGCATGAAATATCTGATATTCAAATTGTCAAATATATGCAACGCAATATATATATATAACGCAAAGTATTGCAAGAAAAAGGCAAAATGAATGCGATCTTAAGACAATTTTTTAAATACTCAACGGGCCGGATTAAACAGCCTAACGGGCCGCATGTGGCCCGCGGGCCGTAGTTTGCCCACCCCTGGTTTAAAGGCACACTATGCAAGATTTGTACCTTAATATAACAGCTTCGAAATAATTTTTATGGTAAACAAACTCGTAGTAGGGCGAATCATCCCGATAGCAAAGCAGGGGGGACGGACGGCCGCTGGCGCCCCGCCAAATCTCGCGAGAATCACGACTTGCTATACGGCATGACGTCACATACATCAACAACATATGAAGCAGCCTCTATAGAAGACACTAGCACGCATTTCAGACGTGAATCATGGCTGCATGAGTGGTATTTACGACAGTAACATTACATACAAGTACTCCACAGCGACTCTAGGGGTCGCTGTTTGAAAAACGGAAACTGCATAGTGTGCCTTTAATGTAGTACTGTTACTAAAACTCTGTAAACGTGAATTTTTTTTTCGCACAGTAATTTTCATTTTGGGTGAGCCCAACTATACGCAATACATATTGGCACTATCCACGATACATATTGTTGCATTTTTGTATTGAGATATATTGTGACATGATATATTGTTACACCCCTAATCTGCTGTATGTTATTCTATTAGTGGGTGTTATCATAATCATTTTATTTTAAATTGTATTTTTTATTTGTTTCGTTTTGCTTGTTTTTTTTTTCTATTTTAATTTTATTTTGAGAACTTAATTGATGCAAACTGAAAGGTACTATTTTATTAAATAAATGATAACTCTGGTATCAGTAAAAACCAGCTTCACATTATGCAACACTTCAAGTTGAAACCTATACTAATGCAGCAAGTTCCAACATTGCTTGGCAGCCGTAAACAACCTACAGTTACTTTGAGCACGATGCGTGCAGCGCAGCACAATGTGTCAAAACTCAATCGCTCCTGTTGTAATCTAGAAAGCTGTCTGAACTGGAAGTGCCCATTTGTGACACAGTTTGGTGAGTAAACTATTTTTTAAATTACGCTGCTAGTATACCACAATATAAATGGTATAGCAGAACCCATTATTTCTTGACAATTTCTTTCAATCACTTGTACCTGTCAGGTGATTTTATGGGAGATGTTATGTCTTTAAAACATTCAACAGAGGACGTGGACACTCGCGCAGTTAGTACACACTGTATGCACCATGCTCTTTTACATTTACAAGTTTAGTATATTCCTTTTCAGTTGAGCTGCTGTCAATGCAAACTAGCTTATTATGGGACGGTCATTTTTAATCATTTGGGAAAGGAAGCGGCACACTTGAAAAGATACAGTTCAACGGTTTTATCAACACATACGCCTCTCTCTTTTTCTCTCTCCACCCGCTCTCTTTTTATTCAAATCAGGAGTGAACTTGAAGGCCAAGAATTATATAATAATAATATAATCAATAAGCAAGCGCTCAGGTTACGTACAGCTGCAGGCGCAGATGTTTGTATGTACAGTATAAGGCCGCCTACACACTAGAATAGCTTTGGAGCGTTTGACGGATATGAATGTCTAAAATGTCATCAGTTTGAAATCAAGCTGGAATAAAGTGATTTGGATTTCCTTGGCCCGTCTTTCGAAAATGCCCATTGATTAACGAAATGTAAATTGACGTTTCTCCACCTTTGGTCACATGACGGAGCATAATTTTTTTTTTTTTTTTTTTTGCCCTTGCACCATTCCTAATGAAA
This sequence comes from Scardinius erythrophthalmus, assembly GCF_964197995.2. NCBI lineage: Eukaryota > Metazoa > Chordata > Actinopteri > Cypriniformes > Leuciscidae > Scardinius > Scardinius erythrophthalmus. The sequence continues at coordinate 18,100,616 of NC_138236.1, forward strand.
TCAATGTTTTTGCAGCATTATCTGACATGGCATACACTCCAGCATGTAGGTGCCCTACGGGGTTGCACTACTTAATGCATTTTCACTGTGTTTGTTTGAATAAAAAGGTCACAGTCCTACGAGAGCATTGAGAGTACAGTGTGCTTATATAGAGGGGAGAGAGAAACAGAAGGTGGTCAGTGTGTACATGCTTACTTTAATGTGAGCCCAGTGTAGGGTATTGATTTTGCTACACAAAGCGGGTGTACTTACGTGTGCATAGCCGGTGACCGCATTACTTAGGCTTGATTGGAGCAGCGAGAAAAGAATGTGAAGAAAGACTGAACAATGTTTGAGATGGACGGAGGGGGAAGGAGTGTGACCAGGGGTCGGAATGAATGACAGTGAAGGATAGAGTAACAGACGAAACATCACTGAGTCCTTCCTAATGAAGACAAATCGAGGTCCGAGCCCGATGGTGATTGCGATTGGATCGCTGTGGTAACAGGGTGGCAAATGCATAATTTTTTCAAGCATCTCCCATAAGAGCAGCAATAATAGCCCCCTGAGTCTGAGGTAACCTGGCCATCACATCATCGCCTCGCATTGCATTGCTACGACAACCACTCTTTTCCGGCTGTTGCCAGGCACCGGTCACCATGGAGATGCAATATAGGCTGGGGTTAAGAGTTAGGGTAACGGACGGGTGGGGGCGGGGCTCTTGACTATTGAGGGTTCTGTATGTTTATGTTACAAAGGTGCCAGCATTTCAAGGTCAGGTTGTGACAGTGGTTGTTTTAATATGCATTAGAGAACGCTAATGGAGGACAATGATAGGAATGGCCATGGGATATTATTAGTAATATTGCACATTTCACCTGACAGCCAGTGAGAGAGAGAAAATGTGAAATACAAGAATAAGATAAAAGGTAATGACCAAGATAGGCGGTAAATGTGAAGTGAGAGAAACAGAGCGAGAAAGAGTGGTGACCCTATCTGACACTAATGGCTGGTCCACAGAAGAGTGACACATACCCTTTTTCCCACCCATCTCTCTAATGATACCAGTCATGACAAAGATGACACATACGGAGTCTATCGAAGCAGAGCTTGGTCATTCCTGTTATGAGTGATTATTAACAGATGAATATGCCTATGTTGTTTTTTAAGATTTTTTTTTTTATTAAAGTTGGCAGGAAATTAAATTTCACCTTATCTATTTTCTTAATGCATGTTATTGTTCTTGTGACCGATTCATCCATGCAAACAAAAAAAACCACCCTGCTTAAGTCTGCTTTAACTCCGCCCCTTTCTCAAAATCGACTGCAAGCTCCTATTCAAATCTGTCTCCATTTATGAGTGCAACAGCCACATCTCAAAATCCAATCAACAATAGATGAATTGATCCCCGCCCTCATTTTTTTTGTTACACTCGGATGTACGTCACAAATCTGACGCTACTTCTGTTTCATCAGGACTTTCAAGGAAACCGCAGACTTTCAGACATAATGCTATTGTCAAGCTAGGATTTAATCTTTTTTTTTATGATAATGTAATTAATTATTCAATATACAAGAAAGCAATGGAAACAGTATGGAAATAAATAAATGAAAAGTATTTCTGACAGGATGGAAATGAACAAGATAATGCATAAAGTTTTAAAGTTAGCTTAAATGTGGGTGTTAAGTTGAATTTTTTTTTATTTTTTTTATTTTAGTGTTTGTGCTTTTTCCCACTAAATGTATTTAACTTTCTTGAGAATTGGGGTATACGGGATTGTATTAGTTCATTGAATATTACAAAATACTAACAGGTTGGAAAGTGAAATTGAGAATGTAGGAACTGTTTCAGACATTTAGATTATACAAAGGAAAAGGATTAAAAAAATGTTTTGTTTATAATTGCCCGTTTTTCTTTTTTATTGTGAAATTATCACCTTTGGAACATGGAAAAAAATTTGCTTAAAGTTAAATTCCTCCCTATTGTTCCCTTAATTGTGATATTATGATTAAAACAAAAGACTTTTCTCAAAATATCTTCTTTAATGTTCCACAGAAGAAAGTAAGTCATACTGGTTTGGAACAACAACAGAGTGAGGAAATAATGAGTTTCATTTTTGGTGTTTTTAATTTTTATTCCTTTTTATATGATGGGGACATAAAAACGGAAGCAAACTAAGGGAGCAAAGAGCAAAACTAAGCCCATTGCTAGTGTCACTCAAGTTAAAATCAGTTTAACTTTTAAAAAACGCTTCTTGAGACCTTGCGTTTTTTCCTCATTCCACTGCCCACGTCTCGCATTTTTGCTTTGCTTTGTTCTGTGTGAACGAGCCCTAATGCTGTAAACATACAGGGAGCCCTAGCTGGTATTATTATTAAAGGTTAAAAATTAACAACTCAAATTAATATAATGCTGTTTTTATTATAATAATAACATTATAACATTTTTTTAATGATATGAGTAAAAATGTAATAAATATGTAATATAGTGCATATATTTAGCAAAATACTGTTAATTTTTCTAGCTAACTAACATGATATGGTTATTAAATGGCTTTCCTGAGGTAAATGTAACGTTACGTGACATTGTTTACAAGCCTTATTATTGACCTCTTTCCGCTGTTTGAACACTGATTGAGCGATTACATGAGACATGATACATTTTGATAAGTTATACTGTATCTCTCAACATACCTTCTGATGTTCATTCATGTTTATTTACTATTAAATAGTAAGTAAAGAGAAATAGATTATCATTTCACATGCCGCTTGAATTGAGCCGCTACAGCGATCTTTCACATCACATTACAGCGTGTCAAAATGGTATTTATTGTTTGAATTTGAATGCTAAGACTTCTTCTTTGCTTTTCATGATTTTTCACTGTGTGAGAAAATGGATGTGTGTTATTTACGTGAGTCTCGCACTAAATGCGTAAGAGTTGGCAGCCCTGGTAATAAAGCACTTTGTATGTCTCACTGCTAAACAGTACATCTAAGTTAGCCTAACATTCATTAAGCAATGCTGCAAATCTTTGGTAGCACAGCTAATAGTGGCCTTTTCTCATTCCACATCTCTAGCTTAGCAATTTTTGAAGCGCTGCCCCTGCTGTGCCTCCACACCTGCCTCTGACAGAGGATTTATAAGGGACCATCATGCTGTTTTATTAAAGTCCATTAAAGGAAAATGGTGCTGGATCTACTGGGGTCATTTACTGGAGCTCCCTGCACTTCGTTAGTTTAGCTATTATTTAGGAAGAGCTCCGAGCCGAGTTTAGATCGCCTAATGCCATTAATATCTCTCTAGCTCTGGTTCACTGATGCAAAATCATGAATATCAAAATGGCCGCCAGTGCAAAGGTGCCCCCGGGTCTTTGTGGTCCTCAGGTGCTGAAGAAAACATGTATTTTGAGATTGATTCTAATGTTTTAGTGGTTATAATAGAAGCACAAAACTGATCACAGCTCATTGGCGTGTTGCCGTGGGTGTTTAGTGAGTCCCGTGGCATTAGCATTAGCGCTGTGAGTTATGTACACTTGTCAGTTTAGTTTGTCCTATTTATTCATAGTGGAAAAGGTAATGTCTCCCTAAGCTTCATCATAATTAGCATCCTTCCTCAGCCTCGACTAAATTAACCACTAATGTACACTGAACACAGACCTGTTAATGTGATGTTAGGTAGTAGCGCTAGTCTATATTAAAATATGTTTGTTTAGGGCTGTTTTAGTGTGTGCCGTTAGAGGCATTTAACTACCTGCTCTGTCTCAGTCTAGCGTTGTTTATTAAGAGCTTTTTCTCCCAACACACATTTGTTTTCCTGCAGAAGCTTTTATGCAAGTGTTTAAGTGGGATGTTTGTTCCCTTGGGTAGAGAGAGGCGGCGTGCACAGGTTACACTACACAGGTGTGGTGATTTAGTTCAGGCTCCCGCTGTGCTTCAGCAACAACTTTACCTTGTCTCAGTCTGTGTGTGTGTGTGTGTGAGTGAGTGTAGACAGCTGTTGTAGTGTCCCTCTGTCCATGTGTCTGAGCACTGCACCAAGGATTAGCATTTATTTAGCTCCCTTCCCCTCATTTATTTATTTATTCATTCGTGGGAGTTTTTTAAGCTAATTAGTTTGTATCCAGGGGAAAACTTTAATTGTGTCCTGGGGGATCAAGGGATGGAGGGGGTTGTATATGAGACACATCCAGAAATGTGGGCACAGAAAATGGAGAGAGATTTTGGGAGTAGACTGTGACAGATAAATCTCAGATTTTATTCTCAGAAATATTTTTATTCTCACGTTTCTACCAAAGAAAAGGCAGTTCCAGGTCGGGGAAAACTGGTTCTGTGCCAGTGTTGTGCACGATTTGATCTCTTATCATCAATGCCTGATCAAAAACAAAGTTCATTAGCCTAGTTTAATCTTAGTTTTTTTAACCAGTTAGCTACGCTAGTTAGCTAAGCTGTGCACACTAGAAAGTTTCATCTTTGTCCAGTGTCTGCTCTATTTCTCTGTACTGTATGAATAATAAAATTGTTGTTTTACTCATTTAAACTAGAATTCTGTGAATCTTAATATCCCTTCACACAAACTGTTGTCAACGTGGGAATCTATTGTTTCTTGTATTTCTTTGTTTTTGTTGTTTCGTCTCTTCCATTTATTTTTTTTACTGTAAAACAACAGTCCAGGCCAGTGTTGTCAGTTTGTGGAACAGCTTATTAGTGAAAAAATATCAATGCGAATGTGCCCTATAGTGTACATCTAAAAACCAAAATATACTTTGGTGCTATACTGTATGGTCTTCTGTGGATATCCGGGAGAAATTAGAGAGTTTGCCAGGAATTCAAAATGCTTACCTGGTTGCCTGGAGGCTTGCCTCAGATTTTCTCATACACTTTTTTTCCATTTTGGTGGAAAAAGGGTATGAGAAAAAGATAGCGATTGAAATATAGAGCTGTGGAAATTGTTTAGATGGGGAAGAAGAGACTATGTTGAGGCATTACAGTACAGCTTTGGGTACGGTGTGTTTCAGGTGATTTGTTTCTGCAGAGCTACTTGTGTTGAGATTGAAATGTTTGTCAGAGATGTCAACCTTCAGTGTGAGTTTAGCTAACGGTGCGCTTTCACAGACAGCATTCTTACATCATTTACTTTCACATTCAGTTTGTGTAAGCGCACTAGAGAGAGAGTGAGCGAGAGCGAGGGATGATGGCAGTGGAGTGATAGAGTGCTTTGGCAGTCACAGATAGGGGAGAATTACAGTGGAATGAAATTGAATAGCGAGAGGGGTGATGAATATTATTCTTCTACTGGGGAGTTCTTACCTCCTGTCAATCACTGTATTAATCTTAAGACTTCCCTCTTCTCTCACATCCCACACTCACTCGTAAGTGTTTTGTCCATCACTCAAAATATCTCTTTCATGTCCTTAATTCCCCATTCTCAAATATCATTCCAATCCCAGCAAACCAGGCATTTAGGAAGACGTCGCTTCTGTTCTTAATTTTAGATGCTTTAGAATACAAAACATAGTGTTTAGTCTCTGAAAGAAATGCTTTAAGCTGTGATATAGCCAATATGTGCTCACACACAATAGCTAAATTATGTTGCTAAGTCCAAAATGTCATGTTTTCAGGGTATTTACTTCAAAAAGATGAAAGTCGAGAACTTTAAGTGCGTGCATTCTTTAAATATGCAGGTCTTAGTATATATTTTCTTCAAATAATTGTATTACTATGTATATATTAGAAAAAATTATATAACAACCCTCTACAATGCGAGTAAATCACTTGCATATGTGACAATTTCAGGCTAGGTGAAAATGTCTATAATTACCCAATGGCTAGTATATTGTACAGTTTCAGTTGCCTGTGATTGTTAGAGGCAAAAAAATAAATTTAGCTCAGATATAATTTCATTGTCTGATGAGCTTTTCACATGCCATGTAAATAGAACTTGACTTGCTAGATTTAAATGCCGGGCTCAGCAGGACTGCTCGATGGCCAAAATTTGACAGAACTGTCACTGTCCCGATCGGGTCAGTGCTGCAGCATCATCAAAGTTTATCACAGGATTTTTTAGCGTTGCCAATTTAAACATTCAAGCGCAAGAACATGCAAAAGATATCTTGCGCACTTCTGACAGAAAGTCCAGAAAGTCGCTTCTGTTTTCAATCTTCTTTGTTTTCAAGTAGCAGGGAATTCACGCGGAACCGTCACAACTCTGCCGTCATTATATTAAGCCTGCCCACCGACTCTATACACGATGTGATTGGCCTGACTAGAGTTTGTTTTTTCCAGCTCGCAAGCCAACAGAGAGTTGCTAGACCACCCTGGCTGCAAAATAAAATTTGCTGCCGCTAGGGTGCGTCTAGATTTCTAGGCTGTGACACAGCCGAAGTGTGTGCACAAAGACGCCTCAGACATATATACACAGAATTACAGCATTTCAAAATATCTGTCTTGGCGAGTATTCAGGCAAACATCATCTGTTATAAACATTATCTACCTAATCTGTATCCAACTACTGTTAGATCTACCTGAAAATCCTGAAAAGCACTGTTTATTTCATTTGTATCTTTGTTCTATTGGTTATTTGTTCTATTTCTTCTTTCTTTGATAAATATCTTATTATTTTATTACAGACTGTTCACTTGTCTTTTAATAGTGTTTGAAAATTATATTTTAAATGTAATGTTATATTTATGTAAAATGTTTTCATTTGCATTGTTCTAGCATTCCATGTAAAAAGTCTGGCGAGTAAAAAAAAAAAAAAAAATGCTAGCCAATGGTGACTCGAGCTTCAGTGTGTCCATGGAGGGTTGCATAGTTTAATTAATTTAAAAAAAACAACAACAACAGTGGTATTATAAGGCTTATATTTAGACATGGGTTATGTTCGTCTGCCAAGTTGCTTAGCAACCGTAAATAGGCTTTGTTTAGGCTAATGAAATGTAGGCTATTACTCAGCAGAAGATATTTTTATTCGAATTATTATTGTTAATAAATGTAATAATTATTGAACATACTGATATTGTGATGTTTTAATGTTTTATAAAAGTAATAAGCCAGTAATTTCAGTAATTTTTTCATAGTTAAAAATGCCTAAGTCTAAGTATAAATTCACTGCAGTGCGTCACCTCACATGGCTTATTGATATATATTTTCCTTTAGCATCCCTAAGTTCCTCCATTACCCTCATTCTTCTTGTAGTTCACGGTTCACGTTTATGCTTCTATATTCTATGGTCGGTACTGCTATTCAGTGTTGTGACAGTGGGGACTGTCCATTCAGAAGCTTTATTGAAGCATAAGGATGAGCAGAAAGGAACAGTTGAATTGCTCTGCCTTTTTCATGTTCAGTTTCCAAAGAGCGAGAGCTCTATTTTCCACTAAACCTGCAACCCCATGTAGAATGAACATGTTAGGGATTTCTATTGTTGTGCTCACAGGGGCTTCTGTATTAAGTGTCAACAAGGACAGTTCTGTATTCATGTATTTATTTCACAGCAAATCTCACTGTCTACTTCAACATCTTTCCTTTCATTTGTCTTATTTAATATCCACTTCGGCTAGGCATCCACTCACACATGAACAAGGACTCTTAAGTTCTGTTCAAACTATAACCACGCACACGCACTGACAGGCTTGACTAAACGACAAAAGGTTTGGTCCACAATACAGATTTTTCTGACCAAGAACCATTCACTTATACAGGAAGAGACCGCCTGATTGTAGCTAAAACAGTAGCACATGGTGCTAGGCCATGGATTTGATTCCCAGGGAATACAGGATAATGCTGATAATATGCACTGTATGCTTATTTTTAAAAGAAATTGTAATAGTTTTGAAATATTTTATTTTGTCCTACTTGATTCCCCATATAAGTCGGCCAATTAGATTGGAGTTTGCTATGTCGAGTAAGTCGACATGAAGTCAGCTTCAAGACAGTAAGTCGACTTGAAGTCAGCTTCAAGACTCACATGGAGTTCGTAGGTCTAAGCTACGTCCATGCTTCAGGTTGAATGCTTCTGATTGGCATAGATAAATAGATAATAGATAAACAGTAATTTTCCACACATATACAGATAGACTGAAGCATATCTCCATCAATTAGGAAGCTGACACTCGGACCCTGAATTTAGGCACGTTGTTACCTTCCAGGTCACAGATTTGGGTTGCTGGGCACCAGCCCGTCCAGAACAACGACTCAGTCAATCACCAATAATGCAGTTGTTCCTTAACCTGTAACCAAAAAGACTAACACACACACACAGCTTAACTAACTATAAACTTAGTGAGTATTCTCAAAACATCAAGATTATACGTTCTTTCTCTCAAGGAGAGGACACTTTAGTGTAAATGGAAAATAAGGCTTTAACTGAGAAATGGTCCCTTAAACTATAGACTTCAATGACCCCGTGACCATAGTTGTCAGGGTAACCCAGAAAAACAGATGTATGTATTGACACATGTTGAAACAAAACAAGTCCATATTTCATTTCTGGAAGCTGGGCTAAATAAACAAGCACTGTTACTGTATTCAGATATCAAATACAGACATTAGAGAATACATGAAAAGAACATTTCAGTAATCACACTGGAAACTTCTTTAACAAAGTAAAATCTCATAAGCCTAGAGAAGTCATTCAACTCATGTAATGTTTAGAAGGAATAATATTGATTAATACCTTGATTATAGTCATTCATTAGATATACATTGAAGCAGCATTTGATTCCAGAATCCACCCCCTTCAATACCCAATTTTCCCATATTGTGGGTGTCGGCCATTTTGAATTTTGTCCTAAAATGTTTTATTTTAAGAATGCATTTGCATATTGTTACGAAACTGGATGTGTCATCAGGACCATGCCCTGAACGTACTCAAAAAGGTTTGAGACAGCGCCACCTTGTGGTCAAAAGTTATATAAAGTTGATAGATTCCTTGGGTTCTGCTATATTTGCTCGAACTTGCTGTCCGCTATTTTGAATTTCTTTAAAAACCTACTTTTTCGAGTTCCTCGTAGACCGTTTCACCAAAATTGGCTCAGATCATCTTCAGACCATGCTGGCAAAAAGTTATAAAAAGCTTTTCGATAGACCAAACTGTTCTTGATTAACACATCAACGAATTTGTTGGCATGATGCCAAGCTAATTCTGAGGCTGTAATTCTGCAACAATTTGGCATATTGACACCAAACTTTGCATTTGTGATTGTAAACTCACACTGACCACACCATAATAACTTATAACAGCTATTAACATAATAAGCATAATAACAGTACCACCTGGTCAAAAGTGACAAGCAAGTTAATCATATTACAGTGACTGCATTTGTGATTTATCAGCCATTTTGACTAAAATAATCTAAAACCATCTTTAATTACTTATTGATGCAGTTTTTCTGAAGCTCCCAGCCATGCTTTCATGTCACATTGTTTCTTTTTGTGCTTGGCCCTGATAATTGCTGCTTACAGCTATTTTACTTTTTTTTTATTTTAGCTTAAATTTATTTTCATTTAATGTTTAGAATTTTTTCTTCAACTTATTTTAATTCACTTAGTTGGCAAGGTAACATATCTATTTTTCATTTAAGTTTTAATTAGTTATTTATTTCTATTTGTTTTATTTTATATTTATTTCGATTAACAATACCAATACTGAACAGGTGGCGGATCACTGTCTACACTCCCATTTGTGGTCGCCACATTGCATCACTGCTCATTTGCATAAAGCTTAACTTTGCTGTTTCGCTTGTTGTTTTTGCCAGAAATCGCTAACTTCCAGCTTTGCCAGCTTGAGCGATCCTTTACTGTCTGAATTTCTCCTTGTGTCCACTCTTTCAGTGCAGACACCTGTCTGTTTTCATAAAGCTCTCTCTGTCTCCAGATAGCCTCTGTCTCTCTCCCGCTCTTTCTAAATAATTTTCTTCCTCTTTTGTTCTTTCTTCCTCTCTCCATTACTTGGAGTCATAGAGAAAGAAATACAATCATTGTGTGCAGATGTAAACTCTCAAACAAATACATGCAAGCACTTAGAGAGCTGAAAACGTACATCCCTTCAGCATAATAAGTAAGTAGTTGTAGGCTGAGCAAGGGCTGCTTTGCATTCCGCATGTGCTACTCATTTCAGTAGTGCTTGATGTGAAGCCTTGTTTATACTGGCTCCGCAGCGCGCGCACCTCCCCAAACGGACAAGGCGTTTATACTCGACGTGCTCGCCGTTGTACTATTCTGTGAAACTACAGGGGGCGACTCAAGCAATTGTTCTCTTAACCATCAGGAATCTACGGTGAGAAGAAAGGTCCACACTTGACTGTTTATTTTAGTACATCACCACCAATACCACACTACAAAAAGAATCATGTAAAATCGAGTAAACCCTGAGGTTATTACTTGTGACTTTAGAACAAAATATGTGGATATTAAAACATTGGCTATACAACTAAATTAACGATCTCTTAAATATTTTCTAATTTCACTAAACATTTGATTAAGTTTCGTGGACATTTTATAAAACATGGACCTTTATTTTTTATTAAAGTGGCTTATGGCTGCTATAGGCTCATTTTGTAAATGTAAGCAACTAATTTAAGATGCACAAACTGGGTGACGGTATGGTGAGACGTATACATGCTCGGCCAGATTCGGCTTGCCCGTTGGGTGCGCAAGACACCATTTCGCTTGGCGGTGTGCACGGCTTTTTTTTATAACAACGCGCGTGGCTCCGCATCCGAAGACGCATGACTTCGAGCCAAATCTGACCGAGCATGTAGGCTACGTCTCACCACAACGGCTCCCAATTTGTGCGTCTTAAATTAGTTGGGCCTATGCGTATAGTATAAATTGGCCTTAAAGCTGTGCACACCGCCAAGCGAAATGGTGTCTTGCACACGACCGCCCACACCGCAATGACGTCATTTTACGCTCTTGAGCGGACACGGCGAGTATAAACCTAGCTTGAGGCTGTTCTGTAACACCGAATGAGCCAAACGTAAACTTCCGTGTTGAAGATTACAAAATACTCGGCCTCCTTGAACACCTGAAGTGTTCAGCAACTTGATAGCATAGCTGCTTCCTGTTTGTAAACACATTGAAAGACGCATTAGTCAGCCCTCGCATGCGTCTGCCCGCATTTATCGGCAAGGGGGGCTTAACTGAAATCTTTGTCTCAAAAAAACAGCCGGCATTTCATTAGTCACCTAAATGCACACAAAATATTTCAAAATGACAAATTCAAAACATGTAACTAATTTCACAGCTGCTTGAGGTAGTCTCTGGAGTGATATGACAGCGTGCGCACGCCCCGTGTGTGTTTGTGTCCCTGTGGAGCTGGAATGCAAATGACAGAATTGGCTCTGTATCTCCTGTAGAAGGGAAGTAAGTCATTTTGTAGCAGCTGGGTTTGGATCTGCGGGGGGAAAAGGGACAGACTACCTCAGTGCAGGACAAAAAGTGAGGGTTTGTACTTGTAACTTTGAGACAAAAGGAGAAATAAAGGGAGAATTAGTAAAAAGAGTTGTGGCGTGACCAGAAGTGTTAAGCAAAAGCAGGTTAAGAAGCCTATCATTTGGGTTGACGGGAAATAAATGATTCAGCCAACTTTTGATTGATTTTTCATGAGCTAAATGCTTCATAAGTCTGTCTGAAAAAAAAAAATGAAAGAGAAAATGACTTAAGAGAAAGGCTCCAGAAAGAGTGTATGACAGGAATTAAAAATAAATAGCGTGTCATGCTGGGCGAGAGAATAGAAAAGCTGGGGGTCAGGGTAAAGAGTGATGGCAGGGGTTACATGAACCCCTTTATTGTCAAAGTCAAATGTGGCTAGTTGCTGTGACAACATGCAAATGAGATGCAAACGAGTGGAACATTTGGGAGGAGGGTTGGTTGTCTGGGTGATGTTGTCATGGCGACCCCCAGTGATGCACAACGGAAGAACACAAACAGGCAGGAGGGCTGCGCAGGGAACGGCCAGAGTCATATTAAAAGAAAACGTTAGGAGATGAAGAGATTATGGAGCAAAGCACTGGACGGGGCATATTGGAGGGTGGGATGTAATGGGATAAGAATATAACATTAGGGAATTGAGAGGGGTAAGGGCAGGGAGAGAATGACCATCTCTTCCAAAGCTTTCCCTCCTTCACTCTTTCTTTTACACTGTTTTAGTTCAACGTCTGATGAAAGAGAGAAAGGGGCTTTACTTTACTGGGTGAGAGAAATTGAGCTGTGAAACTAATGTGTTAGGATTACAGCAGATGAGAAAGAAAACTTTCTGAGAGTTTGTCACAATGCCAAAATTTCAGCAGCCGATACTTAATAGATAAACAAAATTCTACGATTTTGAGAACAAAATTGAAACGAGATTTGAAATTTGGTTTCCTTAGTTTCCACTTGGTTTCCATTTTTTTTTATAGCATTAATCCTTGTTAGGCAGAGTAATGAATGATATCATAATGCTACTTTACAAGTTTCTTATTGGGCTGCACAATTAATCATATTTTAGTCGCAATCTTTGTTTTTTCTATTGATTTATCAAGCTTAATCATCTGTGCTATTTTCCCGCTAGCTATTTATCCTGAAATCCTGAAATCCCCAAACCTGCGCACATATATTCAAACGCACATAACTATAGAACCAATTCTTAATGCACATGTGAACGCCATCAGCGTTTCTCACAGGTTTGCGTTTAAAGTCTGTAGAGAGAATGGTGTCGTCTTAGCGGCCCCTAATTTAATGACAAATGATCGTTGCGACGGAAGCAAATCAATCAAAACTAACTTCAGCTGGAAAATAACTTTATTAAAGAACCGCTATAAAGCCAAAACAATCTATGTTACCTTAAATTATACGTTTATCTCTGTAAAGCTGCTTTGAAACAATCTACATTGTTAAAAGCGCTAAATAAATGAAATGACTTGACTTGACTTGACTGAAAGTGCTTCTTTTTTTTCTTCATTTGACATTTCCGTTATCTTTCATTGGTAGCAAGCCTTCACAAGCTTTAAAGGGATAGTTCACTTTGAAATTAAATGTTGGTATGTTTTAGCTTACCTCAAGGGCATCCAAGATGTAGGTGTCTTTTTTTCCGCAGTAGTTTCAATTTTGATATTTTTAGGTCAAACCGTTCTTGTCTGACAGTCATATCATGCAGGTCTATGGTCACTGTCTCAAAGAGCATGCACAGGTCCAAATTAAAAAAATTCCCCATCGTCCAAATTAAACAATTCCCCATCGTAAGAACACATTGATGGCCTAAGACATGAAAGAGCGGTTTGTGTGAGAAAATGAACAGTATTTATATTGTTTTTACCTCTTGTAACACAGCCACGTCCAAGTGATCTGAGGGCGCGAGCGCTTCCTGCTGTGTGACGTGTGCACAGACTGGTGCATAGACATATATACACTAGATGTCGCCTTGGCTACGGCAGTTCATTGGAACGAATGTCTTTAATGCCCTCAGATCACTTGGACGTGGCTGTGTTATAAGAGGTAAAAACGATACAAATACTGTTCGTTTTCTCACACAAACCGCTCGTTTCGTGTCTTAGGCCATCAATGTGTACTTACGATGGGGAATTGTTTAATTTGGACGATGGTGAATTGTTTTAATTTGGACTCTGTGCATGCTCTTTGAGACCGTGACCATAGACCTGCATTATATGACTGACAGACAAGAACGGTTTGACCTAAAAATATCAAAATTGAAACTACTGCGGAAACAAAGAAACCTACATCTTGGATGCCCTTGAGGTAAGCTAAAACATACCAAAATTTAATTTCAAAGTGAACTATCCCTTTAATGCTTTGGGTTGCTGGGTGTCAAGAGCTTAAATCCCCAGGTCAGTGCTTTTCTCTTAAATGGATAAATTAAAGAGAATAACATATCCAAACAAATATATTGACTATATTGTTTGCAACTGCGGTCGATGAATAAATGCACTTTAGGAACCTTTGTTAATGCATTAAGTCTTTTTGTTGTTGGTTTTATAGAAAAATGATAACATAATTTGGAATTATTATTAGGAATTTCACTGTTTTAGCTTTTGAGATGAGCCTCTTAGGATTTTACCAGTTTTCTTAATGTAGAGTGTTCATTTATATGATTGATAATAAATCAGAAAACACGAGGAAAAATAAACCCTGAATAGGAGTTGATATTCTTTTGATTCGTGCTTACGTGAAAGTGCAATAATTCTGATGAAATATAAAAAGAACATTCTCAAATGAAAACAGTGATTTATTAATCGCAATTATAATTTTGAGAAAAATAATCATAATTATCAGTTTATCTCCCGTTGTGCAGCCCTACTTGCTTGTCATTTTGACTTTTCAAAATTCAGTTTCATAATATTGTCACTTTTTTTAATTATTTAAAAAAATATATATATATTTTAAAAATGGCACTAAACCGTAGTCGTAATTTCTATGTGAAGATAAATAAATATTGTTTTTATTGCAATTATTCAAGTTAAATATTCAGGGAAAAAAAATAGATAAATTAACTGTTCTAATCTAGATCTGATATTTAGACGAGGGTCCATTATTATTATTATTTATTATTATTTTTTCTTTTTCATTTCTGACATTTACTGACCTAACGTGTTTACATTAGTGCCTTCTGACTTGAGTTGGTACATTGTATTAGCGATACTACAAAAAAGATCATCAACTTGATACTGCTGCGTTTGCCATTCTTAGAGAGGAGATTTGCAGATACAGAATGAGCAGCTATGTGACGGGGGCACATGTGAACCAGTCATGCAGAGAGGCACTGTGGGATGGTGGAGAGGTGACTGGAGGTCCGTGTTTTACAAATTGCTTTTAAAACTGAAGCAGGCAAAGGTTGAGTGAGAGATGTACAAACGAGAGAGAAAGCATCGGAGAGAGTACAGATTGCTTGCGCAGCAAGAGATGTTCTCTTTGTACTCCAGATCGCAGCGCGGGTGTGTAGCTGCCTCTCCGTCGGGCATCCCGCTGCCCGGTCCATCCCCGACGCCACGCGTGGGCAACAACACTTTATCACCAGCACGCACACGTGCTCGCGGAGTCTCAGCTTCCTGATGGTTTTCGTTCCAGCCCCCCTGCTATCTCTCTGCAACCGAAAAACCCATCTAGTTGTATTGGCAGTGCGCAACTCTATTCATTAAACAAAACAACTCAGACGCTGGGAGAGAATGAATCACAGCCTAACTACAGTGAGAGGTGAGGTATCGCACTGTAAACGAAGCGTGCGAGCGCTCCCACTGAACGCCTTTGTGTCAGAGATGGGCTGAAGCCCCACTGTGGTGTCTGACAGGTCACAGAGGCCACACATCACTCGACACTAACTACCAGCCAAGTTAAACAAAGACTTGAATGCAGCAAGTTCCCCCTGACGACATGAAAACACACCAGCAGTACCTCCCACCCCGTGTGCGCTGTCTTTTTCATCTCTCTCTCTGTTTGTCACCATCTTTTCCCCTTTGCTTTTGTCTTTTGAGCCCGTTTCCTCTTCTTGGCTCCTGTAGTTTCGTTTGTTCCCACTAGAACGGATCTGGAGAGCTGACCGGGGGGCTTGGCGAACCGGCAGAGGAACCGCTGGCTCTCTAAACACTCTTCACACTTGCTGAGATTAGAAGGCTAATCAGGAAGCCCTTTCTCAGGCACCTGCGAGCCCCCTCCGGTAGATTGGGTTGTTTGTTGTTAGTTAGCTCCACATTAGGGGAAGTTAACTGCAATTACATTCGCCTGCCTGCGGGGGTCAGCCAGGTTGCTCCTTATTAACTCCAACTTTTTCAGTTGTTGTTTTTCCTCTCTCCTGCCTCCTTTTCACTCTTTTCCCTTTCTAGGTCGCATCAGAGACAACAATTAGGGGGAAAGAATAGGAGAAGGAAGGGAGGAGAGGAGAAACATCTTTTGTGTGGCATATTGCGGGCGAACACAATGGCATCAGTGTGCTCGAGACCGGAGAAGGGCTTTCACGGCACACCAGCCACCCGAGCGCGGGGCAACGCGCTTATTCATCTTCGCTCTGGCGGTCGAGGGCTTTTGAATGGATGGAAAGAATGTGGGAGGGTGGTTACAAAGGAGAAATATGTCGAAGATTTCAAGCTTTATTTTTTTTTAGTCTCTGCGTCGGCTTGTCTATGTATGTGGGTGTATGTGTGATGTATAATTGTGTGTGTGAATGCATGGAAGGACAGAGAACAATGTGAACAATGTGAACAATTTGGGCCTGACATCTTCAGCAAGCTGCTTGTCAGAATAATCAAGACGCTTCAGATGCAAAGAGTATGAGCCAACAAACATAGACACTCACTGTGCGTGCAACATAAATGCAAATATCGTCGATCACAGAGTCACGGAGAAAGAAGCTAGAGACACAAACACACTTGATTATTCATCTCCCTCATCACTGGATGGTAACTCAACAATTACTCATCGGTGAGACTCCCTGATGCTGTTCATTCAAGACATATCCTCTCGGTCAAGCTACTGACCACCTTCAATGACCAGTTGAAGCCGTCGTAGTGCTGTCTTTTGAAGTATCCTGGTTTACTTTTACTTGTAACAGACCAGCATCATCTATCTGAAAACAGCTGAGATGGTTGAATTGAATCTTTTCTGTGTTTTTTTGTGCTCTGTCTTTCTTCACCAGCTGTGAGCACTCGTGATGGCATGAAAAATGATAAATACACAGTTCAGCAACTCTTCATTGAGCCGAGTAGTAAAGCACAAGATGGCCTCCACCCAGCCTTCTCTAATGGAAAAAAAAAACCCATATCTAGTCACAAGCATCTGTTGTGGTTTGTATTCTGGACCCCAGAATCGGATCCTGGTATGTTGGATACAAGTGATTTTTGGCCCTTGTAGGACTACCAGAATTGGTCCTTCTGCCTAATGTAATTTCCAAAATCTACTGACAACCTTGCCAATGGGTAATGGACATTTTCTGATGTCAGAATTTTTATTTTATTTTAAATCAAATTTAAATGTTGTGTAAATTTGAGATATTGTGTGTGCGTATATGTATATCTTATAACATTAATAAACAATGACATGTTAATGATAAATGTTAGTTTATTTTATAAGAAAGTTATTAATACTATTAAAACGAATTAATTCTATATTATTATTATTACATTGATAAAAAATATAGCATGTAAATTTGAGTTTAATTTACAAATAATGTAAGTGTCACGGTTGGTGGCTGTAATGATGCGCACGACGAAGGAGATACTTAAAATAAATCTTAAATCAACATTCTGAACATAATACAGAAATCAATCAGAAACCATAGTGACAAACTGGCAGGGAACGGAGGACAACTGAACTAATTTACAAACTGGAAAGCTAACCTAGAGAAAGAGACATGAACAGAACAGGAGAAACCATGTAAAAACAAACTTAAAACGTGACTAACTCTGTATAATATTCAATTTAACAACATTTATGTATATGAATCAATATTAATTATATAATTATATTTCATTTGGAAATAAAAATGTACACAAAAATAAACAAATAATGTTGTTAAATGCAAATTTGTTAAAGAATATTGCTTTCCGTCATTACAAAACCCTATTTAACTAGTTTAATCAGCAATGCTAAACTTTAAAACTTCACCACAAACCAACCAGGAGTCAACCAACTTCACCACAAAGGCTATACACTGGTCGACTAGCATTTCCATTTCAGCTTTGCAGATGAACACCATGGATATCCAGCAGATAGTCAACGAAACTGACACTAACCAGCATGGAGATTCATTCTGGTCTGAGTTTGTCTTGTCAGAAGTGTTCATACACAGTGCCTCATTTCTCCTTGGCTTAATCTCACTCTCCCCCTATTCCTAATGGATGTCCCCTTCTCACATCCATCTCTTTCTCTTGAATGCAGCATCATTACTGGAGCTCCGTATGAGTTTTCATTGACAGTCGGCTGCTGGGTTCAGCAATAACAGTGGTAACAGTTCAGGGCTCCTGAGGGCCCCAGTCTGAGTTTGAGAATGTGTGCTAAGCAGTATTGATTGTGCACAGAGACGAGCGAGCGTATTTCTCATCCTGCTGTGATTTCTCTGCCCCTGGTGCTCTTTGTCGTAGATATATGAGATCCTGTAAAGGTGCTGATGTGAAGCCTGACACGTAATTCAAAATTTCTCTGTGGCTCTGTGCGCTGTCTGCTGTTCAAGAAATCTATATATATGCATCGGATCGGGTCATGAGATAAAAAGTTGGTGTGGGTGAGCATGTGCGTTTGTGTGTTTCTACCTTGTCACCTCCTACCAGCTGCTGTCTTTCTATTTTTCTTTCGCTGTCCTCTGCCTGAACTCGTTGCTCGACATGGCCACTGCCTGACACCTCAGCCATACTAATGACAGCGAAGTGATGGAGACAGCGATAGAGGGGGTGAGGAGAAAACCAGAAGAAGACAGTGCACATTAGTGTGAAATTATGTTATGAAATGATGAAATTAGAGGTAAGCTAGGATTGGACTGAACTTTTATGTATGGAAACCGGTGCTAGTTGTCACATTTGTCATAAGCGCTTGTATAACATAAGTGTGTTTTCTCTACCAGTTGTTTTGTATGATGGTTTCATACATTTACTGTAGTTCAAAACCCATTTAAATTAGAATATTTTTTGTGAATTTTGTAAAAAAAAAAAAAAAGAATTCATTATAATATTTTGCAGTTGAAGTTGGATAAACACTTAGATTTAACTTAGAAGATGACTTCTAGTGTTAGAATATGGAAAAGGTTGGTCCCACTTTATATTAAGTGTACTTACATTGAAATTAATAATTTGATACAATGTACTTATTGTGTAACTACATGTTTTTACATTGTACTTACATTTTAAAAATTCCTGCATGTAATTACAGCTGTAATTAATTTATGTAATTACATTTGTAATTACACAGTTGACCCTTCCCTTACACCTTAACTCACCCTTAAACCTACCCAATCCACCACACCTGTCCCTAACCTTACTCGTATCACACCTTAATAGCAGCAAAAGTGTTTTACAATACAACATGAACACAATAAGTACATTGTACTTATTTTTTGATGTAAGTACATAGTACTTAACGCCACTTAATATAAAGTGGGACCAAAAGGTTTAATCATAAATATAATCTTTAGCAGATCTCAAAAGGACTATCTATTTTATATACTGCACATTTTAATGTTGTGATGCCTAAATGTGCTTTATTGAATAGAATGTAAAAACAAGTTTTTTTTTTTTTTTTTTTTTGACAAGTTACAAGAGACAAAATAGAGTGGAATAGCATTACGTAGCATTGTTAATTGACTGGTTCCATTGTGACGTCTAACCTTATAAACACTACTGTATGTAAGGGAATTGATCAGAAAAGTTAAATTCAAGGCAACATGATGTATTCAGATTTTCAAGTTCTATTGTTAAAACTATGGTTTGAAATTGTTAGAGCAATTATTGTTAATAGACCTTACAGCAGTGCCATCTTTGATTTTACAAAAAGACATTAAATAGCAGTAGAACCCACGCTTTCATTCCCGTTTAAAATCAAAGATGGCACTGCTGTGGTGAGATAAACATCAACGATGCTTTGCCACAAGCATCATTGATGTTTATCTCACCACAGCAGTGCCATCTTTGATTTTAAATGGGAATGAAAGCAAGACTGTGAGAGATGGACATACATATTTAATATTGTTTTTGGATTGTTCTGCTGACAAATTATTGCAAAAATATATTTCTGAGAAATTTCAGTAGACAAACAACCCCGGACAATATGATATATATTTATATATTGTTTATTGGATACTTGATGTTTAAATTGTATTTTGATAACTTTTGTGAAGGATCAATATGATTGATAATCATATCAATCATATATTTAAATATATCTTGGATATAGTTTTGAAAAGTTTGTACATAGACCTCAACACTTGATACCCAAACCTCAAGAATGTAAGCAAATTTAAAAAGATAATATAACAACATAACAAATAACAAATAATAATGACAAAACAACAACAAACGTGTAAATGAAGTCAGCAAACAGTGAAATAATGTTCTTGTAACAGTAACCACATAATTTATTCATGCTGTAATACATGCTGAGACCTCACAAACATTTAAAGGTCCCGTATTATGCCCCTTTTCACAAGATGTAAAATAAGTCTCTGATGTCCCCAGAGTGTGTATGTGAAGTTTCAGCTCAAAACACCCAACAGATCATTTTTTACAGCATGTTTAAATTGTCATTTTTTGGGGCTCAGAAAAACGCGCTGTTTTAGTGTGTGCCCTTTAAATGCAAATGAGCTGCTGGACGACACAGAGGGCGGAGCTTCATGAGCTCACGCTCAGTCTGTCAGGACAATTTCATCTCACGGAATGATGATAATATCAGAAACTCTCAGTAACGGTGTTCATTTCGAGTCGGACAATAATGCCTACAGAGTCAGAGTGCTGTATAGAGATGAAACAGGTATAGTTTAGTAGTTTAATTACAGTTCTCTTACGAGAGTCCTCTCGTACTGCGTTTTATCAAAACGCTACGGGAAAAGTCTCTTTTCACGAAACACTGAAGCAAAAATTATCCTTTAATTTTCATATATGTAAAACGCGTTGCGGCAGCAGCAGACAGCTATGGCGAGACGGCTTGCTCGCTCATTGGCTGCTCTGCGGCAACTGCTTAAGCCTATCGAGCGAGGCCTGAGATGACATCAGGCCAATGAGGGCGCTTCGCGCCCTCCTCGCCACTTCCCGCCGAAACGGGCGTGGCTTACCTCTATAAAAGGAGCTCGAGAAGGCTGACTCACTTGATTTTAATCTCTTCAGCGAAGCGCACGCATCGCTGGATCACGGAAGCAGCGTCGTTGAAGCAAGCACATCAGCGGGACGAGCCCTCGAAGCTGCTGGCCAACGCCGCCTTCTACAGCCGTACCTGCTGCGCTTTCCGGCGCCTATATCCTTTTCATTGCCTTTCTGTGTGTGTGTGTGTGTGTTTTCTGCAACACTCACCCCTAAAAGAGCTGCGTCTTTTTTAAGATGCCTTCTTGCGGCTCGTGCCGAGCCCCACTCACCGAGGGAGACAAGCACGTCATCTGTGTTTCCTGCCTGGGTGAGGACCATGCAGCGCTCGCGCTCGCTGACGGCGGATGCCCTCACTGCGAGCTTTTGCCGATGGTGACTCTGAGGACTCGCCTGGCATCCTTTTCCAAGCCTGCATTCACCGCCGCGATGCCGCGCCGTAAAAAGCGCCGCTCGCAGCGGGTCCCGGAACCCGCTCCAGCCCGACCAAGCTCGCCGGTTCGCCCGCCAGCTTCACCGGCCTCTCTCGAATCACTTCCTGATGCTCAGCGCCCGCAGTCTGCCGCCGCTTCATCAGAGGAAGTCGGTTCAGAGGCTGCGTCGGGGGAGAAGGATTCCTGCTCTCTGATAGCTTCAGGCAGCGAGGATTGGGCGAGCTTTGAGGACCTCGCGCCTCCTGCCCGCAAGCCCTCAACGAGAGCCAACATTGAGAAGGAGCTCATGCGAGTACTCGCGCTGGCCGCGGCGAGCCTCGGCCTCGAGTGGTCTGCACCGGAGCCCCCCTCTCGAACCCGGCTGGATGGTAGCTTCCTCCCTGGTGAGCGCACTTCTCCGGAATCTAAGCCCGCTCCTTTTCTTCCTGAGTTACATGAAGAAGTTGCGAAGGCCTGGAACGCGCCCTTCTCTGCGCGGACGCGCTCATCTGTGTCACCCGCATTTTCCTCTCTGGATAATGCCGGAGACCGAGGCTACCTCTCTCTTCCGCCGGTGGAACAGGCGATAGCGACCCACCTTTGCCCGCCCTCTGCTGGACGGCGGGCTAAACCGGTGTTGCCTTCTAAAGCCTGCCGCATGACGTCGACGCTGCTCGCGCGAATCTTCTCCGCCGCTGGGCAGGCCGCGTCATCGCTACACACCATGGCTACGCTGCAGATCTACCAGGGTGATCTCCTCCGTAAACTGGACGAGATGGGACCTGACGCTATCTGCATCGCGGATTTAAGGAGCGCTTCAGATCTCACGCTCCGAGCTACTAAAGCCGCCGCACAAGCCATGGGACGCTGTATGGCTTCCGCCACTGTCGCTGAGAGACACTTATGGCTGACGCTCACGGAGATGGCCGATTCCGAGCGCACTGCGTTTCTCGATGCCCCGCTGTCTTCCACCGGCCTTTTTGGTTCTTCTCTCTCCGAGTTCGTGGAGAGATTTACCGAGGCCCAAAAAGCGTCTCAAGCCTTCAAGCACTTCCTGCCGAAGCGCTCCGGTTCTGCAGCGGGTCGTGACAAACGGACCCCGCGGAGCTCTCAGCCTCAGCCCCCGCCTTCGGCCGCCTCATCGCAGCAGCCACAGCAGCGCAGCTCGAGGCCCCGCTCTCGGTCCAGCGCCCGGCGCCCCTCCTCGCGCGGGCCGCGATCGAAGATCGTGGTAAAGCCTGAAGTGCCGAAGAAGTCCTAGCAAGCCTAGGAAAGCGCAGGTGTGTGAGTCCCGTTGCGGCCGGCCTCTCACCCAAGCGCCCCACTGTTTCAGTCCCAAGATTTGCGACTGTTCCAGTGTTTTCTGCAGAGAGCAAGCCCGCACTGCTGCCCGCTTGCCTGCACACAAAAGCCGTTTTCACGGCTACCCAGATAAATCTCAGAAAGAGTGTATTTTCTGGTGTCCCGGCCACGGCCGATGGTGCTATAAATGTAGTCTCGATGCCCACTCCTCAGTGCCCATCACTGCACGTAAGCACAGCCCTACACTTAGGGCCCGCGCACATAAAATCGACTCAGGTCGATTGCGCTTCCAGCATAGTGAGAGTGCCCACTTCCCAGTGCCCACGAACACTATGTCTAACACATCACAGGCTCTCTGTAAAAACGAGAACTGTGAGCGCGCGCTCTGCTCAGGCAGACGCCGCGCCCAAAGCAGTAAATGTGCCCGCTCCCAGCCCACATCTACTCGCTCACATGGGTCCTATGAGACTTTCTCAGTCCTCCCTCACTCAGCTAAGCACTGTAGCGAGGTCGAGGATGAGCGTCTCGCCCGCTGTATTAAGCGCGCGCCCCGCCTCAAATGCCACAGGCATAACGCCTATGTTTGTATCCCCCGAAGCGCCTCTGTCGCACGGCGATCAGAGCGCGCTCCGTATCCAGCCCCTAGCCAGCCATGCAGATGCATGGGCAGCGCTCCCAGGGGTTTCGGACTGGGTGCTAGGCATTATAAAGAGAGGCTTCTCGCTACAGTTTTGCCGACGCCCTCCCCGCTTCACAGCGCGCGTCGAAACTACGTTTTCGTTGGAAGTAGCTCACCTACTTCGAGCCGAAATATCAAAACTGATAAGCAAAGGGGCGATAGAGCGCGTTTCCCCAGCTCTAAGCGAAGGGGGACTATACAGCAGATACTTTCTAGTCCCCAAAAAGGACGGCGGTATCAGACCCATACTGGATCTAAGACGGCTGAACAGAGTATTAGTGAAACGCAGTTTCAAAATGCTCACAACCAGCAAAATTCTCGCGCACGTTCGCCGAGAAGACTGGTTCATGTCGATAGATCTGAAGGACGCGTATTTTCAAATACAGATAGCGTCACACCACAGGCGATACTTGAGATTCGCCTTCGAGGGTCAGACATACCAGTATACAGTCCTGCCATTCGGCTTGTCCCTAGCACCTCGTACATTTACGAAATGCATGGACGCAGCGCTCGCTCCTCTCAGACTCAGAGGCATGCGAGTGCTGAACTATTTGGACGACTGGCTGATCCTAGCTCAATCACGATCACAGCTCGTGGAGCACAGAACCATTTTACTCGATCACCTCGAGAATCTTGGTATCACAGTCAACTGGACGAAGAGTTCATTGAACCCCAGTCAAACGATTTCGTTTCTGGGTGTCGTTCTGGACTCACAGTCTATGACAGCGCGGCTGTCACCACAGCGCGCGCTGGCCATTCAGCGCGCGGGGAGGTCTTTTCGCCGCGGCGCTGTCACCACGCTCAGGAAGTTTCAAAAGATGCTGGGTCTCATGGCCTCAGCATCGTCAGTTCTCCGGCTGGGCCTGCTCCGCATGCGCCCGCTGCAGTTCTGGTTGAAAGCGCGGGTACCGCGCAGAGCGTGGGCGACCGGTCGATTACACCTCAAGGTCGATCACAGCTGTGTTTCAGCCCTGACGCCTTGGACGGCGGACGACTGGTACCAATCAGGTGTAAGCCTGGGGACTTCCTCGAGGGTGAGGATGGTGTCTACAGACGCATCCACCTCGGGATGGGGAGCTCTGCTCGAGGGCAGACCGTTCTTCGGCCTGTGGTCGGAACGAGAAAAGCTCCAACACATAAACTGCCTAGAAATGCTGGCAGTGCACAACGCGATGACGCGTTTTTGTCCCCGCATCAAGGACGAACACGTCATAGTCCGCTCGGACAACATGGCTGTGGTGTCCTACATAAATCGCCAGGGCGGTCTGAAATCCATATCCCTGTACAGGCTGGCGAAACGCCTCCTATTATGGGCTCAGCACAACTTACGCTCGCTGAGAGCAGTGCATGTACCTGGGCTTCAGAATGTGGGCCCAGACAGACTGTCCAGGAACAATGTTCCCCCGGGCGAATGGTCTCTTCACCCACAAACAGTCCGGCTGTTGTGGGAGAGATTCGGCAGAGCGGAGGTGGACCTTTTCGCGTCCCGCGAAAACGCGCACTGCCCCGCATTCTTTTCAAAAACCGACAGCGCGCTGTCCCGAAGGTGGCCGCGCTGCCCGTTATACGCTTTTCCCCCCGTCTCCCTCCTGCCACAGGTGCTGGAACGGGTCAGGGAAACGAAATGCCCAGTCCTGCTTGTAGCTCCGTTCTGGGAGAACCAGATATGGTTCCCAGTTCTTATGCAGTTGACAGATATCGATCCATGGCCACTGCCGTTGAGGAGAGATCTCCTCTCGCAGGCCGGGGGCTCGATTTGGCACCCACACCCGGAACTGTGGTCCCTTCATGTGTGGGTGCTCAACGGATACCCGTTGGTCTCACAGAGGGAGTCGTGAATACCATCACTCAGGCTAGAGCGCCGTCGACACGGCGGCTTTATGCTTCGAAGTGGTCGGTTTTCTCCGGCTGGTGTACAGCTCGGAGCATTTCACCCCTCGAGTGTGAGGTAACGGAGGTTCTCTCCTTCCTACAAGAGCTGTTGGATAAGGGCAGATCCCCTTCCACGCTCAAAGTGTATGTGGCGGCTATTTCAGCGTTCTTTGGTTCAACGCTGGGTCAGTCGCTGGGAAGGAATGATTTAGTCATCCGCTTCCTCAGGGGAGCTAGGAGACTGAATCCGCCTAGACCTCCTTCAGTTCCTTTGTGGGACCTTTCTACGGTCCTAGCGGCCATGAAAGATGCCCCTTTCGAGCCTATCCAGTCTATTAGCCTCAAACATTTGTCTTTCAAAACAGTGTTTTTGATGGCTCTCGCTTCAGTGAAGCGCATAGGCGACCTGCACGCGCTCTCTGTGAGCCCGGCGTGCTTGGAGTTTGGTCCTAATGACTCTAAAGTCATACTCAAACCTAAGCACGGCTATGTGCCGAAATCCCTCAACACGCCTTTTCGGGCTCAGGTCATTTCCCTGGCTGCCCTGCCGGCATCAAGTGAGGAAGGGGACTCGAGTTTTCTTTGCCCTGTTAGGGCTTTAAGAGCTTATATGTCCCGCTCTGCTGTCTTCAGACAGACAGAGCAGCTCTTTGTCTCGTTCAGTGGACGTTCCAAAGGAATGGCTGTTTCGAAACAAAGTCTATCCAGATGGATAGTTGACGCCATAGCGCTGGCTTATACTGCCAAGGGCATTCCATGCCCGTTGGGAGTCAGAGCGCACTCCACGAGAAGCGTGGCTTCTTCGTGGGCTTGGTCCAGCGGGATTTCCCTACAGGATATATGTACGGCGGCAGGCTGGGCCTCGCCGTCTACATTTATCAGGTTTTATAACCTAGAGGTTCCCGCCTTGCAGGCTAAGCTTTTGTCGGTGTAATCCGTTCAGCCGTCTAGTCAGACCGCTGAAACTCACGCGCTATGCGCTACCGACTATCTTGGGCAGAACTGTGTAAGACCCACATTTCCACATTAGTTCAGGCTCCCTACCCTGTCTATGTGATGTTATACTTGCGTCTGTGGACATGTCTATTCTACGACGCTACAATTTAGGGAATCAAGGCTCCCGCCCTTATTCCCTGACTCTGTGTGAGTCAATCTGGTGATTATGCACTGTATGCCTGAAATAGCTTCCGGTGATCAGTGTTTTTTATCCCAGCACGCACGGCGTTTTGCAAGGGGTTCCCGTAGCGTTTTGATAAAACGCAGTACGAGAGGACTCTCGTAAGAGAACGTACTCGGTTACTAACGTAACCTCGGTTCTCTCTAGAAGAGGGAACGAGTACTGCGTTCTCTGCCGTGCGTACGGTTCACTCTGGTTCGCTTCGGCGATCAAAATCAAGTGAGTCAGCCTTCTCGAGCTCCTTTTATAGAGGTAAGCCACGCCCGTTTCGGCGGGAAGTGGCGAGGAGGGCGCGAAGCGCCCTCATTGGCCTGATGTCATCTCGATAGGCTTAAGCAGTTGCCGCAGAGCAGCCAATGAGCGAGCAAGCCGTCTCGCCATAGCTGTCTGCTGCTGCCGCAACGCGTTTTACATATATGAAAATTAAAGGATAATTTTTGCTTCAGTGTTTCGTGAAAAGAGACTTTTCCCGTAGCGTTTTGATAAAACGCAGTACTCGTTCCCTCTTCTAGAGAGAACCGAGGTTACGTTAGTAACCGAGTACGTTATTATAACGTATTTGTCATCTGCTTGTATGTATCCGTTATTTATTAATAGCCTACAAGTCTGCTGTCTAAATGATGATCAAACATATAATGGTGAGTTTAATAAAGTTTATTGTACATCACACAAAAGATGAAGCATCAGTTTTACTTCAGAAAATCACCATAAGAGCTGAGTAAACAGTAAGTTATAAGAAGTGCGCAAGTACATAAACGAATTTCGGTAGAGTTGAGGGAGCATTCCTGTGGGCGGAGGTTAGTCAAAAAACGGTTCTAGTGACGTCATTAAAGAAGGAAGTAGAGGGATGTAGTCCAAACGGGCCGTTTGATGTAGTCAACTTCTGTCAAATAAAATATCTCGCTTGGCATTGAACTTTGAGCTTTATAATTTTACAGATATTATTTATGCTCTAACAACAACATTACACACTAACTAGTTTGAAACATGGGATCACGAAGAACGGGACCTTTAACATTTCAGCAATATTCCTCAATATGAAATTCTTTGTTCAGACAAAGACAACCCTGTTTGACTAGTTAAACCAACATTTGCCAGTTGTTCTAACGTGCGTTTAATGTAAAGTAGTAGAAGTAATTCACATTTATTATTTGCGACTCAAAAGGGCCAGTCAACTGGAAAATATGTAGTTACTTTTTTTTTTAAAGTGCAGTGCAAAAGTTCAGTGCATGTTCAGTGATCTGAATCTTTTTCCTGGACAATATTGGCAGAAATGTTCAACAGTATTAACAGGGTATTAATATGTGCCTTTACATGCACTGATCTTCAAATCACAACCTACCATGACATGAGAAATATCGACTAGAGTTAATGGGTGTGACACCAAGCCTCAGTGTCCCCAAGGTCTCTCTCTTCTCTCTGTAGTCTGTACTTGGAAGAAATAATCCCAAAAAAAGAATAAGGAATGAAAATGTGTTGTAGATTATGCCCAGAGCCCTTGTATTTTCTGATCACAGTGGAACGACTCAGGGGACCTACTCACCTGATTGGCTGAGAGTGCTGGTGTGTGGCCGGAGCGCAGAGGCGTGTGTGCCTGCTGATAGGCAGTTGCTTGGCGACTGTGTGCTTTATGGTAAATGACATTACAGTCAGTGATTGATGCAGCCAGTGCCCAGCTGTGCATGAAGAAAGGAGAGAAAGAGGGATAGAGAAATGAGCAGACAAATGAGGAGAGAGAGAGAGAAAGTGAGAAGGGATTTGTCCGCCTGGCTCATGCTATAGAAGAGGTGTAATAACTATAATTACAGCACATTTTAACACATTAAACTAAGAGATTGATGCAACCTACAGCTAGGAGCTTGATTGATTCTACAATTGAGTATACATATAAACGTATGAGTGTGGTAATTTAATAATAAAAACAATGAAAGCATCAAGAAATAAGACGTGTTTGTGAGTTTAAATTTGCACGTAGGCCCTTTATATACAGATTTTTTAATTTTTTTTGGCAAATGGGACAAACAAATTATAATGCGTGTTAGTGTGTGTAGTAATAGTTTGGAGCTCTATGTGTAGAAACAAGCTAATGAGGCTTGTGATTAATACACGCAAACGCAGACACAAAAATAGAAGTCTTTGGTGCAGAGAGATGCACACAGCCAAGATGTTGGGATAGTAGAGCAGAAGGAGAGATTGTGTGTGTGTGTGTGTGTGTTTGGAGGTGGGAGATAATAATGCTTTTGAACAGCCAAGATGGTCTGTGTTCTTGGCTGCTGACTATCTGATAGCAACAGCTTGAGTTTGACATGAAGCTCTGTAGTAAAAAATACGAGTGCATTATTTATCAGAGCACCTGTATGCTGAGGTCACCTTGCTAAGAAACTGTCCATCCTCTTAATGATGAAGTGAAGATTGGAATGAAATGGGTGGAGAGGAAAAGTAGATGATGAAACTGAAGTTAAAGTTTATTTTGAGTGATGTACTTTTTGTTGTTGTTTAATGTGCGAGGCCAGACATGTCCAAGTGTGTGGACATCATCTCTGTGCCATCAATTATTTCCTTAGCTTTTTTTTAACAATAAAAATAACTGCACAAATGTACTTTAATACAGGTCTGTTGTGATGTCTGCTGTGCTGGAGGCTGTGGTTGTCAGCGCTCATCTCTCCATGAATAAATCATGAGAATTACTGCTTTATTACAAATTGTTTTACTGTTTATGGTGTTTTTTGTGTTGGTGGTGTTCTTTTGAGTTATACGTCGTTTTGTGATGTTGGCGTAGACCACATCTCTGTCCTTAAATATGTGGTTGAATGTCACCTTGATTGTGCTTTGTGTATATTATTGCTCTGCAGAGTTTTCATCTCTCAAAATATTATCTGCGTGACAAATATGTTGGCAATAATTTAACTTCTGGTGTGAGAGAAGCGTGAAAAAAAAGCGTGGCCAGAGATATCTGCGTTATGTAGAGTGAATACACTACTTTTCAGTATTAATGCATAAAAAAGTGACAGTAAAGACACTTATAATGTTACAAAAGATTTCTATTTCAAATAAATGCTGTCCTTTTGAACTTTCTATTCATTAAAAAATCCTGAAATGTATCAAAGTTTCCACAAAAATATTATCCAGAACAACTGTTTTCAACATAGATAATAAGAAATCATTTTTATTTATTTTTAGCAGCAGCATTTCTGAACTATCATAGAGTAATGATGCTGAAAATGAATTACATCTTAAAATATATAAAAATTGTAAAAACATGAATTTAAAATTGTAATAATATTTCACACTATAAAGCCTGTTTTATACTTCTGCGTCGGACCTACGCCGAAGCCATACGCTGTAGGCAACGCGTTGGTTTTCATTTATACTTCTGCGTCGTTGTCCGCGTTGACGCGCAATTACACTTGCAGAGGGAGCATGTGAAACCCAAGGGAGGGGTTCTGGCAGACCAATCACAGCGCTTGTGTCCGCATAGAGTTGACGCGTTGTTACATTTTTGGAGAGGTGCAAGTCAGGGTACGCCGAAGGGTACGTACCGCGTGCTACACACAGCCTACGACGTGGCTACGGCATGAGTTTGACGCAGAAGTATAAAACAGGCTTTACTGTTTTTACTGTATTTTGATCAAATAAACACAGCCCGGGTAAGCATGAGAAACTTCTTTCAAAAAATATCCCTGATACCAAAACATGATAACAGTTATTTTATTTTATTTATGCATTTTCTGTTTTTCTCATTATTTCTGAACCATAAGTAAATTTCAGCAGCTTCGAATGAGTGAACTAGACGTCAGTCTGTTTAGTGCCACAGACAGAGACGGTTCTACTCGTACACACCCAGGAATTAATTATAATTATTACAAAATTATAATAATTCTCAATATAGTGGATGGAGCATTGCCTTACAGTTAAAACAGTCAGTTGCCTTTCTTAATTAAAGAGGCATCGTAATATGTTGGCCCTGGCACAATGAATAAAACCTCAAGGTTAAAAGAGCCAATGTTTGTTTAAATGAATGGTTATTTTTGAGTTTGTGCTTTCTGAGTTTAAGAAGCACAATTTATGCTACCATTGTTGTCAAATGTTAGCCTGGTTCTACCAGACTCTCGTACATTTCATTTGTACATAGAGTCTGGCCTCGCTCCATTGAGAAACGTTTACTTCCTTGTAGGCGGGTTCTCTGTTAAAGTTCAAAACTATTGGATCTGCCCAGAGTCACTCAGGATCTGCCATAGCCAATCGCTAACGTGTGGTCGTCCGAATGATCAGAGGATTATGTTTAGAATAAGATGTCTGTCTTTTATAAAGTTTATAAAGCGATGAGAATACTTTTTGTGCGCAAAAACAAACAAAAAAAACGACTTTATTCCACTATTCATTTCCTTCTCTCTGTTCCTCGAGTCTTGATAAAGCAGCGCGTCTGTGTGTTGTACGTCACACGTAGGCTCACTATTGGCCGACGCTAGTCGTGTGTGATCACATCAACGTCATCGTTCTCAGCCACTCCCTCTATTCGCTGATTGGTCCTACAAAAAATTTGTTTCTGGAAACCTAAGAATATACAGCAGTCCCAGACGTAGTACTGAAGGAAAATGAAATTGAGCGGAAGTACGTAGGAGGGCGGAGCCAGGCTAGTCAAATGTTACTTATGTTGGTCTTTGTCCATGCAGATAGATAGGAGCTACTTCCATTTGGGCATTACAATATGCCCACCAAACTAAGCCATGTCAGGGCTCCAGACTAACATCTAAGAGCAGTAGCACTGTTGTCACTAAGTTCTACAGATGCTGGCGTGAGCACCTGATTTGGTAGCGCTGGGGTGATTTTTAGTCATAAAGTTAATTTAATCATGAAATTACTATTGTTTTGTATTAATAAGTGCAGTTACTAATTATATTACATGTTTGTTTATTGGAAATTTGACTGTAAAGAACTGAGCTTGAATTGAGATGCAGATAAAATTAACTTTTATTCACAAGAGTAAAACATAACAAAAAAAAGATTATAGGAAAATTTTAATATTCTTCTGTTTTTTAAATGTGCCATTGTTCTATAGTATCATACAGAACTGAACTGACCGACAGCTTCAGTGATTATAAAAGGAGTGCTTTTACTTGCTTTCTGTGCAATTCAGTCCAAATTTGAAGAGAAGTTTTTGTTTTTCATGAGACTTTTTGACTTCCTACCCTTTTCATATATTAGCGAGTGGAAATGGCTACGTCAATAAGTGCTCCTCTGCCGCCATCTACTGTTATAGTGATAATGTCATGTCTTTTTTTTTTAAGTGTTTGTTTGCATCGAAATGTTAGTTATCCTACATCTTTACATTTTTTGTTTTACAAATCATCACATAAAATTGGATAATGTTTTGAGTTTTGAAGTGCTGGAAAAAGTGTCAAGCACTTGAAAGCACTTGAAAAGTGCTTGAATTTCACACTCAAAAGGTTGTATGAACCGAGAGATGAATAATGTAAAAAAAACAACCATTTGACTATTTCTGCCACAATACCATGGTTACAGTTAGCATTGCTATATTAATTCCATAGAGAATGTTTTGTGGATTGAAAAGCCTTCCATAACTTGTTTGTTTATGGCACAACATTTCTCCTGGTTTCCATGAGTGCTAGGTGGGTGAAGTTAAGGGGTCTTAGGATATGTGAACATGAGGAACGGCACTACCTACACAATTCAAATAAAGCATTGCAGCAAGAGTATGAGAGCAAGAGCATCCTTCACAAATTCTACCAAATTCTGCCACAAAGGATTTGCAGCTTGGCCAAAAGAAGCACTTCATTACACGCCAAAATGTCTTGACTTGAGACAAATCATAAATAGGCTTCCACTTCCGAATTGGTGTACAGTTATCGGCCTGCGAGTACCTGTTCTCGAGTTTGCATTGCGCTGTCTGTTATTGTTCCGAGCTGATAAATTACAGCACGGCTCAAACGAGTAGCGCAGTTTCGTTCTGTTTTCGTTTCTTATATGCAGCAGAAATGGCAGCTCTTATCAGTTGGCCAATGTGGTTGTGGCACCAGTGACCTCTAACAATATTTAGTTGCACCAGCAGGAAAAATGCAACCAGTTGGTCGCAATCTGGAGCCCTTTATGTGTATATTAACTACAAACACAGTGACTCTGTAGCACTATCAAATAATTACTATCTAATTGAACATCCTGACATGGCAACACAGTTTAACCATTGGCTCTTGGGTATGGAACTAATTGTTTGTCTAACCAAAAGCATAAGGAAGAGTAAACCTGTTTGAAAACAGTTATTATTTTCATGATTTCATTTGGTGCCACAGAAATGACACTGCACATTTGAGGAAGGCAGCTTCCTATCTCTATGGTTTCTCTCTTGATCTGTAATCTACATAGACATCTGTCTCTCTCTCCCTCCACCTCGCTCTTACACATCCAGTTCACACAAACACACACAATCTCATCTATTTTCATTACCAAATATGTTTCACCTGAATGCACACTGAGAGACTGATTAAAATTCTCACGTTTGAGCTTTTTAAAACAATGATTCAGGCATAACAGTTTTCATAAACATCTTATCACCCAGACACCCACTCTCTGTCTCTCTCTTTCTCATATATACACACACCGTCTTTGCCCATGGGCAGTACAGAACCATGGTAATTGAACTGACATACCTACAGTGTATTAATAAAAGTTTAATGTGGCTGGTGTGAATGAGAGAAGAGCTGGAGACATAAAGAAGACGAGAGAGAGAGAGAGAGAGAGAGAGAGAGAGAGAGAGAGAGAGAGAGGAAAGTTAGAAATGGGAGCAGCAGAGCAAATCAAAGCAAAATTAAATGGATTTGCATATTTCAATGAACGCCGTAGGTAGACCTTTTAATTATTTCATTTCCCTCAGCTCTCATTTCCTCACGTTTTCCTTTCAGTCATCAGTTGGCTTGGACTGTTAAATATATGTACTTTAGCTCCAGACTTATTTTTCTGACTGTTTCAGTGTCTCGCAGTTTTGCTAATTATGCATTTGCTGTTGTACTTCCTGTCCCACTGTCCCCAGCATCACTTGCGTTTCTTTTCATTTTGCTTTTGGGTCTCAGCCCACCTTTGTTCAGGTAATTTGTTTTTGGAAATTTTCCTCTTTCATTGAAACCTTCCCCTGAGTCTGTTGCCCATAATTTCATTTAATTCCGTTCTCAGTCTGTAGCCATGACTGCTCACACTGTTGACAAATCAATGAAGTGATGGTTATGTTATTCAATTTTCGACAAAGGAACAGCAAGGAGTATATGAAAATAAGTTTTAAATAATGTTGCACAAACCACATTCTAATTTGCCGTTTAATAGGTTTAGATGTGCTGGACACAATTGTAATGCTGGACTGTAATGCTGTGTGTGATTTGAGTGTGTTTTTGTTTTTGCATATTACTGGCGAATATTTTGCACCAATAATGTGCCAAATATAATATATGCCAATATCTCAGGTTCCAGATTCACTAAGCAAGGAAGAAAGCTTTGGTTGAAATTGTGCAGTAATATATGGTTATCATCACTAGTTCTGGGTAAAAAATATACATTTTTATTCAAGCATTCCCAATATAAATTCTTAAAATAAAAAAAAAATATATAGATTTTTCATAATTTGGGTTTTTTGATTTTATTTATAATTTGGGTCATTTTGTTTTAGTAGTTTTCTTTTTACGGTCCCAAAACTGATTGTTTACCTGAATTCTTGCTGAGACAGTCATTTTGACTTGATTTTGAGTGTATATGGCTGTTTAAGCGCAATAAGCCGCAAAAAATAACTCAAATTAGGTACTCGTGAACAGTTTGAGAGGCAGCTTTTTGAGTGAGAGGTGTGCGTCAACTAGCGGTCGGAGAGATCAATGTATCGATACTGCAGAAAATGAGTACTGGTTCAGATATTTCAGTATCGATACGTATCAATACGTATCGAAAAATGTATATTTTTGACAACTTACTGCAACTTAGTTTCAGGGAGTGAAAGTGTAGGCCTACTTGTACAGAATACACAAAACTCACCCAACTGCATAGTTTGAGCTGTATTGTTTTGTTTTTAAATGTATATTTTTTATAATATATTACGTTAGAATGTTCCAGTACACCACTTTTCATCAGCAGCGAGCGACCTGCTGAATCTTAAGTGGCAGGGGGGGTGGGGGGAATCATATTTTAACTACAGCAGTGAATGTATGTTTGCAGTCTGTATTGAATCTGGTTCAATAAAAAGACTATGGTATGTACCAAAATAATGGCAAGAAACATCAAGATGTCTTTGCAGGCTGCATGTAAAAACAATAAAACAAACATTCAACCAGTATTATCTAACGACAAAGCAAATGACTCTTATGAACCGGTTCTTATACAGCATAGTTCATTGGTTAGATAGGTTAGTGGTTTACATCAGCCTGAAACACTATGGACAGTATAACTGAAATATACCCAACTGATTTAGAATCATATCCAGGCAAATTGAATTGAATCAGAAAATCTGTATCGATACCCAGTTGTACTATAGTTATCTCTAGTGTAAGAGAGACAAAAGGTCTATTAAAAATAGCTCAGTGACAATCACACTTTTTCTGACAACTCTTTAATTCAATACAGTGTTTACAGAAGCCTTATTCTTACAGTGCCGTCTGTGTTTCTGTATATCTGAGAATGGAGAGATATTCTGTGCATCTGTGTCATACGTCTCTGACAGTTAGGTTGCATTAAGTAAATCGGTATTCAGTGTCTCTGACAGTGACTACATATTCAGCCATTTCATAATCTCATTGAAGATTAATGCCATTGAAGCCCAGTGGCATTGCAACTTGTATCATGGTTTGGTTTTATTCTGTCAGTGTTCCAAGGCCATTTATATTTTGTTTTTGTAATTTGATTTGATTTGATTTGTATTGGGTCAGAGGATATGTTACTGATGTGCTTTTGACATTATATATGGGTTTCAGAACCCAAAAGAATAAATTAGATTTAAGACACAGCTCTACCAGAACATTTCACCACATTTAGATTCACATCATATTTATGCTGGACAGTGTACATCTAAATAGTTGTTCTATTTTTATATTGGCTATTCAGTCTGGTTTTGTCTGCATGAATTTGACTTTGAATTTTGTGATTAATGTCACAAAATAAACAAGATGACCACAGTCCAGATGCAAAACTGGACTTATTTATTTTCTTTTGTTCATTTGCTGATTTCCAGTTGCTTATTTTTTATGTATTGATTCATTTATTTATTTAAAAATACTGTGAAAAGGGTTTTTGAAGGTGCCTGTCCATAACATATGACCCTTTTACTGAACGGATCTCTCATTTTAGATTCATAGTGCACATTCACAATAGCAATAAGATCCCTCTCCATTATTTTTCTTCGTAATTTAATTGGAATTGGAATTTAATTATGCAAGTTGAATAATGAACTCATTTTAATCACTCTAATACTCTCAAGTATGGATAGGTCTAGAAGAACAACTCTTGATTAATTTTGATTACAGTTACTTCCCATGATTCCTCATCCCACTCCTCTGTCTCGTTTTAACACGATCATGTGCTCCGTCTCTCGCTATTCTCTTCCAGACACCTCCGTCATCTCCATCCTCACCGCATAAATGTCAAATTAAACAGCTTCTTTTTCGTATTGCACTCTCTTTCTCACTCTGTCGCCCTCTCTCCTACTTTTCCCAGCATGCTGGCTTGTGTAAAAGGTTGTTATGTGAGTTAGGTGTTAATTGGTTGCTGAAGTCCATTAATATTCTCCTTGCGACTTTGCTCGTCAAGAGCCAAGCGGGGAAAACTGATGAGTGTGTGATTTTCCTCTAGAGAGAGAGAGAGTGAGTGCGCGGGGGAGAGAATGAGAGAGTGATGGAGAGTGAGGAAGAAAGAGCAAGGTTCAAAACCCCGCTGTAAGGTCACTGGCACAGAAGGGAGGAAAAAAAGGAGAGTTATTTAGAAAGAAAGAGACAGAGCGACAGCCTAAGAAGTCAAAGAGAGAAAGAGAGTGAGATAGAGAGAGAAACACTGTGTTGATAAAGAGCCACTAAAGGGCACTATTCAGAGAGGAACAGAAAAGGAAGATTATGTTATCATATGGAAAAAAATAGTTCCTTTGTGGGCTGATAGATAACTGGCAGAATGGGGACGAGACGAGAAGGGATGAAGAAAACAGAGATGATCACGTTCCCGCTCTCCTGTTTCTTTTGATAAACAACATACAGCACTGCTCAATAGACTCTGATCCCGGTGAGAAACAGCACATGACGACGCTCTCAGAAACTGCAAGAACACGATTCCTGTGGACCAACTTTATTCGAGTGTGTTTGTATCTCTGCACGTGTGTGTACTTGCCATTGTTTGGTGAGTTTCTAGGTGAAAGGAGCAATGCTAACTTGACCGTTCTTTAATAGACAAATGTTGTAAACCAAATCAAGTCTCTTAGACTTTGATTTGGCTTTGATGTGACAACTAATATCAAATATCAATTGAATATGTATCAAAATGATCAAAATTCAATTAGTTTATAGTTAATATTGGTGTGGATACCGGGTTTTGATGTTGCAAAGCAGAGTAGCTTATATTTACAGTACATTTAGTCATTTAGCAGATGTTTTTATCTGAACAAACTTACAAATTAGCAACATCACAAGCAATTTATCATATTAATAATGTCGCTTTTCCAGTAACAAGCTGCTGGGGAATAAGTAGCGGCGTAGCGTGTCAGAACAGCTATATCATATTTGTCACACTGAATCGCATATGCAGCTTTACAGCCTAGTGAGCTGAGGCAATGATCAAATGATAATCAATCCGATTCGTTTTATTGAATCATTTGGGTGGTTCATGCAAATGAATTGGTTGGAACAGAAATGAGTCACTGATTTGTGTCTCTGTGCAGCGCTTTGCACGTTGTATATTTTTGTATTTATTTATTATTTATTACCTTTTTAAAGAAATTAATATTAACTAAGGAGAATTGATCAAAAGTTACAGTAAAGATTTTTACACTATCCACAAAAATATTAAGCAGCACAACTGCTTTCAACAGGAAATGTTTCTTGAGCACCAAATCAGCATATTAGAATGATTTCTGAAGGATCATCTTAAAAAATGTAAAATACATTAAAATAGAAAACGGTTGTTTCAAATGGTAATATTTCACAGTATTAAAAGCAGCCGTAGTGAGCGTAAGAGATTTCCTTCAAAAACATTAAAATATCTCAGACCCCAAACTTTTAAATGGTAAAATATTTATTTATTTTAAAATGCTATTCATGACTATGTGCATCAAGCATCAAGTTGGATTTGATATTATGGTCAGAACGTACATTAGTAATACAATTTCTAGAAAAATATTCACACACACACACACACACACACACACACACACACACACACGATGTTATTTGTAAAAAAATGTATTTTATTTCTGAAAAAATAATAGTAGCTCTGCAAGCACATCCGATTTTTTCCAGTAAAAGCTTTAGCTTCATTATAATGGATACGATTTGGAACGTTTGGTTCAGAATGGGTGTTATAGTGTTGTTGCCCTTAGTGGAGCATTTTAGCTGTTCAGTGCTGTAAACAGCCTGTGTGGTGGGTGACTGGGGTTAGTTAGTCTCTAAGTGCCTTAATAGCGTTCCACAATCTGAGACTTTTGGCAGGACTTGGATTTCTGTTTCGCCTGTGTTTTCGTTGCGATTCGACTGTGTGCGTGTGCCTCCGGGTTTGCGCGTGTGTTTGTATAAAGGGTGATAATTGTGCTCATAGGTTTAGAGTCCGTGTGAGGTTTTAATGAGAAGAGCTCACAGGAAGCTGTCTGATTGAGTAATGGCTGCCGGCTTGGCATAAAAGCCTGGCACTGACAAACAACAAGACTCAGAAGGAAAGAGAGAACGAAAGAGGGCCAAGAAAGTCTTCCATACACACACACACACACTCAGGGCCATGCACACTCACTTCACTCTCTCTCGCTCTTACTCTACGCCCTCCTTCTCCTCCAAGAGACTTGAATTCACCCCCCCCCCCCCCCAACCCACACGCATTATTACATAGCCTGAAGGACAAAACGCAAATTTAATCTGTGATAAGCAGAACACAGGATCAGAGCATCAAAAATATCCTGCACCTTTTCTGCTGATGCACCAGGATTCTTGCACCCACGAACTCCCACCTTCCCACCTGCAGCCTAAGGCTTTCCTGGACTGAACCGTTTGTGCTGGATTAAGTTTTAAGTGCTTTAATGTCTACGGTATCACAAGCAGTCAGAGTGTGTATGAATCATGCGTGAGTTTTAAACATTACCCTCATGCAACTGTTAACTCGTGTCCCATAAGTGCTTTGGCAACATTTGGTCTGCTGTGGTGCCAATGGATAAAAAAATTATTGGGATGCAAATGAGGATAGAGGAACAGGAAGATGTCTTGCGCTGCCATACAACTGTAATGAATACACACACGGCCGCATCAGCAGTAATAGAGCGTAATAATAAGGGTGAGAAGATGAAATTAAATGACATCTTTGCTTAAGCAAAAGTGACTTTTTTATACAGATGGACTTGACTGTGCAGAGATGTAGTAGTCATCCAGAAAAGTAGTAAACTAGTTAGCGTTTTCCAGGGGTGTGCAGCGAAAACATGTTTTATATCAAGTTAAAAATGCCTTTAGATTTCAAACTGTTTAGGGGGATGGATGGATGGGTAGGTAGGTGGATGGTGGATCGGAGGGTGGATGGATAGATGGATTGATGATCGATTGGTCAGTAGGTGGGAAGGTTGATGGATGGTGCTCTTGCCCAACGAAATAGACAACATTTAAGGAACTTTTTACTCCAAACTCACTTTATAACGGCAGTTGAGCATCTTTCTGTGAGACGATGTGGCTTCTCTTACACAGAATAAGGCACATGTCATATTATTTCACAGTATTCTGTACCGTGAGAAAGGCTATGTCGATTAGCATTGAAGTATAAATATACTTTATTATCATGAAAATTACTAGAGAAGGCTTAAAAAACTCAGATAAACCATATATTGTCGTAGTCGTGTGTTTATTAATCATGTTTAATCAATTAAAGTGTTTCAATCTTCTGTTTATTTAGGAACAGCGAATAAATTGGAATGACGTGCATTAAGGCCCGAATATACTCACAGCGAAGTTCTTCTTCATTCTTCGTTTTTGTATAAAACGAAGTTCGAAATAACAGTGATATACTGTTATCGAACATCTCACCTACCTATTATGTAATCGCCACGGACCAATGGTAGTAAAAAGGTGTTTACCAGCCGATGCGAACTTTTCCTGAAAGTTCGCTTTGACAAGCTGTTTTGAACTGATTTTGTTCGAAATGACGTCACATCAGTTCGTTCTTCGATTTCGCTTGAAGTATATTGAGGCCTTTATGGTACTTCTCAGGGCATATTTGGAGTTTCTGAACGAGAGCGCCCTCTGGCTTTCAGATGGAGCAGCATTTACTTCTGTTCACAGAGCCGTGCTGCACTGACAAGCTCCACATAAAAAAATCACAGCCTTTGCCAAACTGCGTGCGGTTTCGTTTAGTTTAGGTTGATGAACGGAGGCATTGGTAGGTTGGTAGGTAAGTAGATGAATGGATGTGTGGGAGGATAGGTGGATAGTTGGATGCTGGGTGGATGGATGGATAGGTGGATTGATTGATAGATAGGCTGATAGCTGGATGGATATATTTTTTTAGAGATGCACCGATTACAATTTTCTAGGCCGATTCCGATTTCCGATTTTGCATTGAGTTTGACCTGCCGATACCGATTAAATTTTTTTCTAACCACTTTACAGCACACACACATATTTATTTTCGATCTTTTCTTTAACCCTTTCACGTGCAAGTTTAAAATATTCTAACTGACACCCCCACCCCCAGAGTGAGTTTTTTCAAGCCGAACGTTCCCTTTAATGTTTCCATGGCGAAAATGTTTACCGCTCAAAAGGTTAATCATGCGGCTCCCGAGTGCATTTGACCGGCATAAAATCGGCATATGTCAGACTGACCGGCCGGTCGCCGGTCATGGCCGATCACGTGGAAATCGGCCAATTCCGGTCACCAGCCGATCAATCGGTGCATCTCTAATTTTTTTATTTTGTGGACCAAGGTGGAATAACTCAGAATGCAGAACCTGAGTTGAATTTCTTTGAATTAATCTACTAATTGACTAGTCTGTACACGTTCACACAATCTTACTTTCCTCTCCCACAGTCCCCTGTGCACACACTTGATACTGTTCATACATGAATACACACAGACTCACGCATTTATGCGCACATTGCGTATTATAATACAGAATGTACAGCACATCACAAAATAAGCCTCATTCATTTAGAATGGCCCCTCGTGACCTGGTGAACACTCTCTGTGTGCCAGACAGATAAAGACTGATCAGAAAGAAGCTGATGACCCAGAGAGCTTAGCGAGACAAAACAAACTGTAGAAGAAAGACTGAAAGACAGTGAAGCTCACTGACTGACTGCCTGACTGTTTTGCTTTCTGAATGAGTTCTATTGTGGACTCATACCCTCCCCTGCCCTTTACCAAAATAACGATATGTGGGATATGCATCTGCCAGTACGCACACACTCAAGTATAAAAGGGTCCTCCCAAATTTTGTCTTTGCAGTTTCAAGAGAGGTTATACAAACATCAAGCAGATAACTCAAAGAGTTTTGGACTACAAGTAGAGGATGTGAAAGCAAAGAAACTAAGTTTGAAGGAATTAAAGGACCATCCACAAAAGGACAGATCAAGAAAGGAGAGGAGAGATGGATTAACTTTGACCTGACCTTAGTAGGAAGTAGGAAAGTTGCGTGAGGAATTTTGGGCAAAATCGAATGGAATCAGGCAGTTACCTGAGGCTCAGATCTGGAGTTGTGCTCCCACACAGAGAATATCAGCCTTGCAAATCACTGTGTGTGTGTGTTAGTGAGGATCCTGGCTGTGCTCAGTATCACGGTGTGCTTGGAACACTAGTATGAACTGCTGTTCTTGGCTTTAAGACACCTTTGCAGAGGCACATGGTGTGATAACGCGTAGCTCTTTGTTAAGGATCAAGCTGGAATTCTGAACTTCTGCTTTTCAGTGTTATAGAGCAGAACCTTTTAATATTTCGGTCTCAACTTCAATTCCATGTTGGATTGGTTATAGAGTTGCTTATAGAACACAAATCACATCGTTTGGCGTCTACAACCATTGTTGAGCACAGCCCTTTCTTAAGTTGTGCAAATGTGGTTGTTTCATTTCTTCCAGTTTAAATACTCAGTGAGAATCTGGTGAAAACAGTTGGCAGACTAGATAGCGCATTGATTTATGATTGTTTCAATGAACCAGACTGTGTTTGCCGTATCACGGTGTCTTTCTGGCACGAGGTGCGTAAAATGACGAGGTGAATCTCAGCAGGCTCTGCCTCATCACGAATGAGAAAAGCAAACTTAGGTGTGAGGAGAAAAACAAGATTAGCGAAAGCTTTTGTGGGATCCAAATCTGTGATGTGGTTAGCCGGATGCCGTTTCAGATATAAACACAACAGCGTTCTGCATAATAAGTATGATATCTAAAAAAGAATTCTCAATAAGTGTTTTGTAACATTTAAGCTTGAGTGCTAATAAGTGGCTCGACGGTAAAGTTAAGTGTGGAAATTGCCACACGATACGAGTTTCTTTTTATTCTTGAACGTGGAGATCAGATTGTTTTAATTAGCCGCCTTCGGTTGGTTATTAGCGCATGCGATATTAGTTGCTTGAGGATTAAAACGCAGCCTCTAAAGTGATTCCGTTAACACTGCACTTAAGGAGCACTGGTGTTTAGTGTAGTAATTTTGCTGCGGTTTCAGCTGTCTGCTGTGTAGCGTGTGCTGAATTGTGCAGTCATCAGCCACAGAGGACTCATTGATCAGCTACCGAGTCTCAATACACAATGACAACAGGCCAGCGATCTCTCCTCCTCTCCTCCGCTCCATCCCTCCTGCTGCGGTCACTCGTTCTGCTCTCCCTCTGCCGTGAGTCGTCACATTTCTTGCTTTACTTCTCCATCGGTCTCGTTTCTCTCTGTAATTTCTCAGCGCACCTTGAAATGAATCTTTCTCCCTCTGTCTGTAACCTTATGAAACTCGAAGCTATACTTTCATTTCTCTTCATCTTTCTCATCTCAGTGTCGGCCTCTCCCTCTCTCTTTATTTTCGACAGTCCCCATCTCCTCAGACACTTCTCTCTGTCCTTCTCTCTCACTACGCCTTAGAGGAAGATAATTTATGAGAGGGAGGGAAGAGATGTGCATGTGAAGAGAAAAGAGGATATGGGGAGAAGAGAATGGAGGAAGAGACAGCTGGCAGATTTATGATTGAAGGATCAGAGAGAAGTGTGGACCAAAGGCAAAAAGATAGAAAATAGTGGTGTCATGCATCTTTTCCCTTCTCTTTTTTAAATGGACACTAGTGGAAGTCTTGACTCACTTGATGCCCCAGGCGAGAAAATACATTAAACAAATGTGTTTCATTAAACAAAAAGTTTTTTTTTTTTTTTTACAACTTACCAGTTGAATATGTAAATGCTAGATACAATAGATTGTTTAGCATGCATAGCATTTCAAATCCCGACCTTACAAGCACTTGAAATAAAGCAAGCAAAATTGCAGCAGGACTTGACAGCTAGTGATCAACTTGCATTTACATTGTATGGGAAAGATTTGACATTTCGATAATGACTCAGTTTTTGTTCCAGCAGAAAAAAAGGCATATGAG
Organism: Scardinius erythrophthalmus; assembly: GCF_964197995.2. Lineage (NCBI taxonomy): Eukaryota > Metazoa > Chordata > Actinopteri > Cypriniformes > Leuciscidae > Scardinius > Scardinius erythrophthalmus. Next base: position 18,143,569 of record NC_138236.1, read on the forward strand.
TTTGGAGCGACGTGAGGGTGGGTAGATGATGATAGAATTTGCTGTACTTGATTTGAATTTAAACTTCTGCAAAGTTTTAGTCAAACACTTTGGTTCTTAATTATCAATTAACCAAATAATGTTTTTGGAGGTTTAATTGTAAACATGTTAATTTTTCCTGTTTTTACATTTAGATTATCCTTAGCATCATCTAATGCTCTCTAAAACACCAATAATTTAATAACACTATTACATGTAATCTTTATCCAATCTCAATATTGTTGTGAAGACAAATTTGCTTGCAGTTATAACAATTTATTTATTTATTTTAGACAAAATAGTATATCATTTTAAAATTGGCCATTTATTGTTAATCTTCCATAACATTAATCATTACATTCTTATGGAAATTATCATCTTTTTGGTGTCACAATTTTCAATTTCGTTGGCATGTGAACTCCTTTATACAGAAAGTCAGATGTTCTTGAATTGACCAGATTTAGACTAAAGCCCTATTTGGACAGTAGTTGTTTCTGATGGGGACATCTGTTCAAATAAATTTCCATGGCTCCTCAGTGATAAAACACATGCATTTGGATGACAATTTATTCACCACAGTTTAATAATTGGAAAAATAATTTCCTATTTATTGATTTGTTATTTATTTAAATGTCCCATTTAGTAATAGGAAAATTGATGCACTATATGGATTAAATTGTTTTCTTGCATTTTATCTGGAAAATGTTGGATATCATTTTAAGAAATGTGGAAATGAGAAAAAAATACGTTAATGCTACCTCTTTATGTAAGGCAAACATTTGACTACTTGATCGACTAGTAAAATTATTATTTGTGCAAGCCCTCATTTATGTAAATATAACTTGTGTAATAAATTAGTTGAAGGTCGGCAGAGAGGAAGGTGGAACATGAAGTAAAGAAGAGTAGTGGCTTGTGGAAAACTCGAGCAGAGAACAGGCGGTCTTGTAGAAAGATAGGAAGAGAGGAGAGTGGTAAAACAAGAGCCTGAAGTTTAGAGGGAATTGTTAATAGAACCATTAAAATGAGCAGAACACTGGGGAGGAAGGAAACTGCAGTGTAACAAGGGGGGAGAACGGGATGAAACGAGCAAGAATACAGGCTCTGTAGGGACACAGAAAGGCAAGAATGAAAGAAGGAGATATGACACTGGATTTATGGAGGATAACCTCAAATTCACTCTGGGACTTTTGCAGTTAAAGAGAACACGCATTCAAGAGAAACCTCAAGGAAAGCTGAGATTGGCCATTTTATGGTGTAATTGCTGTTTTTCCCTGAGTATTTGCTCAGCAAGGTCTTTGTTGTTCCATTTCTCGGTGACTCACTACCTCAGGTTGTGATGACAGTCTGTCTATACTTCAGACTTCCTTCTGTGTTTTCCTCTGCCTTTAATAACATCACATCTGGGGCGCTGGGCCTCATTGTCAGCAAGAGCAAAAGTCTATATGCTGAAAGTTTAATTCAAACATGAAATAAAGATGTAAAATGAATCAAGGAAAACATATTGGAGCGCTGCTTGCTTGAAGTACCTTTGTTACATGGTCATTAGGTTTAACACAAACTTGTGGAGTTCATGCAGCCCGAGTTCATGCTGCCATTGAAGTAAAAGTGGGTCATAACAATACTAAGTCATTCTGAAAGTCATTAAATTAATTTTTCAGTTCAACATTTCACTCAAACCGTTATGCTGTTAATATAATTTGTAGTGGAGAAAAAAGTATTAAATTAGAAAAATGCTAAATAGAAGCAATTTCAGTGGTCTCAGGCATTTTAATCCTGCTGTATATTCATAATCTCAGCAACAAAAAGCCATTCTCTGCAACTGTGTGTGTGTGTGTGTGTGTGTGTGTGAGAGAGAGAGAGAGAGAGAGAGAGAGAGAGAGAGAGAGAGAGAGAGAGAGAGAGAGAGAGAGAGAGAGAGAGAGAGAGAGAGAGAGAGAGAGAGAGAGAGAGAGAGAGAGAGAGAGAGAGAGAGAGAGAGAGAGAGAGAGAGAGAGAGAGAGAGAGAGAGAGAGAGAGAGAGAGAATGGGTCTTTAGCCTTGGCAGAATATGCTGTTATGTAATTCTCGCCAATAAAGCATTTTTTTCCTTTTGCAGTTGAATGTGAGATGCTGCTGGGGATGTGAGCCAGGATGACAGGATGAGTGTGTGTATGTGAGGAATTGTGAAGGTCTGGATTTCTGCGCTGGCTGTAGGCTAACTCTCCCAGGCTAGCCTGGTGTAATTGCCCTGTAAATTTCCCGTAAGCCCCCATTGTTATGCCCGACTGTAAATGTCTCTGCAGCGCCTCGAAACAGAATGTCAGGAACACGCAGGGGTCTCCACACTGCTCTGAAAACGCAGAAATGTCCACATGCACATAAAGAAACCGAGGATATCTGGGACAGAATAAATGGATGGTTTGAGGGAGAAAGAGAGGGATGAAATGGAGTGAGGAGAGAGTGATATGACTGAAATATGGTGATGGAACAGAGGAGTGTAAAACATGAAGGTCAAAAGAAAGAGAGTGCAGCGGTTACGGCTCGAGGAAGAGATAAGGGTGGACATGGGCGAGATATCACTGATGGAACAGGGAATGAAAGAATAAACATCATAAACAGACAATGAAATTTTGAATGGAAGAAAATGTTTGGAGCTTCAGGACACTTTAAAAGTGAATACTTATGAAAATAACCAAAGATTTTCTTGTTTTACTTACTTTTTTTTTTAATAATAGTTTTCCCCAAAATGAAAATGATGTCATAATTACTCACCCTCATGTTGTTTCAAACCATTATGACTTGCTGTGCAACAGTAGAAGACATTTTGAAGAATTTTGGGGTCCAAGCAACATTAGACCCCATTGACTTTTATTGTATGGACAAAAAAAAAAAAACATTTCTGTTGATCAGTTGGTTAGCTCTTTACTCTTTGTGACGTGCATTTCTCATAGAAGACATGATGAATCACTTCATATTGAACAGATTAAAGAAAATGAAGGAAACAATTGTACAATATAGTTAATAGTAATATGTGCATATTTACTCTGATTCTCTTCACTGTATGTACATGTATAATAGAATAAAATTACACAACCCGGTCTCTTTTTGTTAAATGTCAGTTTTAATGATCAATAATAGCCATTATAAAAGAACAAGTAGCCTAAAAGGTATAAGAAGCTGTGCAATAAGAAATAAAGCAAACGATTCAATCAAACACATAAGTCAGCTCTCTGTTAGGCTACAACGTTAAAGGGTTAGTTCACCCAAAAATGAAAATTCTGTCAGTAATTACTCACCCTCATGTTGTTCCAACCGCGTAAGACCTTCGTTCATCTTCGGAACACAAATTAAGATATTTTTGATGAAATCTGAGCCATGTCTGAATCCTCCATAGGCTTTCAGAGGGACCGAAACTTGCTGGCCCAGAAAAGTTATTAAAGAGATCGTTAATATAGTCTAAGTGACTCCAGTGGCTCAATCTTAAGTTTATAAAGCGACGAGAATACTTTTTGTGCGCAAAAACAAACAAAAATAACGACTTTATTCCACTATTCATTTCCTTCTCTCTGGACCTCTAGTTGGTTCGCGTAGTGTTTTTGCGCAGCGCGTCTGTGTACACGTCACCACGTAGGCTCACTATTGGCCGACGCCGGTCATGTGTGTGATGCGTGATGACGTGCAACACAGACGCGCAGCACAAAAAATTTTTTTTTTTTTTTTTTATAAATATTATAAATATAAATAAATATAAATAAATATAAATATTTTTTATAAATTTTCTTTATTTTTGTTTGTTTTTGTGCACAAAAAGTGTTCTCGTCGCTTGATATACTTAAGATTGAGCCACTGGAGTCACTTGGACTATATTAACGATCTCTTTAATAACTTTTCTGGGCCAGCAAGTTTCGGTCACATAGCAGCCTATGGAGGATTCAGAAATGGCTCAGATTTCATCAAAAATATCTTAATTTGTGTTCTGAAGATGAACGAAGGTCTTACGCGGTTGGAACAACATGAGGGTGAGTAATTACTGACAGAATTTTAATTTTTGGGTGAACTAACCCTTTAAAGTTAAATAGCCTGAACATATAAAGTTATGAAACTTCACTTTGCCCTCAGCCAAAACGATTTGCCAGGGAACAAAGATTAATGAGACCAAAGATCTCTGTTAGATATACATACGAACAAATTATATCTCATGTTTTACCTATAGACTATAGACATCAGAGCCAACGGCAAATGTCAGAAGGACTAGCCGAGGAAAGGTTGTTCCAGGCGGGGTTAATGAGTGCTGAGCGCCCGGTGATCGCCTGGATCTCAAAACTCCGAAAACGTCAGATCAAATTGTCTAATAGGCGCTATCTTTATAAATAAACTACATTCTCGCCTGAAAAACTCTTAAAACTAAATTTTGTGGCACAATAACAGCAGTATTTTTAAATTACGCTGGTTTTCTGCTCTGCTAATAGACGCTTGCTGGTTGGTGCGAGATGCATTCTGGGATATCTGTCTGTCTCAAGTCCGCACAAGTCACCTCTCGATGCATCCTCGATAAAAGGGGCGGATCAAGAACACATCTGGGGATTTGAACTGTTCTTGGCTTGATGTGAACTTACTTGGGCAGCGACTGATGACGTTTCATATTTCCACAAGAACACAAGTACTGACAAGAACACATATTGAGAAACGGCCAGTAACTTTTTACTAATGTTGTCATTTTGGGCTTATTTTGACACCTAGTGGTGTGGATGAAGCGGATTAGATTTCACAAGTAAAAATGTCCAGTAACAGAGGTTGCAGGACTAAATTGAGTATTATTCAGCTGGTCATGTGATCTCAAAATGGTGAACCTCAGGTAAACCTATCCATATAAATAAAACGACAACTAAAATGTCTGAAGTATTTTTCTCTGTCTGTAGTTCTTTGTGTAAAACTATTTAATGAGGGAAAAATTACTGTGTGAACTTTCGATCTAATTAGCCAATTATTACAATGATGGCAGATTTTTAGTCACAGCAGTTTGACATCCAGTTCAGTCAAGACGTTTACTTAAAATAATTAGGTATAATATTTAAGTAAATGCATTCAAGAAAGCCATTTGCATGTCCTTCATTATTTTTTAAGTTCAACGAACTGCTCATTTTGTACAGTTCCGCTTTAGAATAAGGATACAGACAAGAGAAAGAATATAGAATAGCAAGAACATGGATGTAATTAGACGAGTGGAACAAAGAGACAAGAGATGGATGTTCAGTCCATTTTCTCCTCTGTTCGCTTTTTGCGTGTCCTTTTCACTCCCGCCTTCCCTTTTTTCCCCCGCTCCTTCTCTCTCTCGCCCGCCTGGACAAAGCTGGATGATTATACTGCGAGCCTGAGCTGCAGAACAAATCACATTTCTGAAGGGGAGAGATGGAAATAAACAGGCCTCTTGCTGGAGAGATAGCACAGAGAGAGTGAGAGAAACACGAAAGAGATGATGAGGAATTCATGGTGGGAAGATAAAGAGGAGGAAAGTTAAGGAAATGTAAAGTAGGGGAGAGACGCAGAGGAAAAGTTACGGAAGGTATAACGAAAAAAAAAACCCAGAGGAAACAAGTGACGGATGAAGCAAGTTACAGAGGAAAAGGGAGCATAGTGTGAGGGTTATGGGGCTGAAGACAAGAAAAGCGAGGGGAAAATGAAGGAAAGAGACGGGTTTGATGTTAAAGAGAAGGTGGGGGAGCCTGTGTAGGTGTGAAAGCGAAAGGGAATGAGATTAGTGAGGAAAAGCAGGCGGTATGAGAGGGAATTATGAGTTTTAGAGAGGAGCAGAAAGCGACGAAAAGAAAAGAACAGAGAAAAGAAGGGCAGGGGATAGAAATATGCCGGATTGGAGAAGAGACAAGGTGCTGAGGGAAACGGAACTGCATGGGGAAGACCAGGAATAAGCGAGTGACAGATTGAGATAAAAAAGAAGAGAGAGGATTTGCAAGGGATTATATTATTTATGGTGCAAACGTTTTTTTTAACCGCATATGATTGGCAGAGAGAGAGATTCTTCAGAGAGATAGTTTTAATTTTAGACCACAAAGTGAAAGAAAGAGATTTACTGTATAAAGATAGAAGCATAGAATCTCAGTCCGTCAGCTTTTCCCCCAAAGCTGCTTGCTTACAGATTACCTGAAGCATCACAGTCACAGTTTGGGTGACTTCTGGGTTCTGGCTTCATGTTGTACAGAATTATGCCTGGAAAAATAAAACACAGTGATGAGTGACTCATGAGTTACGAAGATATCAGGTGCTGCCAGAGCGAGACTGAAAGACTGAAGCGTAATTGGATTAAAGGACAGAATCAAAGGACGTCTTAACATCTCGACAGTGATAGTATTGTTACACTTTGACGTGGATCTCTCAGGACGTCCTCATCCTCTGCCTGGTTGTCTGCTAATTCAGTAATAAATGTGTTATGTATGACTACTGTGTGTGTGTGAGGCTGGTGGCTCCACTGTATGCTGTAATTCAGATAGCTAGTTAATCTCTAGCAGGGTAGTGTCTTATAAGCCAGCTCTGTATCTGGCCTTCTACCAAGTCACTAAATTCAACTCACCTCCATAATTTACTGCTGCTTTCTTAGTTGGAGAAGATGGGGAAAGATGGCCTGCCTTAAAGGGACAATTCATCCAAAAATGATTTTACATAAAATGAGATCATTTTACTCAACTTACACTAACCTGTATGACTACACAAAAACAAACACAAAAAGGATATTTTGAAGAATTGTTGTTTTTGACCCAACTGACTTTCATTGAAGAGACAAAATATTTCAGACTTCAGAATATCTTCTTTTGTGTTCTTTTGTGTTCAAAATTACCCCCTAATTATTGTAAACTTATTGAACCCCCAAGGGTCTGTAACTTAATTTCAATATAAAAACAAAATTGTTATGGTACAAATTTAATGAATTAATGTGTTACCATATTCTCGGTTAACAAATAGATAAAATAACATATTTAAAGTCCCCCTGTGGTGAAAATCAAGCTTTTACTGTTGTTTAAATTATGTCTATGTGGTGTTTTTAATATGTTTTAAGACAAACCATGTGCAAATTCAACTCCATTGCTGAGTATTTTCTCCTTAAAACTGCAGTGAACCAAAGACGGTTTAAAGTCACTGGTGTTTCTGACGTCAAAAACTAACTTGTAACCAATCACGTCAACGTGTGATCATCAGCAAGTGGATCTCTGAGCTGGTGTGAGTGAGTGGAGGTGGGGCTAATTTGCATATTCATAGAACTGTGTATACTAGCTTAGCATGAATATTTTTTAGGAAAAAACGTTTAAATATGTCATTTTGGTGATCAAAGATGAGTTTTATAGGATAAAATTGTTGACTACAGGGGGACTTTAACCTACAACTTTTCAGAATTTTATAAATAAATCTTAAAATTTTTAATAATAATCAATACTAAAAAAGTAATGTAAAGGTGGAGTTTATAATATTTATATTTCAGATTTTTATTAATATTTCAACTCATTTATTTAATTAATTATTTATTTGCTCATCCTACCTTTTCACTTGAGGATGACAATTTCTGCAGTTTGTGTGCATTGATACGTCGCCCTCATCTGGCCAAATCATGAAGTTCTCATCCACATCCCACAACCCCACTCCACCCCCAACCTCCTTTATTTGTTTGCTTCTCACAGCATCAGTACGCCTGCCTGCAATTGATCACTTCACTTTCACACTTAATCCAATTGTGAGCATGTTGTGTATTTTATTATGGTTTGATTCTAATAGGGTCAAGATGAATCCATCTGTAGTTCCTTGTTGTTTTTTGCCTGACTCATAAACTTGCGTGCCCACAATGCAGATAAGACCGTAAACAACTCCCACACAAGTTGTAATGCTCAAGCTTGTGTAATGGACTCGACCGCCCCTCCGCAATGTTCCTGGCAGCTGCGAATGTGTCCAAAATCCGCAGCTGTCTTTCTCCTGCCCTGTGCCTCCCTCTACATCTCGCTTGATGTCTTTCCACCTCCATCAGCGAGTTGGCGAGTTTCTCGAATGCCGTATTGGCCTCACGGCACGCTGCCCTCCCTCCGTGCCATTTGTTTCTCCGTTTGCGTCCCTTCATTTCGGTCATTTACATGAAGAGGAGACAGCTGGCGTGCGTCAGAGTGCATTTAGCGGATGCTCAATTAGCCGTGTTTTGTTTGACTTCTCAATCAAACACATTTAGATACTTTTGTTGGGAATTTGGCCACACTTGTTTGAGTTCTGTTAGGTTTGAATTAGGTTTTTAATTGCCTCCTATGCATTCACAGACCTTCTCTTGATGTATAGTGCTGTTGGAACAATTAGGAGCCATTAAAACAATGGCGGGCAAGTCTGCGGACGCCCGAATGCTGAGTAATAACATTCATTAGAATAATAATTGGGATAGCAATGGCAGTGCCGATTGTCGTGATATGAATCACAATATTGATGCAGAAGACAGAAATAATAATGGCTACAATTACAATGGCAATTGTGCAAAATTTCAAGGCGTCCTCAGTCACTGCCTCTCATTTTCTTCTCTGTTCTTGCCTCTTGATTTCGGCTCAATACCTCACCTGTCAATGTTTTATTAACCCGCTCTCCCTCCACGCTGAATTCAAGACAAGGGTACTCTGAGATGGATAGAGCCCAGCAGAATTAAATTTAAATGAAGCCAGATGAGCAGGGCAACGGGTGACGGAGGATGCCGTCGCACACCTTTCTCCTTTATTTCCCTTCTGAACTTTGTCTTTTGTCTCTTTTCGCTCTCATCGAGCACGTCACACACCCTAATCCTAATTGTTTCTCTCTGAGACGTCCTCTATAACCACGAGGTCCTGATGAAATGTTTGAAAGCAATCTTAACATTATTGTGTGGGAGAACTTTGAGCACTTTTGACTTTGAGGGGAAAAAAACGTCACTCTAGTTAGTTTTTACCAATGGTACAACATTGGGTAGACATTACAGAATAACACTTTTTTGAAAGTCATGAACTAATATTTTCACACTTTTACATAATTTGGCAAAATTGCAGCTTGATTGTAAATTGGGCCTATGCATAATAAATGTACACTGTAAAAAATTTGCTGTAGTTTTGCAGCTGTTTGCCAGTAACTTACTGTAGATTTAAATTTATGTTATTTACTGGCAACAGTTTGCTCAAAGTTAAATGAACATTAAACATTAACAAGTCTTTGTCTTTAAAGAATAAAATTATAAAATAACAATCTAATGCAAAGCATTCTGGGAACCAGAAATCTTCATCAACCTTTTTCTGTTTTTTTCCTTCAGATTTTGGTTCCCAGAATGCTTTGCATGAGGATGTTATTTTAGTTTTATTCTGTAAAGATAAAGACTTGTTAATGTTTAATGTTCATTTAATTTTGAACAAATTGTTGCCAGTAAATAACATCAATTTAAATCTACAGTAAGTTACTGGCAAGTAGCTGCCAGTAATACTGTAATTTCTACAGATTTTTCTAACAGTGTATTGTTCACACTGAGAATAGTGACAAGCTTGAGATAAAATATAAGTACACTAACATTTCTAGAGGCAAAATTGTTGGTAATGGTGGAAATTATATTAAGGGACAGTTGAAAGAGAGTTGCATTCTTTTTTTAAATTAACACTTAATTAAAGTTAAATTAAGTGGGTAAGTTAAATTAATAAAAACAAAAAGCAAAAAGCTGAGAAAAACACGTTTTTGTCAAAGACCACGTCTGGATCGGATTCAGAATGATGATCAAAACATAGATGGAGGAGATTGAGTCCATCAACACCCCCAAAGCTTCACAGTCCTATACCTCAACCTCCTTCTTCACGTCTTTAGAAAAGTAGCTTGATAAAATAAATGGAAAAACAAATGAGAAATTCATGGGAGAAAGTATCCAAGGCAGTTTTAATGTGACATTTATATAAATAAATATAGAAAAATGTTAGTTTGAATAAAAATCAATCCCTGGAACAGAAGCGTCTATAGTTAATGAAACGCCCTTCACCTTCTCCACATTATTATTATTTTTTTTATGGTGTGAAATGAGTCATCTGCACAATACTCGAGTAACTGTTGGTTCTAAGCTCAAGCTATATACAGACTTCTTGTCATACGGCAAGTCTGTAACATGTCAGTCTGAGCATGTCAGACATCCTGTCCTAGCTAGGTGAGTGGAGAGATGGAGGAGACAGGTCTCAGCGAATCAGCCGATGTCATCATATGGAGTCTGTTCTGGGGATGAGCGTGGTGTCAGGGTTGCGAATCATTACAGATCACCAGAGACAGGCTCTCTATGAAGAACACTGCTAATGATGTGCTGTGGTGGGTTCCAGCAACATGCTCACACAGGCCAGCGGTGATGACCTCATGTTCAACCTACCCTACTCCATACTGCTAAAATAAACATCAACAATACACGAGCGTCACCCAGAACATGCACCAGACATTACCTTCAACTAAGATGTGTTCGTTTTAGCAGCGAAAGTGCCATTAGTTGTTCTGTGTTGCTTGCGTATGACTGAACCGAGTTCATTCTCCCAAAAGAGCCGTCATTACCGACGCTTTCACAAGCTGGATGTTAGATCGAGCAGATGGAAGAGAGAAGTGTGTCAGCTCACAGTAATGGATAAAGATAACGATGCTATTGGTCTAACCAGCACTTAATTAGGACCCCTTTCTTTCTTTTTCTCCCTCTCGCTGTCTCTGACTATCTGTCAGTCTCTCATTATTTTCTTTTTTCACTCGTCTGTCTCTCCTCTTCTGCATAGTTCACACTTCTAAGCACAAAGGTAGTTACGTGAGAGAGTTGTTAATTGGTCACTGAGGTATTTCTTTCTTCAAAATTGCTCCATGTGCCATCTTGTCTCCTTCTGTCCATCAAAAATACCTTTTATAAATGATTAATTTCACCAAATGAGAGTTCTGCATTAAGTCTGTTACCCCTCTGTCTTTCAGCGCGGGGTCAGGCCGTGCAGGCTGAGAACGTGACCGTGCTGGAGGGGGGGACGGCACAGATCTCTTGCCGTCTTCAGAACTACGACGGCTCGATCGTGGTCATCCAGAACCCACGCAGACAAACGCTCTTCTTCAATGGAACACGAGGTGAGCGCAGCTAAAACTTCATCGGCCATCGCTAGCAGATCTTTTTAAATCCCCATGAAAATAACATCTCTTAAAGTGTTCGAACAAAAGTGTTTTGGCATAATTATTTTAATATGCCTGCTCCCATTACTTTATGTTAGCTAGAAGACTTATGAAGATTATGCTGAAGATTATTCTGGGATACTGTTAGTGGGATATTGTTTATTTGGAGAGAATAAACAAAGAAATTTTGAAATTTTACTTTATTCTCACAATTGTGACTTAATTTCTCACAATGTGGCTTTATATTTCATGATTGCAAATGTATTCTCGTAATTGTCACTACTTCTCAAAATTTTGACTGTTTTAACTTTAAAATGTTTTTCTATAACAAGGAAACAAATATGTGATTATATTTTACAATGTGACTTTTTTTGTGACTGTGAATTTTTCCTCATAATTGCGACTTTATATCTCACAATTTTAACCTTTTTTCTAGAAATTGTGACTTAATATCTTATAGTGTGACTTTTTTCAAATTTGTGACTCACAGTGTGACATTATTTTATATCAAAGTTTTATTGCATAAAAATAACTTTTGCAATTGCATTATACAGTAATGCTTTCTCAAATTGCAAATGCAAATCTCACAATTAAATTTTTTTCACCTAGAAATTGTAATTGTCCCACAATATGTTATTATTTCTCATATGCAATTTTTTCCCCTTTTTATAAACAATATCATAATTGCTTTTTTAAAACTTTGAGGCAGAAATGGTTTTCAATAATAACATGAATAAACTTTGTTGCATTATATAATGCAAAACAGATAATTAGTTAATCATATAGTTATCACTAGTCACATATGGAAACTCTGATTTATATATTTTTATATATTATATTTAAAATACACATCCACATTGCTGGTCTGTTAAACCTCATGTTGTAACGGTCACCAGCTGGAGTGCCTTTGAGAGCCACCAGAGGGCACTCCACACCAGACTCTCACGTTCACTCACAGACTACATCTCACATCATTCTCTGCCTGGACTCATTAGCACTCAAGTCCAAGTGATCTGGGGGCGCGGGCGGGTATAGATATATACACTAGATGTCGCCTTGGCTACTGCAGTTCATTGGAACAAAACCGTAGCCAAGGCGACATCTAGTGTATATATCTATACCCGCCCGCGCCATCAGATCACTTGGACGTGGTTGTGTTCAAGAGGTAACAACGATATAAATACTGTTCGTTTTCTCACACAAACCGCTCGTTTCGTGTCTTAGGCCATCAATGTGTACTTACGATGGGGAATTGTTTAATTTGGACGACGGGGAATTGTTTTAATTTGGACTCTGTGCATGCTCTTTGAGACAGTAACCATAGACCTGCATTAAATGACTGACAGACAAGAACGGTTTGACCTAAAAATATCAAAATTGAAACTACTGCGGAAAAAAAGACACCTACATCTTGGATGCCCTTGAGGTAAGCTAAAACATACCAAAATTTAATTTCAAAGTGAACTATCCCTTTAATAAAGCTGCAATTGGATCTCACCTTCGAGTCTCGGAGCAGTTTCGTGACAGAAAACTTCGTCTAACCAAGATCCAGCAGCGACGACCAACCATGCGTCTCCGTCAAGGAGACCGGCCCATAGAGGAACACGTCATGGACTTTTTGGAGCTGGCTCGCTTGACCTGTATGGATGAACAATGCCTTATGCCTTATCTTTTTTCGTGGAGGACTATCTGAACTGCTCAGTTTATTCATGCCCTTGCATGATCCTCACGGGACTTTAGAGCACTATATGGACTACGGGATGTTAACCGATGACCATTTGACCGATGGTTGACCGTGTCAACCTTAACCGATCAAAGTTGTCGGTAGTTGGTTAAAAAAAAAGTGATCTCTAAATTAGGCTATTATAGACAGTGGACTAAACGCTACTACAGTTAGCCATCTCATTCCAAGATCTTTTTGTGTGAAGTGAACAAATCCCTCACACTCAATTTTTCATAACTCGCCTGTTTGTACTTAATAAACCAATAAAAACATTTAGCGTGAGGTCACAGCGTTTGGGTTCGCGCGCTCACAAGGTTTGTGAAAAGTAAAGGCTACAGGCTACAGGCTAAAACACTCGAGGTTAGAGCCAGGGTAGACGACAGGAGGAAGCGTGCAAAGAAAAGTAGTGTGTGGGACCATTTCACCAAAAAGAATGACACAGATGTAAGTTGCAACTTGTGTGTTACAGTGCTTAAATACAGTAGTAGCACATCATCTATGATGTAAGGTGATGATGATCATCATCTTTCTTTATTATTGTTAGCACTACCTCAAACTAAAGCGGCGTCTCTTCGGAGCGGTCATTTTCTTAAATGAGCCGCAGCAATGTTTCAAATGGGCTTCTAAAGCTAGACAAACGCCTTTATTTTCAACGCGATCACCTTGTATCCAAACCATTTTGAAACTAAGGAGCCATTTGTCCTCCGATTACATACAAGCTCCTCGGCACCGTGTTTGCGGGACTCATGTTTCGCGCTGTAGGGGATTTAAAAAAAGTGACGTGAGCGGGAGGCAGAGCGGCAGAGAGATGTGAAAGAGTTGCGAAATTGCAGGCGCGGCTCTAAATGGCTGTTATTTCAAATAGCGTAGCATATTCATTTAAACTAATCGGTTAACCGGTTTCAACCGGCTAATGAGGCTCGGTGGTCGGTCAAGAAAATTTTTAGTTTTCGGCATCCCTAATATGGACCCGGTCCTTTTGTTAAGTGGCTCATCGTTTACTGTGGGCGTGGTAGAGGAGGAGCACCGTGAACCCACAGTATCCCCTCAGCCAGTGCTTCACACCAGTCCTGCCGAGCCAGAGCTTCACGCCAGTCCTGCCGAGCCAGAGCTTCACATCAGTCCTGCCGATTCAGAGCTTCAAGACGTCACTTCTGCTGATCCAGAGACTGTTCACGTCACTTCTGCCGATCCAGAGACTGTTCACGTCACGTCTGCCGATCCAGAGACTGTTCACGTCACTTCTGCCGATCCAGAGACTGTTCATGTCATTTCTGCCGATCCAGAGACTGTTCACGCCACTTCTGCCGATCCAGAGACTGTTCACGTCACGCCCGCCGAACCAGTGTCTCAGGACAAGATGGTCGCCGCCGAGCCAATGTCTCAGGACAAGATGGTCGCCGCCGAGCCAGTGTCTCAGGACAAGATGGCCTCCGCCGAGTCAGTGTCTTCGGACAAGATGGCCGCCGCCGAGCCAGTGTCTCCGAACAAGATGGCCGCCGCCGAGCCAGTGTCTCCGAATGAGATGACCGCTGCCACTGCCTGAGCCCTCAGCATAGATAGCCGCTGCCATGGTGTCTGCTCCTGTTCCTGAGCCGGTGTCTGCTCCTGTTCCTGAGCCGGTGTCTGTTCCTCTTCCTGAGCCGGTGTCTGTTCCTGTTCCTGAGCCGGTGTCTGTTCCTGTTCCTGAGCCGGTGTCTGTTCCTGTGCCATGGTCGCCCGCAGGGTCGTCTCCGCCCTGGCCGCCTGAAGGGTCGTCTCCTCCCTGGCCGCCTGAAGGGTCGTCTCCTCCCTGGCCTCCTGAAGGGTCGTCTCCTCCTTGGCCGCCTGAAGGGCCGTCTCCTCCCTGGCCGCCTGAAGGGTCGTCTCCGCCCTGGCCGCCTGAAGGGTCGTCTCCGCCCTGGCCGCCTGAAGGGTCGTCTCCGCCCTGGCCTCCTGAAGGGTCGTCTCCTCCCTGGCCGCCTGAAGTGTCGTCTCCTCCCTGGCTGTCGTCTCCTCCCTGGTCGCCTGCTCTGCCTGGGTTGCCTGCTCCGCCCTGGTCGCCTGCACAGCCTGATCCGCCCTGGTCGCCTGCACAGCCTGATCCGCCCTGGTCGCCTGCACAGCCTGATCCGCCCTGGTCGCCTGCACAGCCTGATCCGCCCTGGTCGCCTGCACAGCCTGATCCGCCCTGGTCACCTGCACAGCCTGATCTGCCCTGGCCTCCCGTCTTGCCGCAGTCTCCAGGTCCTCTTCAACTTCACAGGCCTGGCCCTCCATCCCGCCCCCGGGTCCTCCTCTGCTCCACCACCCTACTGGACTGTTTTTCTGAGCGTCTCGAATCCGCTTGTTAAAGGGGGGGCTATGTAACGGTCACCAGCTGAAGTGCCTTTGAGAGCCACCAGAGGGCACTCCACACTAGAGGTCTTCACGGGTCCAAAAATTCGTGCCCGAACCCGAAAGAGACCCGTAATGTGCTAAACCGAACCGACCCGGACCCGTCTATTATTTCAAAAGCTGGACCCGGACCCGTGCAGATCCGAGAAATGCCTAACTGGACCCGACCCGGACCCGTCTATTATTTGAAAGCTGGACCCGAAACCGACGGGAAGACACAGACCCGACTGGACCCGATTGTCACATATTCCACCTTAAACTGCTATTACAAGTCAATAAACCTGTTGCGAAAAATACAACTTTTTGTCTTACCTAATTTAAGCCGTGGTAGCTTAGTAGTCTCCTCTCCTTTCCTTGTAACGTTACCTGACTGGCTGTGATCATGCATTACAATCCTCCGACAAGAAAGTTATTCATGTTATTCCTCTCGTTATTCCAAGTCCAAGCTTAATCCACTCATTATTTCAGCTTCAAAAGTCCACTTGATGTCACGGTGACGGATGACAAATGCAACTTTGCACATGTAACGTTAACTTACATTCTGACTCGAGTTAACTCGCATAATAACTTTGACTGTTTGCCCTTTTGAACTAACGTTATAATAACGATTGCTCGTTCAGTGCCATGGCCGCTGACGTTATTTATTTGCTATCATCTCTGTGCTCTCTGCTCTGCATCGAGTCCTAATCTGACCACTAAAACTTTAAGATTAAACAAGACGGTTAATTTATATTGTAAAATCTAAAGCGCGGTTTGGCGGTCCCTCACTGAAGCTCTGGTAACTGGTTGCCATAGAAACATGACACGCGCTTGAGACTGCACATGCACGCTAGCTGGATCAACCTAAAATATGCTTTTTAACGCAATTTATTTTGAGTGTCCTAATTTTACAAGTTGCAAGTTACAAAAAAAACACAAGCAGTGTCTAATCACGACCGGGTTTTCTCCGAGTCTGATCTAATGACTCCGATCGCACGGGTATTACACACAATGTTAAACAGACCCGGGACCCGAAGTAATAAATTCGGACCCGACCCGGACCCGGCTGATCATTTAAAATATAGACCCGAACCCGTACGGGTCCCGGGTCGGGTCCCGGGTCAACGGGTCTCGGGTTCACTGTGTAGACCTCTACTCCACACCAGACTCTCACGTTCACTCACAGACTACATCTCACATCATTCTCTGCCTGGACTCATCAGCACTCATTATCACATTCACCTGTATCTCATTATATTGTTTAGTTCACCCCGTGGATTACTCTTGTGCCTCTGACCCCTGCCTGTTTTGTTTTGTTTTGTTTGTTTGTTTGGACTGTCTTCCTGTGTTTGACCCTCTGCTTGTTGGACTACGATTCTGGATAACCCCTTTTAATAAAGCTGCAATTGGATCTCACCCTCAAGTTTTGGAGCAGTTTCGTGACACATGTAAAGTTTGTCATTGATTTTATTAAAGCTCGTCCCCATTTTGCTGCATTTTTATCATGTACCAAAATTAACTTATTGAGCCCTCCTTCTCTGACACTGACTTAATCAGACACATTCCTTTTCCATTAATGGTTCTCTTTTAGTGCTGGTAAGTGGTAAATATGTTAAACACAACCTTGGAGTTCGTGCTAGCAGTGGAGCAGTCTCTTTTCATGCTAGTTAGCTTTTATCATCTTTGGAATATATTTATACTGGCGCCATCAGTCTTTCTGAAACCCTTTTTAACTGATTACACCTTATTTCAATTTCTTTTTAAGGTCCTTTTATGTAATAACCTTTGTTTTTTCCATCACAGCCATCACTATCACTCAAATTTGAAATCTCTTTAAGTGATGACTTTCTGTCACCCTCGTTTTGCATGATATGTAATGTGTTTTTATCCTTGCCTTTGTAACCCTTGCCTCAGAGAAGGACTCAGAAAGCATACGTAATTCTGTGAAAAAAGAGAATGGAGAGAAAGAATGAAATTGGTAGAAACAGAAAGGACCACAAAAGCTAAAAGCTGAATTAGTATCTGTGATCTCTGCCTTTATAAGTGCACATAATTGGGCCATTTTGTTGGAGCTAAATCACACCTCATCTGAACCATTCACACTACTCTTTTTTTTTTTTTTTAGACTCACTTTTTACTAACATTCTTTATGCTTTTAATATCGGTGGATTCTACAGTGTCATCATGACAGCTCCAAGCTGCCCTTACTGCTTGAGTGCCCTGGTCTAAATGTACAGAGAAACGCAAATAAAACTCCGCTTGCTAACTAATGAATCCCGATAACAGTCTTTTAGCGGGCAACAGAGCGTAAATATCCCTCAGCGGTCATGAATACAATAACCTATCAGCTTGCGCCCTTTCCATGAGATTCTTTCATATTGGCCAGATCTGTAAGGTATGTAAATGAAGCGTGACTAAAGGTGACAGCGGCCTGGACAATGCATTGACATTTCCCTGCCATTTAGCCTGAGCAAAGGCATTTATCTCCTTTAGTGAGGCTCTTTTACTCCTGTTGTGTGAAACACGGATCGAGTGAGTAGGTACACATGTCACAAAAGAGCACCCACTCACTTATTTAGTTTATCACTCATTCATTCACTATCTCTCTCATTCGTTCAATGTATCACTTTTTCATTTGCTCCGTATATAACTCACTCGAGGCTGGAATACACTACAGAACTTTTGTTCTCAATTTGAGTCAACAATAGTTTGCCGAAAGTATGCACCAGTTTGCAGATTGAGCAGTCAGGGTTGAAAGATTTCACAGAAAATAATTAGTATGATGGGCTCAGACTACGAATTTTTTTTTTTTTTAGCTTTTTACCATGTCTGTTCAGATTTTAAAATTCGTGTAGTGTATTCCAGCCCCCATTTGCTTGCTCACTAACTATTCATTAGTGATTCACTTACTTAGTGTATCACTCACTCACTCACTCACTCACTCCCTCCCTCCCTCGTTTGCTAACTAATTTACTTGTTTTCTCTCACATTCATTCATATTTTCCAGCTAGAAACACAGACAGATGCAGCCAGTTGTTGAAAAATGTCTAGAGCAGTAATCATCTTATGGATCCAGCGCATTGGGCTGCTATCTTTTGAGTGTGCTGATGGCAGAGGGTCACATCTCCAGAGCACAGTTGGCCACAGACAAAAAGCTTTAAATGGAAGTAGGGAGAAAAGGAGTATTTAGCACCAGTCAATACAAAATGGGTTTGTGTGTGTGTGTGTGTGTGTGTGTGTGTGTGTGTGTGTGTGTGTGTGTGTGTGTGTGTGTGTGTGTGTGTGTTTTTTTTTTTTTTTTTGCCCAAAAAGGCCCATCCAGCCCCCTGCAATTGGCATCATTATTTGTTATTATTATTTTCTGACAATTGATTTTTCTCTCACCTTGGTTTCAAATCATTTTCAACACCAGTTCTCGATTCCTCAGTTTTCTGCTTCCCCTTTGTATTTATGTGTTATTCTGTGTCAGCTGTTCTGTGAGAGATGCTAGTTAAAACACTCGTCTGTTGTTGTTTTCTTCTCCTTTTCATCTTCTCCTTTTTATGTTGCTCTATTCTTTTGATCTTTATTGTGTGATTCTCTATCAGAGTTGGAGAAGTTCATTTGAAAACGGAGATTGCAAACATCAAACTAATACTAATTAAAAGTCGAAAAGATACAAGCTTCAATTTTGATGAAGTAGCTAGGAACACTAAAAGCTACTACACTAACTGCTTTGAAGATATGTAAAAGGTAATACTAATTTATTTCACTGTCAAATTATTTACACTTATAAGACAGTGGTATTTATGTATCTTACACAATCAGGATCTGCACAACGGTTTAGCTGAAAACAAGCAATTGAATAGCAGTAATTGAAAACATAGTGACAAAAAGTAATTGCAAACATAGTGATAAACAGCAGTTTTTATCCATGAAATACAGACATGTGAAATGCTAATACTGGTAATAAATTTAGGACTGGTGATTTTTTTTAAATGTTTTTTTTTTTTATGTTTCTTATGCTCACCAAGGCTGCATTCTTTTTATGCAAAATTCAGTAAAAACAGTAATGTTGTGAAATATTATTATGATTTAAAATGTTTTCTATTACAGTATATTTAATACATTTTTAAGTGTTATTTATTCCTGTGATTCCTGTGGTCACATGATTTTTCAGAAATCATTCTAATATTCTCATTTGCTGCTCCTGAAACATTTATTATTATTATTAATTTTGAAAATAGTTGTGCTGCTTAATATTTTGGTGGAAACAGTGATGAATAGAAAGTTTAAAAGAACAGGATTTATTTGAAATAGAAATCTTTTGTAACATTAATGTCTTAACTATCACTGTTGAATTTCATGCATTCTTGCATGTGCATAAGAAATAAAAAAAAACTTTTGAATAATAATTTAGTAACATTAGTAGCATTTGTAGCCTACTGCTTCATTTTCTCTTCACACAACTATTTTATTACTTAACTCAGTGCGAATTGTCAGCCGCAACACATTTTCCTTATGTAATAGGCTTGACTTGATATTAACCATTGGGAAAAGAAGGCATTATAAACCAGAATAAAGCAAAACCTGAAATAAGACTGCTTAAACAATGCCTAAATGCCTGCTTTGACGTCAGCAGAAAAGGAAAGTCATTTGAGAGGAGGAGAAAGTCGCTCCTTTTTGATTAAAAATTAAACAACACATTTTCTTCTTTGCAATAACATGCATCACTGAAATGGCTCAGAGAAAGATGCATTTAGAAAGTGAATAGGTTCAATTTTGAAATAATTTTAACTTGCGTGTCCTGCATTTGCTTTATCCTTGCTCATCCCTACTCTCTCCCTTCCAGCACTGAAAGATGACCGTTTTCAGATGGTTCTTTTCTCACCGCGGCTGGTGCGGATCACGTTGACTAATGTAAGTGTGTCTGATGAGGGCGGCTACTTCTGCCAGCTCTACACCGATGACACACACCACCAGGTGGCGACGCTGTCGGTGGTGGTGCCCCCGGAGGTGCCTACAGTGGAGGTGAAGACGGAGGCAGTGGAAGGTGGAGAGGTGGAACTCACATGCTTGTCCCCACGGAGCAAACCACCAGCCACCCTGCGCTGGGTTCGGGACCGGCGAGAGATCCCCGGTGAGTTCAATTTAAATGTGACAAAGTAATTTCAGATTCAATGCATCCACATTTACATACTATACATGCACTTACAAACATGAAAAAGCATACAAGCACATATACAAACACAAAAAACACTCTACTTTTATAAAAAAAATCCCTCACATGTGTGCATATTTGCTCTGTCTCTTTGTCAGACTCTCTGTCTTCATGGTAAATGTCATGCATTTCGACTAATCTCTCTGGCAGCCAGGAAGATACGCTTTGCTCCTCTCCCCCATGTGTTTGCTCATTGGCACATTTTCCCCTCTATTGCTTTGTCACTCTATCGAATTTCAAATGCATCTGTCCATCTGGGTCTCTTCGGATGTGTGCAGAGGAAGGTGTTTTTTTTTTTTATTGTCAAACACATCCCCACACAGAACTGGATCCAGGTGGGGCCTCATTTCTGTCGACTTCATCTCTCGTTTTCTTGCTTTCTCTCCCCCTTCTTTTCCTCAATGCCATCACATTTGCTCTATCTTTTTGTTTCAGCTTTCCTTTTTTTGGCTCCAAAAAGAGAATGACAAAGAGACAGAGAAACAGAGGCAGGGAAAGTGTAGGCTGAGATTGTAGGCTTTGTGCACTATCAATGTTGTTGGAATATAAAGTTGTGAGCGGAGAGGGTTTTTCGACAGATTTAATAAGACAGGACTCAGCTTGAATTTGGATTTCTGAGCCCATCGCTGTTCCGCTTCAGTGAAAATAATTTAAATGTCTGCCCGATCAAGGTTATTTAAGTGATATCACACGAGTAAGAGTTCTATAAACAAGTCAAGTAACTTATGTTTCAGACAAAATTTGCTGTTAATTCACCAAGTAGCACACAGACTGGCAGCCTGTCTAAAAACAGCCTCATGCAAAACCACACAACCCCTCAAACTGCTCACATACTCTGGTCTGGAACGCCACAGTCATAGGCAAGTGGAGTGACACAAACATTGAAACAGCCCTGTGTTATACAATGCTGCGTTCATGTCATGTTATTATGAGGTGGTAACTCTGAGATTGGGTAACACTTTACAACTGGGTTCCTTAAATCGGGTCCCGGAGTTTAGCTCAAATCCTGTTTAAACTCACCTACCTGTAACTCTGAAGACCTTGATTAGCTTGTTCAAGTGTCTTTGATTAGGGTTGGAGCTAAATGCTGCGTTCACACCTTGTCGTAATTACCGTAATTACCGTAATTATGAGATGACAACACGTGTATTTTTGTAGGCCGAGCCAGAAGTTAGCATCACCCTGGTTCCCCTGACAAAAACCCAATTTGACTTTTGGATTATTTCAGAAAATACGCTCTGTGACCAAACGTTTATTTCTTACACGTTTTGTTCATCATGCTAAACTTCACAAATCAACACAACTTTTATGAATTTTGAAGCCTAAATACAATCAGCAGAAGTAAAAAGCTAAATGTAGGCTATAAACAAAATACATATGGCCGATATATTAAAGCAGATAAATAATGGATTATTTCCTTCAGCCGTGACACTTCAGATGCGCTCTGTTCACCGTGATGGTTTTGAATTGCTTTAAATATGATTGGAATAATATACTTACATTATAAAAGAAAAAATACAGTTAAGTGCAGCGCAAGTCTGTCATATAGGCTACATAAAATTATAATGAGAATGTTTCAAGCTCTCAAAAATTCTATAAAAATTTGGATTTAGATTTATCGGCCAATATATCTGTTATCGGCTTTCAAATATAAACAATTATTGGTTATCAGTATCGGCCAAAATTTTCATATTGGTGCATCCCTAGGTAGTAGTGATGTATTTTATGGTGTTAACCATAGACATATTACAGGCATTTAACCAAAAACCCATCAGGACTTCAGGACGATCGAACTTGGAAGTGCAAAGAATTCTGGGTTTAAGGGTTTTGGCCTCCAAAAATGTGTCATCTTTGTGTTGTTGTTTATTTTTTAGTTCATGATGCATAACACATTAACTACTGTCAATAAATTAGCCTTTTCAAACTGGTTCATATGATTTTCACAGATCTAAATCTGAATTTTACAAGTTAGGGAACCTGTAATTATGGTAATCTTGACATATCCTTCATAAACACATTAACTACTTTAAATAAATTAGCCTTTTCTAACTGGTTCATATGATTTTAACAGATCTAAATCTGAATTTTACAAGTTAGGAACCTGTAATTACGGTAATCTTGACATACCCTTCACAATTCTGTAAACTCTTTTTGACCCCACTCTCTATCGACCTACACTTCCCCTTCTCTGTGTCATTACCACTTTTCTGCCCTTCACTCGCTCCCTGTCATTTCGTTTTTCATCATCAAATTAAAACTTAATAGTCTCACAGGGATAATAGAGCCTGTTCTGTGGTTGTGAAATCAATGCGTGTAAGGTATATTGCTCAGCGCATCGAATTCGTACTCTTTGAAGTAACCAGAGAGAGCGTGCAATCCTTTGAATGAAAGGTATGCAAAAATTGTCTGGCTGAAATGTGAACATTGTTCCAATTTGGGCAAACTGACTTCTATAAACCCCTCAATTTCTTTCCATCCCACTCTTTTCGTTCAGGTGTGATCTCTCAGCAGGAGAACGGCAAGACTGTGAGTGTTTCCAACACTATCCGTATCCCCGTGGAGAGGAAAGATAACGGAGCGGCGCTGAGCTGTGAGGTGTCTCACCCGGCACTCGTGGGGCAGAAACGAGTTCGTCACTACAGCCTGGACGTTCACTGTGAGCCAACAATGCCGTCACGTTTCCATGGCTACCACCATGTTAGACTGATTAACGTTATTAGCTCGCAGAAGCCCCATCTGTTTAAACATGTTCACTTGGCAAGCCTCTAACAAGGTTTGTTTGTTTGTGTTACATCTTTCCTGCTATGATAAAGGACTAGAAGACAACAGTATCCCATTACACACCACACCACTGTGTTAACAGAAACACTTGAAATATGATACTATTTTTTTTTCTCCTGTGATGCAAAGCTGAATTTTCAGCATCATTTCTCCAGTCTTCAGTGTCACATGATCCTTCAGAAATTATTCCAATATACTCGTTTGATGCTCAAGAAACATTTCTTATTATTGTTTCTCATTATTTATTATTCAATGTTGAAAACAGTTTGGAAACTAACTGTAGCTGAATCTAACTGAAACTTTTTACAGAATTCTTTGATGAAAGTTCAAATGAACAGCATTTATTTGAAACAGAAATCTTTTGTAACATTATATTAATTATATATACATTATTAATTATGTTAATCATTTAATGCATCCTTGCTGAATACATTTCTTTCAAAAAAAAAAATTTTACTTATCCCAATCTTTTAAATGATAGTGTATAACATTTTTTTTAAATAAGAAAATAGATGAATCTCATATGTGTGTTTATTATAATTATTATTCCTTTCACATTGGCCAAATTGAAATCCATTGAAGTTCCAGAGGAACATTCAGTTGTGAGTGAGTGATTTGTTCCAATCCAGTCACTTATGTCACTTGAAGTCACAATACTTCCATTAAAGGCAGTAGGTGCTCTCTGGGCTTTGTGACAAAGCTTTCTTCCTTTTTTTTATTCCCTCTCTCTATCTTTCTCTTTATCTCTGCAGTTGCTCCTACGGTTAAAATCATTCCCCCTCAGGGCATCCTCCGAGAGGGAGACTCCCTCAGTCTCACCTGCTCTGTTACCGGCAACCCACTGTGAGTGTACAAGATCGTTTATGTGTTTTTCTTTCTAAATGTATCTGTCAGTTTGTGTGTGGGAGATTTTGATGGATGTGAAAGCGTGTGTGGAGTTCTGTTTCTACATGTGCTTTAAAACTAATCATCTGAACTGGTCCCACAGGAACAGCTTTTATCTTCTAACAATCCAAAATGCTTAAAGAGGATCATCTGAATCCAGCTCCAATAAAGTATAATGACTCCGAACAAAGACAATCTGTGCATGAGGGAGAACAGCCTTGACTCTGTCCTCTATTCTTCCACCCATACCTCTCTCTCTTATTATTTCCCCTTCAATTTCAGTTTCAAAGAACACAATAAAAACAGTGACTGGAAAAAATTGAATAAAATGTATATTACATTATTATTATTACTGTCACATATTTTTTATAATTTTTTTTTTTTTTTTAACAAATGAATTTGGTGAAAGGTGGAAATAATAAAAATAAAATATTATTGTATATTATTATTTGTTTTGCAATTACTGCCACTATTTATTTTTTATTTATAAATTTTTATTTTAATAAATGTAGCAGTAAAGATGGAAGTAATAAAACATAACAACAATATGCAATGCAATTAAACAGGATCAAATAAAATTTTATAGTGAACGTTAAAGTCCCCCTGTGGTGAAAAACAAGTTTTTAATGTTGTTTATATTATGTTTATGTGGTGTTTTTAATATGCTTTAAAACAAACCATATGCAAATTCATAAGTCAACACCATTGATGAGTATTTTCTCCTTAAAACTGCAGTGAACCAAAGACAGTATCAAAAACACAGTTTGAAATCGCTGGTGTTTCACAAACTACCTTGTAACCAATCACGTCAATGAGTGGATCTCTGAGCTGGGGCTAATTTGCATATTCATAGAACCGCATATACTAAATGAGGCAATGGTGTGGAGTTACAATCAAGCTATTTTAAGACAAGAAAAAAAAAGCAAGGAATTTGACACTATAGGGGGACTTTAAATAAACAACTATTTTGATGCATGAGTGTCCTTCACCAGCATTTGATTTTTTTTTTTACCACTTTTGGTAAATATGGAATGAAGTTTTAGAGTTTTTCAGAGATATTTATTTCTTGCATCACTAAATGGCTTATTTTGAAGGAGAAAGTTCTCCTCTGTCAACCTCACCGCTGTCACTGTGAGCACAGACACTTTCTGTCTTAAGAAGACATTAGTCTCTGTTTTTCTCTTTTTCTGTGGCTCAACCATGGTCACTGAGCCTCTTTTCCCTAAGAGGCTGTGAGCAGAAAGCCATTAAAGCCTCTCCAGAGCCTCGTAAGGAACCGCTACACAAATGAAAGATGGAGAAATAGAGAGGATGCTTGAGCTGCCACTCATTTTACGCTGAAATGCGGGAATGAATGAATGAGTGAGGGAAGGAAAGAAAGATAGTCTCAGAGGGGTTTTAGCTGGGAAAGAGAAATGAAAGGCTATGTGATTTATGCGATGGGGAGTAAGAGAGTGTGAAACGTGTTAATGTTTAATTGTAGGGGCATGTTTGAAGATTACAGAATGCAGTGATGAGAAATGAGAATAGACTGCCCACCCACAGAGAGAACGCTCTCTGGATAGGTTGAGATAAATGAGTGTATTGATGGGAGGGATGAGAGATGGATCCAGATGCCGCTCTACGGTAACTGAACTCACAGTACACTGCGTCGTGCTGCTTGGTTATAAAGCCATTGCGATCATGTTCATCCGACATTAATCACCAATTAAACACAGTCTGCATTTGTTGGATGGGTGTGTTTGTTATTCCTCAGTGCTTTGGCTGGCTCATGCATGTATGTGAGAATGTGTGTGTGGTACTGTATCCTGAATCCTGTGAGGGCTGTAATTAAAAGTGTCCCGTGGGATTACGGTGTGATGACGTAGACTTGTATCCCAGCCAGGGTGGATGAGGGATGAGGCGTTTCACAAGCGGTGGGCTCAGAACAGAAGCCTCAGGCTTTTTGCCCTACAGTTTTCGTGTATCTCCAGCTATTGTGGATCACCTCGCAGCTGTGTGTGTGTGTGTGTGTGTGTGTGTGTGTGTGTGTGTGTGTGTTTTCAGTAATCTCCTCCTTTCATGCTCTTTTGTCTCTGTCTGCCTGGTATTATCTTCTAGGACTATACTCCTCTCTCCTCTCTTCTCTGCAAAATATTGAGTATATAAAACTTTCCAGTAAAAACAAAATCCAATATCCTCAAATAAGATATATGAATCTTAAGTGGCTTATTTACGGTGGCCGAGAGAGCTCAACGTGCTGCAATTGAAAAAACACCCGCAAATTAAGAAAACATCTTCTTCAGTTTTACGACACAAGTGTGCTCCAAATATTCCCAACACAACCAAATACAGAAACGCACTGCAAATAGCACAGACCACAACGGAAATGTTTCCAGGGGACCCCAATAAGTGACGAACCCGGCAGGGGACATGCTTATTGCTCGGAAGTGAGCATCCCTATGCCCTACTCCCTTCGAAGGGCAGAGCCCTTGAATTGGGGACTTTGGAGTGAGCAGGGCACTTGTGTTGTAGCCATTTGGAACGCACTTGGCGAAGGGAGCAGCGAAAGACAACGTAATTTCCCATGACAACGCAGCACGGTGTCCATCAGCTGAATAGCTGTTCTTAGAACAATCAGAAATTTATATTATTGCTGTTAACATAACTTGCAAATTAATATACTTTTTATACAAAAAAGTTTTTAAAATATGCATTATATATCTGTGCGAGTGTATCAACTTTAAAACTTGCTGTCTGATCTTTGGAACCATGCATTACCTAACATTTCTTATGAAACTTATTTAAACATAACTTGACAACATTTTGTGCAATGTAACTGATGCATAGATTAATATCTTACCCTCATGTTCTTTTTCTCTATCTATTTTGTTTTGTTTTTTAGTTTTCAGCTCTTTGTTAACTCTTCTTTTCTCATTTGTATTCTGATGACATTGAACATTTTAAGTTCAAGGGAACTGGTGGTGGAAAAAAAATTAGGATGGGAGAATTTTTGTTGTTCCCTCGCAAAACTTTTGCGTTCCCTCACAAAGATATTTGCGTTCCCACGCAAAACCTGTTTGAGCTCGGACAGACACTTCCTGTTTAATGTCCCGCTGGCCACGTGTGTTGTAAAACTGATGAAGATGTTTTCTTAATTTTGCGGCTGTTTTTTCTATTTGCATGTGTTTTCTTCAGTTGCATTGCGTTGAGCTCTCTCGGCCACTATAATTATTGCATTTATAAAACAAAGACAATAATGTTTAGTAAAGATAATAAAGAT
The DNA here is from genome assembly GCF_964197995.2 of Scardinius erythrophthalmus. Taxonomy (NCBI): domain Eukaryota; kingdom Metazoa; phylum Chordata; class Actinopteri; order Cypriniformes; family Leuciscidae; genus Scardinius; species Scardinius erythrophthalmus. Next base: position 18,170,929 of record NC_138236.1, read on the forward strand.
GTATGTGTGTGTACACACGCACACGCACGCACATATATATGTATATAAATAAATATATATACACATATATATATATATATATACACACACATATATACACACACACACACGCACACACACACACACACACATACTATTGTGTGAGAGAGAGACTGTGTTTGATCAGTGAGTCATTGAATGATTCCTTTAACTGCATAATTCAGAAACAAATTCAGAGTGAAACAAATAAATGTCAGCATTCAAAACGGCATACTTTTTGAGTAGGTACTTCTTTTGATTAAATGGATAGAACATACTTGGCCAAACGATGTATGAATGTGTAACATGAATGTAATCTGGAATCACAATTACATTTATCACGGACATACTACACTTTTGATGTCTTTTTCATCTTTTTTAATGTTATGAGATTTCTATTCTCTTTCCTCCCTGGTGCCTCATTAGATTTGTTTTTCCAGCTTTTCTTTGAATGCCTTGTTCCTCCTTTGATAAATACTTGATTATTTCTTTAAAAGATTGTCTTTTTTACAGTCTGTCTTTTCTTCTTTTCCAGACCACGTGACATCCAGTGGTCACGAGTGAACGACACTCTTCCTGAGAGGGCGGAGAAAACAGCCAACATTCTCCAGGTGTCTCGCCTCAGCCAATCACACAACGGCACTTACCTCTGTCAGGCGCATAATAATTATGGCCGTGCAGCTGACCACTACACACTGCTGGTGTATGGTAAGATAACAAGCGTCCCTGGTCACATGATATTAACACTTACCCCTTCTAAACTACAATACAGCCCACATTTTTGCATGTCAAAGTCTTAAGGCTTTTATATGAAGCCTGTTTCCACACCGCTCAGAATTACAAAACAATTCCAAATGTATACACGTAAACACCTACACTTTCTTTGCCGCTCGAGAACAGCGTGGGTTCTTCGTAGCTACAGAGGTGGTTTACTGTGTCTTTGGATGTGACAAACTCGTGTTGTGCTCCCAATATGGTGTGGTTTTTTTTTTTTAGTCCTCCCCCTCTTGCCCAGGTCTGCCCCTTGTGGCTGTTCAGTGAACTGAGCCCTTCTGCTGTGTCTGTAGACCTGCAGGATGTGTGATGCATTTTGAAATAGTCTAAGAAATGAGATCCCCAGAGGTCTCCCTCCTTTCTTTCTCTTTTTTCCTCTTTTTTTTCTCCGCATGGTAACGACAGCCATCAAATACGCACGTTAACGAGGCAGCTCGGAGAGCGCAGGTGGGTGGGAATGTCGTCTTTCATCCCGCTTCTATTCCTCGCTCCCTCTCTCTTCTGCTCATTCTGTGTAGGTGAGCCTATAGCTTTGAAACACCTCTGCACTTTAGAGAATGTCCCAGGAATCCTGTTTATTTTCCTTTCCTTTCTTCCTTTATTCCTTCCATGCTTCTTACTCCCTTCATTTGTTTCTTCCTTGATTCCTTCTTTACTTTCTTCCTCCCTTCATTTGTTCCTTCCTTCCATTCTTCTTTCATTCTTTCTTAATTTCTTCCTCACTTTGTTCCTTAATTATTTCTTTCTTTCCTTACTTTATTCCTTGCTTTGTTCCTACTACCTTCCTCTGTTCCTTCCTTTGTTCTTTCCATCCTTCCTTCTTTTCTTCCTCACTTCCTCGTTTCATTCCTTACATCATTCCTTCCTTTCTTCCTCAATTTCTTCCTTCTTTTCTTTCACCTTTCCTTCTATCCTTTCTTCTTTCCCTTCTCCTTATCTTCCTCTCTGCTTTCTTTCATTTCTTTGTTTGCCATGTTCTTCCCTTCCTTCATTTCTTTATTTCTTACCCCTTCATTTCTTCCTCCTTTTTTCATTATTTCACCCCTTCATTTCTTCTTTTCATTCCTTTCTTCCTCTCTTTGTCCCTTCTTTTTTATTCTTCCTTTCTTCCTTCCTCCATTTCCTCCTCCTTCTCTCTCCTCCCTTCCATTCATCCTTCCCTCCTTCTTTCTTTCCTTCCATATTTTTCTTTCTCTTTTTCTTCCCTCATTTTGTTGTTTTCTTTGCCACTTCCTTGTTGCTTCCTTCCGTCCGTCCTTCCATCCATCCTGTTCTTCCTTCCTCCCTGCCTCTCCTCCCTAGCTGTTTCACCTTTACTATGTTCCTTCCTTCCTTTGTTTCTTCCTTCCTTCTTTCCTTCATTCCTTTGTTGCTTCCTTCCTTTGTTTCTTCCTTTCTTCCTTCCTTCCTTCCTTCCTTCCGTCCTTCCTTCCTGCCTTCTTGCCTTCATCATATTTTCCTTCCTTCATCCATCCATCATCCATCCTGTTCTTCCTTCACCCCTTCCTTTCCTACCTTGCTTCCTTCCTATCTTTCTTTCACCATTCCTATGTTCCTTTCTTCCTTTTTTCCTTTCTTCCCTTCATCCTTCCTTCTTTCCATCCATTCATCCTGTTCCCCCTTCACTCCTCCCTCTCATTCCTTGCTTACTTCCTATTTTTCTATCATCATTTCTGTTCCTTCCTTCCCTTCATCATGTCTCCAATCCTTCTTTCTTCATTCCTTCCTTCCTTTCTTTGTCTGGTTGCCTCTCCTACACAGAACACATGCCTCCCCATTTAATGTGTTTGTGTGGGAGTAAATGAACAAGATTTGTTGTTAACTCTCAGCGGTATCAGCGTATTTAGGTTTCATCCGCTGGAAATCCTATGCTCAGTGCAACTAAAAAGAGAGACATGTCTGACTTCTGAAGGCTGAGCTATTGAGATGATGAGTCAGCAGTCACAGTGACACGAGAGGGTGGAGGAGGGCTGATCTAAATATCTTGCTGCTTCGCACTGACAAACTTTTTCCCACTGATTTATTTTATGTCTAAAGTGACCATGAAGTGCAAAATGAGGAGCAACCAGCCAATATGAACAGGATGATGATTATAAACTGAAGGTAGATGAGAGAAAGACAGAATAATTCAGGCAACAGAGAGCAATGGAGAGAGGTGACACAGATAATGAGGAAATGAGGAAGACAAAAGGACAGAGGAGGAGGAGACTTTGTTTTTTTCAGGAATTTTGCAATTTACTCTGACTGATATGCAAGTGTTTATTTACCACATGGCTCAACAGGTACGCCTGTCTGTGCTGCTTTATCTCTGTCTGTCTGGAAACTTTTACATTTGCATATATATTTGGTGCATACTTTTTTTCTTTTTTTTTACTAAAACAACTTTTTTTGTGTGTTGCTACGTTTTTAGATTTATTTAAATGTATCTGTGTGCTTCAGGTTTTGCCTACACAAGAACTGTTAAACCTTAAATCACTTACATTGAAGGGAGCAGCCAGAAGTCTCCATGAGGAAAATGTCTTAAACATGCTAAATGTTTTAATGAAAGTCTAAAAATATTTCTGTGAGTGCTCTATTTAAGGTGAGAGGGTAGAAAATTTCATTAATTCACTGTAAAAACAATAGTCAATAGAAAGTCCTCACCACAGAAAAGCAAATGAGTGTGTGCACGTGTGCGTTTGTACTCACTTACACATATGATGCTTGTTCAGTGGTCAAACGGTCAGAGGACAGTCCCCCATCAGCACTTAGCCATGATGGACCTTGCTGCCGATAAATGCCATTACAATCGAAATGGCCTCAGAGAGCCACTGAGATTGAAATGAGAGAAGAGAAAAGGAGGGATGGATAAAAAGAGATGGAGGGAGAACCAACAATGCTCGCAGGAGAGAGAAAAAGATGTAGCGCAATAATGAGCTGTGGCTCTAATTGGGAGAAATAACATGGGCACTTTATTAATGAAGTGAAACTTTGGAAAAAGAGAAGGAAGCATGAGCAAGAGGGGATATAGTAATTGAAAATGTCATTTTTTACCTTTGGATAGTCATGACAGGAATATTAAGCAAGGCGAATCAAGCGGAGTGTGTCGAGTTGACGACAGAGACTTGGCCTTTGAGCGGAGAGGTGAGAGGTGAGAGGTGAGAGACTGTGGGATTTACGGACTCCGTAAATGGAAGATTAGAACACAACTTGAAGATCTGCCACCCTTTCTTTCTTTGGTGGTATAATGTGGCACAAACCCCATTGTCCCAAAAACGCAGAGAACATTGCTGACTTGACTCACCCAAACAATTGTGTGATGAAATGTTTATCAGCTTTCAGCCTGATCCATAATGATGTGCAGGAGGAAGGAAAGAAGAAAAGCCTTTTAAATTATTGGTTTTGAAGAAAAGTGCAGGAAAACAGAAATGTAAGGAACGAGAAAGTGTGAGCAAATGGAAAGAGGGATAGGAAATGTAATGAGAAAAAAAAGGATCTGAGCGATGGAATAGGGGACCCAAAAACAAAAAATGTGGTCATTATTTACTCACCCTCATGTCATTCCAAACCTGTATGACTTTCTTTCTTCTGAGCAGAAAAGAAAAGATTTTGAAGACTGCGTTTCATGCAATTACAATGAATAAGGACTGAAGCTTTAAAGCCTAAAAAGGATGCAAAAGCACCATAACATAAAAGTAATCCACATGATTTGTCTTTGAAAGCGGTATGCAACATTTTTGTTTGAGAAACAGACCAAACCAAAGTCATCATTCTCTATAAGTGTTTTTTTTTCCCCCTTTTTTTGTGGTCATGAGAGTAGCGGTTTTTGATTTGTGAAAGTACAATTTATTTGATCAGTGGATATGCTTCAGTTTCACAAAACATTCTTAATGGCTTCCAAATTGAACTGATTCAGTTCTCAAGTTCAACTCGCTGATCAGGTTGCAGCGGTTCTGTTAGTGATCAGTGAATCACAATGTTAATTTTAGTTAGTTTCTTACACAAATCAATTTTAAGAATACAGAAGACTTGGAAATGGTCATATTGACGACATTTATTCAACTTTTACGGAGCTTCTGTGTCATGTCTGCCTGTCCTTGTTTATGGCCTAAAACTTTTAAAGAATAATGAAGTCATACAGGTTTGGAACGACATTAGGGTGAGTAAATAATGACAGTTAATGACGGTTAACAATGCCTTAAAGAATCATTTTTAGGAGAACTATACCTTTAAGATGTTGGGGGATCTGTCCCTTTAACAATCTGAAATGTTTTAAAATGTGAGAAGTTTTGCCACAGTCGAAGACAAGAGGATTTGAGAGGAGAGGAACGAGAGAGATGATTAGCTGAAGAGTCAGGGTGGTCTCGGGATATTGATCTGTGTCTGGCTATTGATCAGTCTGGTACCATGCTGTTAATCCCTCTGAGTTTTAAAGGCCACACACATACGCATCCCGAAAACTTGCTGCTCTTTGTTGCATAAAAAGGATAGGCCCATATGCAGAGAGAGTAGCAACAGGAACGAGATGGGTCGAGAGAGAGCGATGAGGCTAGTGCCTATATTAGAAGGTGTGGAGGATGGTGAGCAGAGCAGCAAGATTGATGATCTTTGGGATGGAGGGATTGAAGATTACAGTGAGAGAGAGAGTGCTGAGCCCGGGGTGCACGGTAACTGCAGTATTTTGCAGCGGTGAGGGATGAAAGGGTGGAACAGGAAGCTGCTGCACCCTGCTGGCTGGAGATGTTATCCGCATAGAGACCCTTGACCCTGGCAGAGGGGTGCAATTCATGAACAACACTGTTTATCTCTTGCGTACACACTTGTTCACTCACATACACAATGACAGGCCCCATTTTGCTTGTTTCCTCTTGCATGTGCTTGTATGTAGCTGCAATAGATTGTTAATAACCCTGTTGTAATGCCATTCCCTTGTAGTGTCTGTCCCTCCCAACCCTCATCCTGCCATCGCTCACCCCACCCTTCCATCCTCCAGTTTTACAAAGGAATACCAAGGTAACCCTTCTTCCATCACCTTACCTGTACTCATCATTCATTTCCCTTCACTTTTTTTCAGTGTTTATTCCACCATAAACAATCATGCTTTAGGTTTACATGATTTAAAAAAAAAAATCTTTCCCTTAGAATAAAACAGGCTGTTTTTCCACTGCAGCTTTTAAAAAGATGTAAACAACCTCTTTTGTTATTGGCTAACCTCTTCACATGTTGTAATAATGAGTGACAGTTTTATTACAGTGCTTGCACAATGAGCAATGCAATACATTTTTTCTTTATCTCATTCTTTGACTTCTACACAAATTTCTGCATCCGTCATTTGATTTGTAAATAATTTTGTTCATTTTCTTCATAATTTATGCTGCATTTTCACTGCTTTTGACAGACTATAAAACAGATGAAAGCTGTGTGGAGTTATGATCTTCTGTGAAACCAGAATTTTCAGATCCGATTTGATAGTATGTGACATGATCCAACCGCATATGATATATTAGAGTCAAAACTTTTCAGTAATTTTTGTGACTTTATCCAAAACACACTCTACTTTAAATGGATGCTTAGAAATTGGGGGGAAATAAATGTTTACGTTGTTAAACACTGCCTTGGGCAACTCATATTATGCTTTCTATGTTTTGGTTATTGCAAAGTTTATATTTGTTTAAAAATTGTATGTCCTCAAACTCGGAATTATGTGTTTTCTTGGCAACTCTTTAATAGTATAATTTGAGCAATCAATAGACAAAAACAAAATAAAACAAGTAACAGTCCTTATGCAAATGCATTATTAATAACTAGATTATTTAGCAGTTCATTAAATAGTAGTTATTCAACTCTGTGCTAGCTACGTTAAACTGTATTGTGTCTTTCATTTATTTTCAGATTAACCTTGCATTATTAAGACATTTACAATAGTCAGTTATTGAAATTATTGGTTGTATTTTATTTTACAGTACATGCACTTCTGTGTACTTGCAGTGTTTTTACCTAAGAAAGTACTGGGTAATATAGGGTGCCTACATGGGTTAAGGTTAGGTATAGGGGAAGGTTCAAGCTTAGTACCTAGTTATTACCCAGTTATTGCAATTACTATAATAAGTACGTAGTATATACATGGGGAACAGGACTGTAAAATAAAGTGCTACTGAATTATTAAACAGAAATATTTTTTTTATTATACAGATAAATATTAAACAGAAACTACTTTACCACATTTTAATGCTAAAGTCACAGCAATTTAGCAAATTTATAAGTAAGTTGCAATTACAAGTTCTACAAGGATGTGAATGCTTTTTACGTGTCGGAATCTTAATCACGTTAATTCCGATATGGTGTGAACGCATTTTTACGATGATTGAAATTTAACTGACTGCGGTGACATAACTGATTTTTGCATACTGAACTGCAGTTGGTCTTTTTAACATGCAAATATTTACAATCTACTTTGTGATTGTTCTGTTCTGTCTGTACGTGTCTTCAAGCTACAAAGACAGGACACCAGGCACAGAAGCTACCTTATTTGTCCATTTATATTGCATATTACTGTCTATCTCTACCTTTCTCTCTGTCTTTGGTTTCACAACTTTTCAATCGCTTTATCTAAAACTTTAATATTTCCTTGTTTGCTACCATGCAAGCACTGTTATTTCCTTCAGGAAATGCAAATCCAGTTTTCTTTAATTGTCTTCCACCTCATTCTCCACCTCAACATATGCGAATTCTTCCCTGACGGCTCTGCTCCGATGCTTGCCTTTAAACCGGTTTTGTTCCATATGTTTTCTCCTGCTAAATCGCCTAATTTCTCATCTTCTCAGTCATGTTTTCTGTTTATTAATGTTCCTTAAGATGTATGTGCACACACTTCTATTGTCTTCCAAGTGCCCTTGTCATCTGAAGCACTAGCGCTGCTCTCCAGAGGATCTGCTCAGCTGCTGTGCCATGTTTTTCATTACAATTTAAGAGTCTGCGAACAGATGAAGAAACACATGCTGAAAGAGAGTGAGAAAGAGAGCACAATGACCCCTTAAAAGAGGCCCAGCTCGACAGCAGCATTGCTTGTCATTCATGATGTTTGGGGATGTGAGGTCGGGTCAGAAGAAAGCCCTTGATCATCTCACCTGACAGAACTACTGAGAGACTTCACTGTACTGCAAGACATCGACATCACGCAACACTGCACAAACCTCACACCTCAACACACTGACCTGCAGAGGAAGATATTAGATGCGTTTTCATTTTGTGCACTTCACAGTGCACAGTCATTGCATCTATGACTTTTTGCTTTTCTTTTCTTCACGCTCTCTCACACAAACATTTTCCATCAGTCTCATTTCTTTTTCTCTGTCTTGCTCCTCTTCTTTCTGAATTGTATTGTTTGCTGTCTCCAATATCCAGCAAGAATTGAAGGGGTAAAGACTATGTTTTCCAGAACAGACTGGGAGAGAAAGACTATTTCAAGTGGAAGCTACCGAGGCTGTGGTCTCTTTAATGTCACATTCTCAGCGCCAGGTGGCTGGTTCCCTGAAAAGCGCATGTGAGGCGGGCAGCAGCGTTAATTTTTCATCGTCTCTGAAACGAATCTTAATGAAATGTTACCCGACAGCCTGTTCAAAGGCAACCTCCCTTTCTCTATATCTCCCGCTGTTTCTCTAGCATTTGCGGTGAAGGTGAAGTGTGTAATTTTTTTGATGTTTAAATACTTTTTCTTATCTTAAATACTTTTTCTTTTTCTCTGCCCATCTTAATGTGCAGAGACAACTGTAAGTAAGCCATTTGTAGGTTTATTTCCCCCTGAAAAGTGTAAACACTGAGGCTCTGTGGTGTAAACATTGTTCTCTTTGTATGAGAATCCTAACCAGCCCCAACGGCAACATCAGCTTATCCAATGGTGTGATTCTGGGGGCGGGGCTATCAGTTTGGCTTACCAATGGAAAAACAGGGGAAGTTCTTTTGAAACCAAACATTATTACACACTTTACCTTTAAACTAACAGTTTTCAAAAATGTTATTTACTCATTCAAGTGGTCCAAAAGCTATATGCTATTCTGTATAACACAAAATAATCCTCACACCGCTCCAATGAGGGTTCAGTGAACATGTTACTCATGAACTCTTGTCATTGTTTGAATGTTTCAGTCTTGTACAACATGTCGATTTTGCTACACACTCAAAAGGTCACACACTGGATCTTGTCGAGTGGATATTCACTGGTCTGCACTGCTGGTCTACATAATGTTTCCGTGCTTGGTTCTCATATTGGACTGTCTGATCACCTCCTCATCGAACTAAACTGAAATGCCTCTTCCCTGCCTCTGGGTGAAATCCACTATAACCTACCATAACCTCAATTCTCTTAATCCATTACTGTTTTCTGAATCTGTCCAAACTCATATCTCTGATATTACTAAACACACTAGCTCCCTCGATATCCTTACCAAATATAATGCCTGTATTTCCACTGCCCTTGATATACACACCCCTCTTAAAAGTAGATTTGTACCTTCTACACACACGTCTCCCTGGTAACCCCTGCACTTCTTCACTTCAAATCTAATAACAGTTGGTCGTCGTCTTGAACGCCTTTACAGGAAAACTGGTTTGACTTTTCACCTTACTGCTTACACTGACCATATTCAGTTATACAAATCTGCTATAAATACTGCACGCTCTAGTTACTACTCTACTATTATTATTAATGCATCCTCTCGACCTAAAACACTGTTTTCTGTAGTCAATAAACTCACCAACCCTACTGCACCTGTCATAAGTAACCCCTGTGAGTCATTCCTGCATTTCTTTCAAAATAAAATCGATAGCATTCATAATCTTTTCCCATCCATGATCTCTCCTGTCTCCACACACGACTTCCCCACTGCTTTTACACCTGGTACTCTCACTGATTTTGCCCCCCAAACCCCTGCTTATATCTCTGAGCTAATCAACAAAGCAAACACATCTTCCATGTCATCTTGATCCTGCTCCTACTGCTTTACTTAAAATATGTGCACCTGTCATATCACTGCAGATTTCACTTCTCATCTCCCAACTACTAAGTACTGGTGCTGTTCCTCTGGAATTAAAAATCTGCTGCTGTCACTCCTGTCCTAAAGAAACCTGGCCTCGACCCCTCTTACATGGCCAACTACAGACCAATCTCAAATCTACCATTTCTTTCGAAACTGCTTGAGAAAGTGGTCACTGCTCAACTTCAAATACATTTGTCATCTAACAACCACTATGAATGTTTTCAATCCGGTTTTTGCACCCTCCACAGTACTGAGACAGCACTCCTTAGGGTTGTGAATGATCTCCTTATGGCCACTGACTCCGGCTCCACCAGTATTCCAATTCTTCTAGACATTTCCTCTGCATTCAACACAATCTTTCACAATATTCTCATCTCACGACTCTCTGCTCTTGGTATTTCTGGAACTATCCTATCCTGGTTCACCTCCTACCTGTCTGGTCGCCAGCATTACATCTCTATTCGCCAGGCTAAGTCCACTACTGCCTTTGTCCCACACGGTGTTCCCCAGGGTTCTGTTCTTGGGCCTCTTCTCTTCATCTGCATGCTCCCATTAGGTAACATCATCCGTCATCATGGCTTTAAATTCTATTGCTACACTTCCACCACTGTCACCACTGTTCCTCTCTTTCCTTCCTTCCACACATCTCCGCGCTCACTAAGTCTGCCTTCTTTCACCTTCGTAATATTGTGCGCTTATGTCCATTTCTGAATATCAGCGATGCTGATACCCCAGTTAACGCTTTCGTTACTTCACAGCTTGACTACTGCAATTCTCTTTTCTATGGCTTACCCAATTCATCAATAAATAAGATCCAATATATTCAGAACTCTACAGCTAGGCTCCTCACATAGACAAAGAAATCTTCCCACAATTTTACACAGACTTCATTGGCTACCCGTTCGCTTTCGTTTTCAATACAAGATACTCCTTATCACATTCAAAGCACTCCATGGTCTTGCCCCCAACTATATTTCTAATCTCATCCATACCTACACCCCAGTTCGCACACGGTCTGTTGACGATCCGTTGGCACAAACTTTCATCGTTTGGTGGAAGGGCTTTTTGTTCCACTGCCCCAACTCTTTGGAATTCTATTCCCCAACACATCCATGACCTTTCATCATTACACGATTTCAAAACCCACCTTAAAACATATTTTTGCTGCTTGTTTCCCTGACCCCTTACTCCATGATCTGATTTTTTATGTATATGTACCTCTATCTATTATGTTATCCATCTCAGTTTATTTGTACTTTATTGTAAAGCGACCTTGAGTTTTATGAAAGGCGCTATATAAAATAAATGTATTATTATTATTATTATTATTATGTTTGTTAAAGGGTTAGTTCACTCAAAAATGAAAATTCCTATTTTACTCACCCTCACGTCTGTGGAACACAAAGAAGATATGGATACAATGCAAGTCAATGGTAAACAAAGCTGTTTGGTTATTAACATATTATGTTCCACAGAAGAAGTCATAAAGGTTTGTAACTATATGAGGGTGAGTAAATAATGACAGAATTAAAATTTTTGGATAAACTATCCCTTTAAGCTCCAAAAATGAAGGAAAAACTAAAATAAAGTATAAATTAGAGTGAGAAACAGACTGATATTTAAGTTATTATTAACTGATAATCTTCCTCTCCAGAGAGCTGTTAACTCAATAACCACTGCAACCTGATCATTGAGTAAGTGATAGGGGTGTCCATGGTTAACCAATTAACCGATTAACCGTTAAAAATTGCGTAACCGAGTGAAACATTTTGCTCGGTTAAGTGGCGTCAATGGCGTGCATTGAATTTAGTTGCAATAGATTTTTGCACCACCAGAGACCGCTAGACCAGTTTTCTAATATGAAGCGGGCAAAGAAAGCGCGCGTCCGAGAGTGAAGGCTGTGCGCGAGCCAGAAACAAACATAGTATCCGCGCCACTGATCGCAGCACAATAATATCTGTCTGCAGACAAAGAGCCACAGCGTTTTACCCCGCGCGTGCGCAGTTTCATCACAACAGTTTTACCCGCAGAGTCCGTTTACCGTTACATTAACCCATACAATTTGTATCATGCATTTCCTAAACATGTACTTGCTAATCAAACACTGTATATGAACAAACTTCTAATCTATAAAACACAATCGGTCTTCCGACCTTTTACTATTGTGTTGATATGCGCGAGGGAGAAAGCAATACAGCGCTCGTGTTGTTTGAAGGCAGTGAGAGTGCGCGCGCGCGCGCGGCCGGGGCTCTCTCACTGTTTGTTTTTATGCGCCCTGTCCACTGATCTAAATAATTAGTTGTTACGACGACTTATTTGTTCCCTCGTTTTAATAAATCGTGGACACGTTGAACTAATTCCCTCCCTCATTTTGATTTAACGAATTACAACGTGGCCAAAAACAGTTTGATACTATTAATTAGTGAATGCTAAAGACCTATTTTTTGTGAATTGGTGAATATTCAGGTGAATTATTTCGTGGCCACGAATTAATAATAATTATTAAACTGTTTTTCTTACCTGTGAAGATAGCTCTTCAGTGAAGGCCGACTATTCTCGTACAGCTTTTTATTCCTTTTTTGTGTGTGTGTGTGTGTGTGTGTGTGTGTGTGTGTGTGTGTGTGTGTGTGTGTGTGTGTGTGAATTGGTGAATATTCAGGTGAATTGTTTCGTGGTCACGAATTAATAATACCTCAGCACGTTTTACAAGACCCTTCTCGATCGCAGCGGCAATGAGCACTTTTATCACTTGATTTAAAAAACGAAACATTTCAGCGCTAGATCGCCTAAAAAAAAACGAACGAAATGAATGCTCTGCTATAGTTAACTGGAGATGTTTTGTTCATTTGTATTGGTATTCGTGCCGCGAGATGTTTCAAAAGTGGTGGGGACAATATCGACCTTAGAAAATAGTGGTGGGGACATGTCCCACCCGCAAATTACGCCTATCTCGGGGTTGCGGCGCGCACACTATGGTTAACCGAGTATTAACCGCTAAGGGCCTCGGTTAACGGTTAATGAAAAACTTGAAAACGTGCAGCCCTAGTAAGTGAGTAATTAAATTATTTTCAATTAACTTATTGATCTATTTCATAAACTGGACTGAATGATTTGTTCAAATCACAGTTCAACTTACTAACAGCTCACTGATGATATACGATCAGTGAATAATAACTTAAATGTCAGTTTGTTCAAATCTCATAATGCTCATTTTTAAGTAGCAAAAGCATGATCTAATGTTAAAGAATGAGACTTTATTGTAAAGTGTTACCTTTTTATAGCTTTCAGAGTTAAACAGCCATGGTCAAGAACTATCATTGTAGTTTTGTTCCATAGAAATAAAGTCATTCAGGTTAGGTTCTCATTTTGTGCCACTTTCTCTCTTCTGCTCTTTATCTGTGTTTTCTGTATTTCTCTTTCTCCATGCCTCCCATTTTCTTTTCTACCCACCGCTGTGTGGTGAAAACAGCTTGTTAAATATTTAAGGAGTCCAGGCTCATGTGTTGATGGTTCAGAGTGTCTCTCTGCCTCTCACTATTTCCTATCTTGTCAGAAAAAACTGTATGGTGTACTTCACACACATCCATCTTACCTCTGCTGTCATTGTCTTTTTTTACTAACAAAAAAACAAATCCAAGCAATAAAATAACAGGATACTTTAATCACATTTCTGTCTCTTTCTTTGGTTTCACAAGTCACTTTGAATTGTTTTTAGTCCAAATGCTAAAGCTAAATCCGTTCTCTTTGTGTTTGTGTGTATCTCAGACCCTGGAGCAGTGGTGGAAACCCACAGTGCTGTTCCGTATGCAGTGATCGGGGGCATCCTGGCTCTGCTGGTCTTCACTGTCATCTGTGTGCTCATCGTCACCATCTGGTGCTCCGTCCGACAGAAAGGTGACCTCCTCTCTCCACACACTTAACCTGTGATGACACAATGACATGATGCGCCTCACCTTCTAAGGAGAGGGAGAAAGTAAAAAATAACTAAGCAGTAGAGAAAGAGAGAGTGTGTGATGGAAGATAAAGGCTGGTTCACACTACACCAATTAGCATCAACCAGGTTAAAACATTTATCCAGTTTGTCTGTGTTTGCTGGTGCAGTGAGAGCCAGCATTAACAGGAAATGGAAACAGAACTGTTGTAGATGGCGATTTAAGTTTGGGCTGTAAAATATACCAAGTGATGGTAGAAATGTCTCCATGTAGAGATTATGCAGTACTGTTTATTCTGCTATAGATTCGTATCAGTGAGCAGAACCGCCCTATGTTATTTTCATGTGACGGCCATGAAGAAACATGGAGTAATATGAAAACACAGAGCAAGATGTGAGGATGAACTTATCAGATGGTGTTTGTTACAGGCAAGAAATGCAAAGCAGAGTTTTTTGTTTACAGTTTCTGAGCCAGGACACATTAAATTTGTGTTTTTGCAGGTGTTTTGTATATCTGCTATTTTACATTCGTCCAATCAGAATTCAGAGTATTCGGTTAAAAAATATTAGTTATAAACACTACCATTCAAACATTTTTGGGGTAAGATTGGGGAGAGGATACATTTAATTGATCAAAAGTGACAGTAAAGATGTGTTCTTAAGCAGCAAATTGGCATATTAGGATGACTTCTGAAGAATCATGTGACATTGAAGAGTAATGGCTGCTGAACAATCAGCTTTGATACACAGGAATAAATTAGATTTTAAAATCTATTAATGAGGACTTATTATGCAAAATTTACTTTTACATGGTGTTTGAACATAAATGTGTGTCAGCAGTGTGTGCACAACCACCCTATGTTAAAAATCCACCCTCTCCTTTTTTTAATCCCCATAAATCATTAGTGTCTCAGAACAAGCAGTTGCAAATGTCACAAATGCTTAGGCCCCGTCCACGACTGCTGACAGCCCTATTAACATAGACCCCGCCCTGAGTGAACTGTACACAGTCCGCCATGGTTATCTCCTCGCCAGAGCGTTTAACAGCAGTATTCAAGTAAGAAATGTATTCTTAATAAAGCTACTAAAGTAATTCAGTCAAGACCAGCGAGTGATTTCCTGATTTCCTTTTGTTGTTTGATTCATATTAACAGCATATATAGCAGTAGGTACTGTATATTATGCTGCTTTAACTTTTTATACAGAGTATCCAAGGCACGAGCTGTAATGGCTCTGCCCTGTTCTGGACAGCGGGTTGGGGAACAGCAGGTCATTTCCATTTAAAGATATATGCACGAAAACAGCATGGTTTTCACTCAAAAATGGCCATTTACAACATGGTATAATAAATGATCTGTGAGGTATTTTGAGCTGAAACTTCACAGACACATTCTGGGGACACCTGAGACTTATTTTTGATCTTGTAAAAAGGGGCATAATAGCTTCCCTTTAAAGAAAACAGTTATTTTACATTGTAATAATATATCACAATATTGCTGTTTTTATTATATTTTGAATCAAATAAATGCAGTCTTGGTAAGCATAAGCGATTTCCTTCAGAAACATTATAAAATCTAATCAACCCCAAATTTTTGAACGGAAGTGTATAATATATTAGTTCAAATATTACTTTTACTATTTTACTGGTACTTTGTTCCTGAATGGCATTTAATCTTTTGACTATTGAAAATATGCCCTTTGGTGGCAAAAACTGGTCAAATTTATTATGAAATGTTGGTTACTTGACATTATATTTTGGTTATGGACTAATAAAACCAACGTCACACTAGCGATCCTGCTGAAGATTTTGATCATGCCGCCCGCCCTAATGGTGATGAAATGGATTAGTAAAAAATCAGGAGGAGATAATAGTTGGTGTGAGAAGGTTTTTTTGTGTGTGTGTGTGTGTTTCTGAGGGCACACAGAAAGTTTACATGTATATATGTTCAGAGGAAAGATGGGAGAAAGAAAGAACATCATCTGCAAAGGACTGTGCCAGACCTGTGATATAAAAATAGCCTGTGGAAAAGTAGCTACGGCCTCGTGTTTAATTGCCTTTTTTCGTCAACCGTATCGTGGGGTATCTATAAAGAAAACTTAATTACCTCTTTAAGAACTTCTGGTCATATCAGTGTGTCACAGTTTCCAATAAAGATCACGGCACCCGCAAATTAGGGCGGAGGCAAAGGGCTGCGAGGAACCCGACCCCACCTGCCAATCAAAGTCAGAAAGAGTTAGTTCACCCATCGGCGCAGAGACAGAGAGCATTAGGGTTGATCCTGTCTAACCTTGGGGTGCCTGGAAAGGCAGAATGGAAGTGATTAATCTTAGGGAAGAGGAAGAGGAACATTACAGCTCTGATGCATTGTCTTTGTCCCGCGCGGTCCACGACATCACTGCTTTTAATGACCCCATCAGCCTCTGCTGTACGCTTGCATTTTAAGAAAGTAAAATTGCACGTACATAAGATCGATTTTTTTAATTAAACTGTGTCGTGCCGGTGCCATAGAGTCAATTCTGCCTTAGTTATTTCAGTTATTTGTCCCCGAGCCACAGAGGCAAAACCATTGTGTCATATAATGATGTGAATAAAAAGGTTTCACTGTACCATATCGCTGACTGTGCAGTAAAATGTCAGAGGTGATTATGCTTAATGAGTTTTGTGATTAATTAAAAGTTGATCTGCATAAGTTCCCCTAATTATAGCAGATGACTTTGGCTGGCCCTGCAAACTTGATTCCAGAGAAGAAGGTTTAGATGCATGGAAGGTTGATGCCATCCAACACGACAGCATCAATCCCCAAGAGCCAGTTTAGTTTGAGACATACTGATTGAGGACACGGAGAAAGGTGAAGACACAAGGGAAAAAATATGGAGAGGTATCAGGGCTATGCTTCATGTGGTGCTATTGTTATTGCCAACTAAAACTGAAAGTATAAAAAAATCATAAAGCTGAAATAACATATAAATATTAAATGAAAACTTATTTGATGAAAAAAAAGAAAAGAGAAATGTTGCCTTGGCAACCAAAGCCGCGTTTCCATCGCAGGAACTTTCCCCAAGAACTAGGAACTTTGGGGTGGTACTCGGTGTGTTTCGACCGCAGGAACCAGGGTCTAAATGAAGGTAAAAAATTTCCCCCTCAGAAAGTCCCTGCTTGCGAGGTAGTACTTTTTCAAAGTTCAGGAACTTTCGGGGGTGGGACTTGGGCGCTGAACGTGCTGATTGGTTGAGTTCATGACGCATTTTGATTGGTTGACTCCACGCAGCATTTCATTTCAACCACCATTGTTGCGGTGCGTGCAGTCATACGTCACCGGACTAATTTGCCTAATCTTCACGGTATATCGCGGTGGAAACGTAGAAAGCAACAGGGAAAAAATGTTCCTGGGACAAATTGTTCCGGGTAATTTCGGTGGAAACGCTGCTTAACTAAGAAAATAAGTTCATAAATATAAATTAAAGCTAAATAGAAATAACTAATATAACTAATAAAAAAAGAACAGATAAAGAAAAGAACAAAATTAGAAAAATATATACAAATATATAATATATAAGTAATAGTAAACAAGACTTGTACCTCAGTAAGGTTTTTAAAGTCCACTTACAAATGTGTTTTCTCTAGCAGTGGTTTTGTTTGAAGGTTTCAAACAACTAGTTCAAAAACCTCTTAAATTAGTTTTTTTGTGTGTGTGTGAATTCTGCTGTTAATGAATGTTTTTGTATACAGAAGTGAACATAATAAAACCTCACTAATAGGCTTGGTTAATTTATCACATTTATTTTAAATGTTAATTAAATATTCGGTTAATTAAATATTATTTAATTTATTCATTTGTATTTAATTTATTATTTTTAAATCAAACAATGGTTTGATATTTATTTGACATTTTTGCTGTTACATTAATAGTTTTTTTTGTGTGTGTTGTTTCATAATTGTTTTACTTGTTTTAATGTTGCTGAAACACCTCAACTAGCCCTGGTCCCCCATTGGATGAAAGTCAATAGAGAAATCAAGACAAAAAAAAAAAAGGCACAAGCTCTTCATCGTGTCCTGCTTCAATTAAAATACATTAAATTGGACTCAGCAAGCGATTTAATGTGTTTAAGGTTTTCTTTTAATCCCTGCAATGAAGTATGATTAAATTGTGTCTTTCTCTCTCTAGGTTCATATTTGACTCATGAGGCCAGTGGGTTGGATGAACACGGCGAGGTTCAGGAGGCGTTCCTCAACGGTAATGATGCCAGCCAGGGCAAGAAGGAGTACCTACTGTAGCGCCGCCCTAGTGGAGCTCTTCAGAAACACTGGACCGCTGCAGAGTGCACACAACAACACACACTGTTCCCAAACAGACACACCACCACAACGACAACCAGAGGGAATCACAATCGTGCCATATGAAGTTGGAGTGGGAAGGAGAGGACGGAGACATGCAGGGTGGAGGGGAAGAGAGCCGATAGGAGAGGATAATTATTATGATTGAAAGAGACCATCACACACACTCTTTCGTGTACAATAGACAACTAGCCGTAATTGTAGGTCCAGGAGAGAAAAGTGTCCATTCAAAACAAGCCGATCCATTACCGGCCAAGACGGCATTGCTACGGGAACCCGAATAGCGCTTATGAGCTATTGAATGTCCCAGTGTGAGCAAATCGAAATCCCTTGCATTTGCCAAAGTGGCTGGGCCTCAGAGACCGAGTTGGTAGAGAATAACTCCACCAATGACAGCGCTGCAAGCTCAGAGCCGTCCTCATAAAGTATTCATCTGCGCTTTTCATCCGGCAACTCCATTATCTGCTCATGTTGGCCAAAACCTGTTGACTTGTGAAGAAAAGTTCCTCTCGTTTTGATCCTCTCTCGGTGACTCTGTTTCCCGCTCTCCAATGCTCCTTCCTCTCCTTCCTTTATCTCTCCACTATTGTTTGTTAATAATTAAGGGATTAGACATGTTCTCTTTTATGAGCAGAATGAATTGGAGCGGCCCGCTCGCTCTGACTGTAAAAAGGGGCTTAATTATCGCAAAGAGTCATTGAGAACGTGGAAACGCAAGGAGTTCGACGTGGGGGAGAATAAACAGGAAAGGAGTTTGTAGAGAACATGTCAGGAATTTCGATATTTTTTTGATTGCTCAACACGAAAAACACTTACACAATGAAACATATCTCTAAAGTCATTATTTGTATGGAAAAAGTCTACAAAGTAAATTAAATGACTCTTTTAAGAAAAAAAAAAAAAAAACTTTTGCGCGCATTACCAAGCGATGCTATCGTACTAACAGAATATTAGCTTAGAGGTGCAAAACTGAACAAACTACTGTTACGTCATCTTTAAAAAAAATCAAAATTCACAAAAATATATATTTCGTTTGTCTTTAAAAGATATCCGAGGTCTTAATTGTTTTTATTAATTATTATTTGGACTACTATGATTGTTGTTATTGTTATTATTATTATTATTACTGTTATTATAATTGTAAATGTTATAAATTGTATACTTCCCATGCTTTAGTAGAAACAGCTGTGTACCCACTTTTCTCTCTCCTCTTTCATTCTCTTCCTTCCTTCTTGATCCTCTTTGTGTCTTTCTCCCTATTTGTCTTTCACGTCTCCTCCTCGTCTTTCACTTCCTGTTTATTTTATAGTCTTTGCGTCGCTGTTGATATAGCTAACTGTACATCTTTATAGGGGAAAGATACCAAGCACGAAAAAAATAAAAAATACTTAAAGAATCTCGCGAGAATGACTGATTTTCTGACTTCGAGAAGCCGACACAATCAAGTTTCATCAGCGGCAATAAAGAAAAGCAGCGAGGAAAAAGGGGAGGATATTTTAATTAGCAGAAGCAGCCAGCAGAGATGAAAGCTGTGTGACTGAGAATGATGAATCATAAGACTCTTATGACAAAAGAGCAGAGACACCGAAGAGAGAGAGAGAGAGAGAGAGAGAGATCAGGTGCATTAAAATAGTACTCCTCCATTATTCCACTGCAATCAATATATGAATGTGTCAGAAGGCACTTGCTGAGCGCTCCGGGAGGGGTGGGATTAAATTTAAATGCTAGGGGAGGATGATTGATCGATGTGTTTGTCCTCTATTGATGGAAAGGCTCTGCAGAAACCTGTCATAAACAGTAACTGTCACATGGAAATCAAAGCGCACCCTGCGTTACCTGCTGTTCTGCTCGCTTTTAGCAGATCCTTAGATAAAGAAGGACATATGCTAGCAATTTCCGTTTGGTAGCCTATGAGTTAATGCTTCACAAAGCATGATCAAATGAGATAAGTTGCTAATTTTGGGGCTTCTGAGAAGCAAGTTATGCTTCAGTGAGCTGACAAACTCCAAACGCAGAGTTCAAATGAAAAATGACAGCCGTAGACTTTATCTGAACTTCATCAATCTCTTGTAATTTTGTTTACTGGACCTCGGCTGACATCTCAAAGGCAGATCCATGGGTAATAAACCAAATGCCGGCCAAACTTTCCTTCGGCTTTATCCAAGGACGGTGAACGTTACATTCGGTGCGTGACGGATTTGAAGCTTCCGTGCTCCTTGCAGTGACCCCATTCAAGAGGATGTGGACTAGAGCAGGTGCGATGAATTGACTGAAGCCGCTTTTAGTGATGAAAGATTGTCATTTCGTCAGGAAGCTAAAGGCTCTCGAGCGAAGAGAACAATCGAATGAGCTCTCGGTTAGGGAAAGCTTTTACTTGTTTTCCAACTTCACTCAATAATTCACCTCGCATTGGAGGTTAGTGCACACTTTAATGAGAGAGAAAAGCATTTGCAAGAAATATGAGTGAGACAATGATCAAGAAACAAAAAGCACCAGACAAATCAAAGTCAGGGCTATACAAAGACAGTGAGTGAAAGTAATGTTAGATGGAGGATTTCATGCTTGAAACTTGGATGAATAATGGGTGGATTGGGGGAGTGAGATGGCGAGGAGGGAGTAGAAGAAATGAAAATCATAACACAAATATTCAGATACAAAAGGAGTCATTTCTTACACTAGGCCTGCCACGAGTGAGCAAAAAGAATAATCCAATTAGTATGAAACAGGGCTTTTATTCGAGCTGCACATAAGAAGTACGCGTTTAATCAAAACAGCTATGGAATCCTGTTTTCCCTGGGAGTTATTGAGTGGTTAATTATCTTGATGCATTTAAGTGGTCTCTCCCACTTGATATGCTTTTATAGTGGTTATAATTAAACATTCAGATTAAACGCTTGCATTGGCTTTATACATTGATGGGACACATTTTGATATACTATATTTAATTATGCATAAGAATGCAAACTTATTGATGTATTCAAATAAAACTCTTCTGAGATTGTTGGTTAAATCATTTTACCATTTAATCCTGGAGTATCACTGGGATTAAACATGGCTGCGATGCAATATTTATTGGACCATTTTTGCAACATAACAGGAATTTACAAAGTGCTTTCTAATGACTCATTACATGTCCAAACAGAAAAGGCTGTTTTGTTCGTGGCTTGCTTATTTGTTGTTAGTGACATAAAACTAAGATCTGACAAATTTTTCTTGCTTATTGCAACAACTTTTTTTTTTTTCAGCCCCCTGAAGTATTCATTATTTCGAAGCCAAAAAAACTCTTATCTGGGAAGTCATGTTTAGGGTATGATAACTCAAGAATTACGATTACTGGCCTCATGGGAATTGGTAGAAACATAGACAAACTTATTTCCTTCAATTTCAAATGTTTCAGAGTCCCCACTGAGTTCAAATATCTTCATAATTGGCCCCTAAAGTAAAAAAAAAAAAAACACACACACACACACACACACAAAACACTTTTAGACGTGGGTGGTATTGGGGCCTTAATCATAAAAACAAAACCAAGGGTATGTGTTTTGATATTTGAACCAGACTTGATTGACTGTCAAATGTGCAAGTCCATAAACAGATTGTGAAATGTTAACATTTTATCAGGTTAACGTTTGGCCAAGTCCGAATGAAAATGTCTCATGTAATACCCCCAATTAGAATAAACTGACCAAATTTAATTTGGATTGAAATGGCTGGTGTAAAACTTTGATAATATTAGACATGTAAAGGCTCCATCAGATTGCTTCCTGTATTGGGACTTTCTGCACTGTACTACATAGATTGAAAAGAACAACAACAAATATATTTTACCTTTGATCATTATGTTCCACAAATGAAAATTTTCTGCAAATTTATAACCTTTTTGCAGACTTCCCTGTTTTGATTTCAAAATGTAATTTACATGATTAAATGCCAGTGTTATGTAAAATGTGCTTGAGAATCTGTCTCACAGGAGAGGCTAATTTTTTTTAAAGGAAATAAAGAGGTAAGATGCAGTTTACATTTGTGGTGTACAGAACTGATGGTTTAAATATATTCGTCACACAAGAAACAAAATGCGTAGATCCCACTATCTATCCAGGACTTTCAAAAGTTGTCGAATAGCATATACAAATAACAATAGAGTTTGGAACCATCAACCGGAATGAATTCTTTGCGAACAAAAAAAAAAAATGTGTCCATTTAAATGTAATTGGCCATTTAATGACTACCTAAGATAAACGTGGTATGTAAGTCTACAATAAATTCATAAAAGTTCATGGTCTCAAATAACACAAGGTATGAACAAAATAGTAATTCCATCTGAAAGGACATGGGCTGACCCTAATACAAATAAAGCCTGGCTAATATTGGATTAGTTTTACTCAACTGCTGAATATAATTACATATTACCCATGCAAGGACTCTACAGACAACTTTAGGTGTAAGTGCCTTCTTCACATGACATCACATCCCTGGAGGTCCTTTCAGTGTCGGCCCAGGGTGACGGTAATCTTCCACTGAACGGAAAGCACTCCCCACAGATTTGACTCGAGAGATGATGACCCTTGAGGTCAGGTTGGGCGCGGATAACAAGGAGCTCTCGATGCCTAGCTGCTGAGAGGTGTTGGTGAAGAGGAGTGGGGGCACTAGGCTATACGTCTGGAAAAGAACAGAGGCTGTCAGAGAGCTCCAGTCGGGTCTAGTGGCACTCGGGGCGAAGAGTAACAAAGCGTGGGTGATGTGCAGGGGCAGGCAAAGCATTACCAGCAGAGAGACAGAGAGAGCCAAGGAGCGAGACCACACTGAGCTCCGTTTCTGCTGTGGCATGAAGCACATCAAGTCCAGATACACGGCCAACAGAACCAACAGAGGAACAACAAACACGGTGACGGCATAAACACACACAAGAAAAACCGGACTGAGCATGGTGTCGGTGGCACAGATGCCCCAGTGACTGCCGTGGATCTCTGCATACGTGAAGTTCTCATTGTCCTCCACCAGAAACTTGGATAGAAAACCTCCATAAGGCAAGAACTGGCCGATTACAGAGCGATCCTGGGGGTAGGGCCGTTTGGGAGGGAGGGCAGGGGTGGTGTAATTTGGTTCAGGCCATTCTTCCACCCCGAGTCCAGCTTTACGGTCATCCTCAGCTGCTCCCCAAGTATCAGAAGAGCTGGAAACGATGAACTGGCTGAAGGCGGTGATCACTGAAATGACCCAGCAGAGCAGCACCGAGCACAAAACCCGCCTACGAGTCACTAATCCTGCATATCTGAAAGAAACATAAGCTCCGTCCTGAATTTTAAGCATATTCAGCACAATTTAATACTCTGATTTTATAGTCAGCACAAACTGAGTCTTTAATGTGATTTCACATATGCAAGAATCAAAATAGCTGAGAACTAGCTGAACTTTTCGAGCATAAACACTGCAAAACAAGGTCGGCATGTTCACACTCACCTGTTCCCCAGGCGGCACTGCAGGTGTGTGTTAAGTGTGAGTAGAAGCAGAAGGCACACAGTGAACTGCCTGACAAGTATGGGGCAAGAGACCATAGCGATACAGGTGTACAGACACTGGGAACTCCTCAGGTTCAACAGCACAGACACAGGAGCGACCACAATACTGCCCGCTGACCCAACCACACCGAGGCAAAGTTTCAGGCATGCAGATGTGCTCCAGCTTCTAGTTCCTGCCCCAGCTGCAACAGAACCAGCAGCCAAGCACAACCTCACACACACTCCGACCACCAGCACCGCTATTACACACTGAATCAGGGAATATAGCCACACGGCATACATGACCCCTAAGAGAGAAAGGGAGATGATAATGATTATTCAATAATTAAATACAAACTAATTCAAGAGTGGCTTAACAATTTAAACAAGCTGGATGCAAGACAATAAAAGACGAGAAGATATTCCTGCCATTTGAAGTTTACGCTCCATTGAAAAGGTTAGCAGAGATTGTTGTGGCAGATGCCTCCACACGGCGGATGTGATCACAGTCTAAACTGTGAAAATCCTGAAAAGTCACAAGCAGCTATACAGCCGCTGTGACAACCCGATCACGTAGCCTGCCATGCTCTGACAGACAGGTTATTTCATTTTGTGCCCAGACAATGGGAAATACATATTTGCATCATAAAATAGCTGTTAAAATATCCCCCGAAATGCTTCAATATGCCACCTGTCTTTTTATCATAATGAGTTTGACCTTTTCAACAGCCACTGACAGTAATCAGTCGGAGAATGCCTGTGAGTGCTTCATAGTAATGAAAAATTATTGCGGGCGTATAATACACACGCACCCCACACCACTAATCCTAACCAAACGTATAATACATACGTACCCCACTCCACTACTGAACCTACCCATGCGTATCATATGCACATTTTTGCGTATAAATTGCACGATAAACACAATGCGTGCTATAGAGACGCGTTTAGTGTGACCGGGTTGTTCTCCTCGCATGTGCGGGCTGGGCCTGCTGTTCTTTCATTGTTTTCCTCACTCAAACAAATTGATTGAACTGAAATAATTAATTGTGTAAAAGTTAGAAGTCGTCTCATTGTGCCGCTCTCATTGTAATGCTTCTTCACTTCACTCTCCACACAATTGATTTCTCCAGCTAATCAACTACGAGCCCAACGATACAACAAGCACTCGCGGGTTCACGGTCCTCCTCTGGCGAAAGGAACAGGAAATGTGTTAATTAATAAACCATCACATTTACAATTGAATTAAAGATGAGAGAAAAGAGTTGTTGCAATTACCGTTATTAGGCGCGAAGATAAATATGAATCTGTCAGCTCTGGGATTTTTGTCTGTCAACCAATGCTAATTCCTCTCACACGCTTTGTGGGTGAAATGTGCTGGACGGAGTGAACTCATAACCATAAACCATAAACTCCTCCGTTCAATACAGTGTGTGCAGGCTTATCAGTCCATTCAAGTGTGTGAGCAGAACTGCCCATTCCATTTGGCCAGTACAAAGGGCAGCATCGCCACCATAAACAAACATCAATCTCATTCAGGAACACATAAAGACCCCAGCTCACATATACACACTTAGAAATGCACGGTCTGCGACTGACATGCACCAGCACCGATTTACGCACGCCATGGCTCTATCTTAAGTAAACAGAAATGCCAGGAATGATTGGGTAGAAAGAAGAATGAAGGGGAGAGGAAGAGCTTATCTGTTTGGGAGTTTAGGTGTTGATGCACATGAAACTAATTCAGTTCTCAGCAGGGTATGAAATGATAGATTTCTACCATGACTCAATAAGGCTGCATCATTGCCTTTCTTTAAAGAAAAAAACAGACTGTACTAATATACAAGATGTCTGTTGAACTTCACAAGACAGTCTTAAGGTTAGAAAAGTATTCGGGCCTTCCTGTTGTGTTGAAAAAAATGGGTATGCCTTTTGTGTTAGGGGTCAACATGACCCCCATTGTGTTCCATGCGATTTGTTGTTAAAAAGACCCCTTACCTTTTGTTATGTATGGGTCTCATACATTTGTGAGGTTAAAAAGGGTTTCTCACACTTATTTTCAGTGTTTCAAAAGTCTAATTAAGATCCAAAAACTAACATCTGGTCAAATAATTTATTTTTACTGAGACTCAAATATGAAGGATTCTCCTTGGATGATTCAGAGGACGAGTCTTCAATTTTGAGTAAACTTAAGTCACACTTTGTGTGTTATTTTTATTCTTTGACATGATATAAAGGTTTTCTGTTTTTACCTGACTCTTTGCTGTTTTTCAAAGGGTTGATTTTTGGAAAATTGCATGGAGACCATAAATTAAGAAAAAGTCACAACATTTTAATAAGAAATAAATAGTTTTACCTGTGTTTCAAGCAGTTTAGACGACCATTTGTGGTTAAAAAGTATATTTAAAAAAAAATTTTTTTTAGAAAATGGCCGATTGTTTTGCTAGATAAGACCCTTATTCCTCGGCTGGGATCGTGTAGAGCCCTTTGAAGCTGCATTGAAACTGCAATTTGGACCTTTAAGTCATTGATAACCGTTGAAGTCCACTATATGGAGAAAAATCCTGGAATGTTTTCCTAAAAAACCTTAAAGGAGAACTCCGGTCAATTTTAACATTGACCACCTGTCTATCAGCTAGAATTCTGACCCTCAAAGACCTGTTAGTCTGCCTTTAAAATGTCCACCTCCACTCCATTTATTATCCTAAATTAGATGCACCTGTTTGAGGTCGCTAGCTGCATAAAGACACCTGTCCACCCCATACAATCAGTAAGAATCCAACTACTAACATGGCCAAGACCAAAGAGCTGTCCAAAGACACTAGAGACAAAATTGTACACCTCCACAAGGCTGGAAAGGGCTACGGGGAAATTGCCAAGCAGCTTGGTGAAAAAAGGTCCACTGTTGGAGCAATCATTAGAAAATGGAAGAAGCTAAACATGACTGTCAATCTCCCTCGGACTGGGGCTCCATGCAAGATCTCACCTCGTGGGGTCTCAATGATCCTAAGAAAGGTGAGAAATCAGCCCAGAACTACACGGGAGGAGCTGGTCAATGACTTGAAAAGAGCTGGGACCACCGTTTCCAAGGTTACTGTTGGTAATACACTAAGACGTCATGGTTTGAAATCATGCATGGCACGGAAGGTTCCCCTGCTTAAACCAGCACATGTCAAGGCCCGTCTTAAAGGAGAACTCCGGTCAATTTTAACATTGAGCTCATTTTTTTGTAAATTTGGAGTGCTGTCAATACAGAGAACAACGACAAAAATCGGTGTTGCCTACACCGTGTTATCCTCTTTTTAAAATTTGCACCCTGTTGACTTCAATGGGGCAATATTTAAACCTGCTTTTAGCCTCTTAACATCCTTGATGTGTCATTACAAGTGCACAGGTCATGTGAGTGATTCCTTCAGAGTGAACACGAGTGAATCTGACTGCAGTAGATGTGAAAGAAATGGATAAAAATGATGTTATTTAAGCCAGCGCAAATACCTGTATTTACATCCTGTTTTCGGTTGAAGTCCAAAGTAGTCGATTGTCGAGTTCACGTGGATAGGTTTAGTTACCTATGATCACGCGCGTGAACTCGGCAATCGATTACTATGGACTTCGACCGAAAACAGGATGTAAATACAGGTATGTGCGCTGGCTGAAATAACATCATTTTTATTCATATCTTTCACATCTACTGCAGTCAGATTCACCCGTGATCACTCTGAAGGAATCACTCACATTAGCTGTGCACTTGTAATGACACATCAAGGATGTTAAGAGGCTAAAAGCAGGTTTAAAACTTGCCCCATTGAAGTCAACAGGGTGCAAATTTTAAAAAGAGGATAACACGGTGTAGGCAACACCGATTTTTGTAGTTGTTCTCTGTATTGACAGCACTCCAAATTTACAAAAAAAATGAGCTCGATGTTAAAATTGACCGGAGTTCTCCTTTAATTTCTTTTTGACTGAAGAAAGAAAGACATGAATATCTTGGATGACGTGAGTAAATTATCAGGAAATTTTAATTCTGAAATGAACTAATCCTTTAAGTCCAGCCCTAATTAAACATGAACTAATCCTTTAAGTCCAACCCTAATTAAACACACATGAACCAGCTAATCAAGATATTCAGACTCACTAGAACCTTCCAGGCAGGTGTATTGGAGCTGAACTCTGCAGGACGTGGACCCTCCAGGAGCAGGATTGAACAGGTCTAGGCCCTGGTCTAGAGAGATGGACGGATGCAGTGGTGGGCATGCTGGATTGATCAAGTTTATCATAAACTTACAATCAAATACACATGTACTACGACTAGTATTCAGCCCAGTTAAGTGATGTTGTGTGGCTTTTCAAAAAGTCAGAGAACGGAGGTACAGTATCATCACGGCCTGTGTCTGGATGGAGAGGGAACTGTATGATCCCAGCAAACATTCCCCTGACCTTAGTTCATGTTTCCTGTTTGGCTATTCTTTTTGGTAACCTTTTCCTCAGGAACTGTTGTAAGTCACAGTAGGTTTAGTTTGATAGGAAAGAATATCACAAAACCGATTAGGACCTTTTAAGATAAATTATTAGTGTCTTTAGTATTTTCTATGTTTGATAAGGAGGATCAGTGAAGTTAATGGCAAACTAATGTGCCTTTCAGTAATTTTTATGATAAAGCTCCTGATGTCAATAGTTTAAATTATGACTAATACATTGTTTAAATGTATTTCAAAGTCAAAATATTTCTTATTCATTCTTATGGAGCCTGATTGATTTAGTTTACCCCTAAACGTTAATAAATGCATTAACTATCAAACGTGTATAACTTGTTTAAGGCTGCTGTTATGCATGAATCATTATGACTCCTGTCATAGTTAAGGATTGTTTATTTTTTCTTTATTCACCAATCAATTTTTAGGTTCAAGCTTTTTTTGATCCAAACTTTGAATAAAGATGATTCATAACCATGTTATGAAATACATAATGAATTATTTGATTTACCATTTAACTTTATGCTATATGCGTGTAGACATGGCCATCATGGAATATCAGGCATTTTAGAGAGACAACGAGAAAATAGGGAAATAAATTATAAATCAATATTCTTGTGAAAATATTCCCAATTATTACTCCCATTATTACACACCTTTTTCCATAACATGTTGCCCCAAGAATACATTAATATGCAAATTAGTTACAGTGTATTGATGCATTGCATAGAATGGGAATGGCATTTATGACCATGTTGGCCATGTCTACACGCATATAGCATAAAGTTAAATGGTAAATCAAATAATTCATTATGTATTTCATAACATGGTTGGGAATCATCTTTATTCAAAGTTTGAAAGCTTGAAACCTAAAAATTGATTGGTGAATAAAGAAAAAAATAAACACATTGTTTTTGCCTGTTCATGTCGTTTCATTTTCTTAATAAATGGATCCTGATGGTGTCCTCCACAGAGGACATACAGTAGCATAACATAGGAATAAAATATATTTTTTCCAAAAATGTCTTTATTCAGTTTCTTATGCTCCAAACAATCTAATGACCTGAAAAAAGAAGAAAGAAATCACAATAAATAAATAATACATGGTTCTTTTACACCCTTTTTGAGCACTTGAGTGTTTGATAGACATTTAAGATTTTGATGTGTCAACCTTGATTTATTGCAATTTTCAGGCAATGTTCATTTTTTTTTTTTTTTTAGAAAATAAACATGGTTGCTCTCCTCACAAATCAGCTGTTTCTTCAGTTCTTCACTGGCATGTCTCTTAGGTGTTGGGGACTAGTGCATCTTTGAATATACATTCAGCAAAATACTTAAGTATACTGTTCAAATCAGAATCACAAAGACTTTTACTTAAATCGTATTGGAATTGGTAACATGAGTTGTGACTTGTAATGAATTCATTTTCCTTGTAAGGTATCAGTACTTTTAATGAAATATGGTTTTCAGCTACTCTTTACACCTCTGTTCTATATGGCATTGCTGTGAAAACCACTCTTATACCTGATACACTTCAAACTCTTATACCTGATACACTTTGTTAAAAAAAATAGCTAAAAAGTCACATTTGTTAATTTGCTAGGGTCATAATCACTACACATGTATCAAGCATTTTTGAATGTGGCTGAGTATTAAGATAGATTTAGCACAATGATGGATTCATAAAGAACAGAAATAAAAATAAATTCAAATTTGTGGACAGTAGCGAATTTCACTCACTTCATAAGTTTAAGATGGTGAAAAACGGTCTATGTATTTTTTTCTTTCCTTGAAGGTTTTAATAAGGGAAAGTTGAGATGAATTTTCTGACTGCATGACTGACCTTATAGAAATAAATAGTTTTTTTTAAGCAAAATGACCAGGGCCGCATTTCTTAAAAGCATCGTAAAACAATTGTCTCTTCAACCAACTTAGGCTTATGATGCTTTTGGGAAACGCAGCCCTGATAAGTTATCCCTAAAAAATATTCTGTGGGTCCTGCTTCAACGGTTACTGACAGGCCTAGGCCTACTATTTCCCTTGACTAATATAATACTTGCCATCCCAATGTGACTCTCTCTGTTATAGAACATTTATTTAGATTTTTTATTAAATGTTTTGACAAAATGTTTGTCTCAAATTTAAGTGTACTTTGTAGGTGGTAATGGAAACCAAAAGCTTTTAAACACTTATGTTTATGTATGTGCGCCCACTGAACACATAGCCTATTATACTATATTACACTAAAATGTTATACTTAAATATAAGTTGTTTTGTTTGTTTACAAAACATTCTTAATACTAGACCCCAAAATTTGCACAGGCCCTGACTCTCTCACTGCACCATGTTCAAATCTCGCGATAACAAACGCGACCAGCCCCTGTTAACACGCCTAGGAAACCCTGCACGTCCCTCTTCGTTTTGCTGTCCACAAGCAAGGTAACTCATACTCCGTATCTTTCTAGGTTATAAAGTGACTTTTACCCATTTGTGTCACTAGTTTGAACCTATATCCAACTTGTAATGTAGCAGTAATCATATTAACACCGAATCTCAATAAAATGACGGTGAAACGAGACTCGTAGTTTAATTTTTTGTTTAAATTAGATCGCATGCTAAGAATCCCCGGTGTTCCAATGGCTGCGCCCATGCAGTCGTATTGAGGCCTGGTCTACTCAGTGTGCATTACTGTACTTAACTGCGTTAAAAATACCGTGAGTTAATAGTAATAAAAGCATAGTCGTTACATGGTCTAAAACACTGGTCGTATAATTTATTTGCTAGTCAATGGAGCTTGTTTGTGTACATTTTTTCCTCTTCGGTGTTAACGTGGTCGTTAGCCGTATTGCTAACGCCGTTTCAAACACCCAGCTAACTTACACTCAAAACCGAACAATTAAGCTTACAGTTATATTTAGGCGATTATTAATAATGAGTGGTGCTCTGTCTCTGCAATAGACCCCACTATCCGTAGACTTTCTTACATGTGTAGCTCATATTAGTGTTAGCTAATAGCTAGCTAATCGTTTTACATGTGACTTGCTCTTGTTAAAGGAAACTGTAAATTAGGCCTATATGTGACTTAAATTTAGTATTGATTATGATTTTCAGATGCCAGGCGGTGGTGTAACAGTGAAAGACGTCAACCAGCAGGAGTTTGTCCGTGCGCTGGCAGCCTTCCTCAAGAAGTCAGTTTAACTGTTTGTGTTCAGTGTTGATTGTAGTCATGTCCATAAGTTTTTGTTCGAGACTCCCTTATGGGGTTGTGTAAGTTATACTGTAGTTTATTTTGTAGCCTATTGTTTTGACAGGTCGGGGAAGCTGAAGGTGCCAGACTGGGTTGATATCGTTAAGCTGGCTAAGCATAAAGAGCTAGCTCCCTGCGATGAGAACTGGTTCTACGTTAGAGCTGGTGAGTGTGCCATTTCTTTTACAAGAGCTCTTGGACATGCATAAAATTTAAAAAGATGCTGAGAACTCAGATACTGGAGAACAAGTATGTTGGCTTTGCCTTCGTTAACTTCAGCCATGTACCACACTTAACCTTTCTTCAATATGTATTTTTTATTAAAAGTCATGTAAGTATCTTCATTTGTCAAGTCAGTGTAATTTTAGCTTTTATATTCTGTTATTCTGTACCAAGTATCATTATTGGCAATAGACATATGATTGGTATGCATGTGTTGTCAATACCAATAAAGTTCAATGTTTTTCATTTTAATTTGCAGTAATATGCTATTGAATACTTAGGCTACGTTCAGACCCGATTTTTGTACATATCCGATCAGATTTAGCAGTGTGAACAGCAAAAAAATCTAATTAAATCCATTCCAAGCTACATTCATATGTGGTTTGAAATCCTATTCAAATCGCATTTCTGGAAATCTGTTTCTGTCTGACCGCTCTGATCGGATTTCGCATGGTTTTTGTGACCCTCACACCACATAAATGTAAATGTCAGATGTTGTTATAGGAAACACGCTGAAAGTCGCTGCTGAAACTAGTCTGTATTCCAAAGTGCCAGATGAGCAGAAAATGACAATATAAGGGAGGCATGTTTGTAAACCGACGGAGACTACAGTCCGGGAGAAAAGCCGTTGCATACCAGCCTACGGTTCTGCCGCTGCATCATACGACACAGTAGACTAGCGATGTGGCTACACATGGTCATGTTGTAAAATTTAAATAAGACATCATCTCTTTTGCAAACCCCTCCATGTTGTTGTATTTGCCGTATTCCTAGCAACGTAACGTCGTTACAATAGAAACCAATGCAGATATTCCATAAAACGAAAGCTGCATGGGGACACAAATCAGATCTGAACAGTTGTGATACACAGTGTGGACATCAATAATTTTAGATCAGATTCCAATCGGATTTGGACTGACAAGTGTGTACGTAGCCTAAAGCCCTATTCGGACAGGACTAGTTTTCCAAACGACGTTTGAGTTACAATTCTTATCAACCTACGTCTGTGATTTCATGTACGGATTCGGACGGGACTAACATCTCCGTGTTTATTACTGAGGTAGGAGTGTCTGTTTTACATGTGGGCATTGCAGAAGATCACGTGTTCAGAATGCGTGGATTGCGTATGGTCATTTGAAATTAAGTACTTTTAAAATTAAGCACTTTGAAATATAAAGTAAAACGTCCTAACGTATTTAGTGTTTTGTAAACCTTTTATAAAAATTGTAGTATAAAAAAAAAAAAAAACTAAACCTAGATTTAACATCATGATTTTATAGAACTGGGTTCTTATAATAAACCCACCGGAATAAAAAGTTTTAACTTATGT
The DNA here is from genome assembly GCF_964197995.2 of Scardinius erythrophthalmus. Taxonomy (NCBI): domain Eukaryota; kingdom Metazoa; phylum Chordata; class Actinopteri; order Cypriniformes; family Leuciscidae; genus Scardinius; species Scardinius erythrophthalmus. Next base: position 18,203,771 of record NC_138236.1, read on the forward strand.
AATTTACACGTTATGTAATTAAGTGCAGAAATGAAAGTAATCTTACCTGAAACTGATATTACAGTAGCCAGTCTTAACAGTTTACGTGATTTGGCTCTTCTTGTTGATTTCATTTTTTATTTTATTTTTTCTTCGCAGTGTAGGCTACCAAACACGTATACATCCATTATCGGTGCGCAAAAAGCAGAAACTTGAATACCGGCGCGATAGCGAGAGATTGTATGGCAGGTCACGTTGACCAAAACACATAAGAAAAAGCGTTTTGGAAAAAAAATGTCCGGTAATCACAGACATTCGCATTCGGACGGGATTAGATTTCTCTGAGGACCGCCGAGTTTGACGAAAAACAGTAGGTAATTTGCTCTGGATTTTTTACAGAGGTCGTGTGAGAAAAAGACAGACATGGCAGATTCGGACAGGATTAAAATCTCAAAGTACGTCTGTGAAACAGATATTTCTCTAACGTCCCCCTGTGAAACTAGTCCCGTCCGAATAGGGCTTTAGAAATGTTAAATATGAAACAATTGCTTAAATACAGTGGAAAGTGTTTCTAAATTATACATTGTTTCAAGTTCTTAGTGTGATTTGAATGGTTCAGAAATAAATGGCAGGCAGTGGTGTGTATAAAACAATATAACAGATAGAAATATAGGTCTGTTGTGATAACAGACAGATAGAAATATAGGCTAGGTCTGTTGTGATTGGTTAATCATCTGATTGTGGTTATTTGATCCAATCACAATTATTTGAGATGACCGCAAGAATTGTGCAGTTTAAACTTCAATCACATTTTGCTAAAGATTATAAAAACTCAGACTCAGTGGTTTAATCAGACTAATATTGTATTATATAAATATTTTCACAGCATTAATGCTACTCGGCACATAAGTTGCAGGTTTACATTTATATGTTAAGATGCGTGTTTTGAGCAATGAAGGCATTGAACTGCTTGTCCAGCTTTTCGGTATGCAAATTTTAGCAGTAAAAGCAGTAAAAAAAAAATTTTTTTTCTCTCTCTCTCTCTCTAGAGAATTTGCATGGAAATCATTTATGCTGTTATGGTCGCGGCTTGCATTGTGTGAGAGGAATTGTGAGCAGAGTACGTTATTATCAGAGTACCTCCTGATAATTTTCAAACGTTTATAAAGGTTCGCTGTGCAGTACAGTCGTACTGTGTTCTAGCTGCTTTGACGCGACTAATGTTAAGCTCACAACCTCCCGAGTGTCTGAACTCGCACAGTGTACGTTCGTCTTTGGTGTGGTTAACTTTGTTTTGCTGTTTTGTGGTCTGATCCATTTGAATGCTTTGTGCTGTAAGCACAAGTGTCATGTTTTTCAAATGATGACAAAGTTTAGTGGCTTTTTAATGTCTACTCTGAGAATCTGGTGGAAAACAATGGATGGTAAAAGCAAGCAATTGTGTCAGGATTGGGCTCTATTATTAATGACCTTGTCCTGCTAATGTGTCAGCAGTTTCTGGTTTGTGCTGAGAAACTGATTAGACTTTCTGAAACAAGCAAAGATCCCACTTGACTCACTGTGTATATTTAAGAGCTGAGTTTGAGTTGTTAGGTACTGATATCAGAGATTTTATGCTGTGCAGCGCTGCATTTTTGCTGTGAGTTTGAATTGACTTGCATTTGGTGGTTTCTTGGCATGTTGCCTTCTATTGTCCCTCACTGCCCTGAAGAAATCTCTTCTGACCCTCTGTCTTCTCTCAGCCTCTACAGTGCGTCACCTGTACCTTCGTGGAGGTGTTGGTGTGGGCTCTATGACCAAGATCTACGGTGGGCGTAAGAGGAATGGCGTGTGCCCCTCTCACTTCAGCGTGGGTTCTAAGAACGTGGCCCGTAAAGTGCTCCAGGCCCTTGAGGGCCTTAAGATGGTGGAGAAAGACCCCAATGGGTGAGTAGACTGCAGACTTGCCTTTGATTATATATGATCTATATATACACTAAGCCCAAGCCAAATTTTCCTAATGGGACAATGGTGTGTATATTGTATATCAGTGGTGTCCAGTCCTGCTCCTTGAGGGCCACTGTCCTGCAGAGTTTGGCTCCAACCCCAATTAAACATCTGTACCAGCTAATCATTACTAGGCATACTAGAAACTTCTAGGCAGGTGTGTTGAGGCAAATTGGACCCAAACTGAGGCACAGTGGCCCTCAAAGAAGGTTCTGACACCCCTGATCTATGTTGTTACTGTGATAAAAATCCATGATTATGTTGTGGTTTTTCCAACTAATTCTCAATTGTTTCCATTTTCCAGTGGGCGTAGACTGACCCCTCAGGGGACCAGAGACCTGGACAGAATTGCTGGGCAGGTAAGAAACTGCTTATTGTATTACTGTATTTGTCAACTTGAACATTTGTAAAAAAAAAAAAAAAAAAATAGCTATTGATTTAGTCAAGTCAGGCTTTTGAAATTAGTTAGATACTGTACAACAGATGGTGGTTCTCAGAATTCACATGAATTAAAGGAATTAAAAAAATTAAATGTTACTTTTAAATTTAAAAATTAAAATGTTACAGGTACTGAATGTGATTAACCTATTTTCACTTAAAAGGCCTTAAAATTAAGTTTTGACTGCAGTAGCTTTGATTTAATGTGGACAGTACTATCTTCAGAAAGGAAATGCATGCACATCCCCTCAAAAGCCTTCGCTTGCGTTTCGCCACTCTGTTGGTCCTCCGCTTTCCCTGCGAGCTACCGCTGTGCGCCAATCCAATGCTGGAGGAAGTAAACAAGCCGATTGAATTTCATGCTCGCTGGGCTGCCGTATGGCGGCATTTTATTCTGCCTGATCCCCTTAATGAGCTGAATTCAGATGAGTTAACGTGATTTTCTTGTGTTGTGCTTGCCTTGGCTGTGTTTTCTGCACTCTGACTCTTTCCAGGGCACTGTTGATATGCTTGGCTTCTCATTGGTGGCATGAGCAAAAACAGTGTCAGTATAGATCCCAATGTTTTTCTTAATCTCCTGGCAACCAGAACCTGAATGGCTCCTAAATCTTTCTCCACTGTTGATTTGTTTCTCACGGATTTTGGTTCGACAGGGTGCAGGAAATAACCAGACTGATGTGGTGATGTCTCTTAATCCTGATCTTTTTCTTCTTTATCTGTTGCAGGTTGCTACTGCAAGCAAGAAATCTTGAAGTGTAAAATAAACTTTTTTGAGAAACCAAACACTGTGTCTAGTGTCTTGTTTTGTTTTTCCTTAAGGGACAAAAGCTGAAAAATGTAATAAAGACATTGTCTTAATGTTCTGTAAAAAAAAATCATTCCTCCCCTCCAGCCATAGGTTAACTTGATGTTCTTTTTGTTTTCAGTTTTAGTCATATTTTGCATTAATTCAGTCTCAGGTGCTTCAGGCAAATTGCTTGCATCATCTTCCTAGAGTCTGATGAACAGTAAGGCTGGATTTGTGTAACTTGGCATGGATGCTGATTGATTTACTCATTAAGACAAGTGTCTTTATTTCCCTTCTGCTGGTTTTGGCAGAGGAATTTGGAGCAGTTAATGGATAAATGCATGGCAGTGGAACCGCTGTGTGTTGAGCTGAATTGTGTGGTTGCTGCATGGTTACAGTGCCATCATGTGGGCTTGTACGATATGAAGTCCATTTGGTTTGTGTTGGCAGCCAGAGTTCTTTCTCCACTACCTGGATCATGTTTTGTTTCCATTTTTCAAATGATGAAACCTGTTGTATGAACTTGTTCTTTGAATATTAAACCCAATGATCTTTAATTTCCCCAATCAAGAAAATCTCAAATTATTGCCTTCCATAATATGGAGAGAAAAAAATGATGGAAGTCAATGGGGTCCATCAACTGTTTGATTACTGACATTCTTCATAATGTCTTGTTTTCAGCAGAAGAAAGAAATTCATACATGTTTGGAACAACTTGAGAGTTTAACTTGGGTCAACTATCCCTTTTAAGTTTGTTTAGGTTATCTAACAGTGGTTCTCAACGGGTTTGGCCATGGGACCTACATTCGCCTATATGGTCTTTAAGCTGTGACCCCAAATTTATTTCATTATTTATTCTTGATTCAATATCAATTCACGTGTGTATATAGCCTACTGTACATATAAAGACAATATTTTGTTGAATGCAGTTTGCCTTTTTAGCACCATTTTTTGCTTTACTTGGGTTAAATTCAGTATTTCTTGCATTTATTAATATTCACTTGTGTGTGCCAATAAGAGTATTGTTAAACTTTTTTTAAGTATATTATTTGAAATATTTAGTGTTTGATCATTCCTACATGCAAAACCTAAAAATAAGTAAGCAGTTATGACCTGCGATACTCTTTTGAGCAACTAGACTAGTAGATACATGTATATTTATTAAAGATACAGGCACCTACTGTGTAAACCATGGCATTACAAATAAAAATGATTTTTCTGGCCACAAAATGACTAATTTTCCTCTTTGCATTGGAATTTAAAACCCTTTTCTCCATTTTAACCTTAAATACTGTATTGTAATCCAAGTAATACAAATTTTTTAGAAAAAATATAATATAAAAAATATATAAATATAAAATATAAGTTGTCATTAATGGACCATAATTATTGCACAAATAGAATTTAGTACCAAAAGATCTCAAAATATGAAATAGTATTGAACTAAAATATAGAACATTTAATAAAAAAAGTGTATAGTGTATGGTCACATTTGACCACCTATGAGTGTGATCAGTAAGGAAAGAATACCTGAGGGTTATATACAAGAAAAACATTAACATTAATGTTGCTTCTCCATCACTCTCCAGAATAAAGTGATAGGCCTACTGTAAATGTCTTCGACGTAATAATCAATGCACACTATGATGCAATGTTTACCAAAAATTGCTGCATATACCTGTATCCTGCTTAAAGCCATTCAAATGTATTGACAGCGCTGGTTTGTTTGGATCTAATGAGAGCTCCATGAACCACGTGACCGTGTGTCGGCGAGATCAAAGCATGTTTTTTCAATGGCCCTGGCTTCAACTGAGGCGCTTCAGCGATCTGTCATGCCGCATTAAGTGTGCCAAAACGGTATTTATTGTTTGAATTTCGTATCAAAACGTACAAAATTTTAAAGCTGAGACTATGTTTCATACCAAAAGCAGGGTTGGCAACTTGGCGTGAGATTTACTTGGGCAGAATGAGCGTGAGACAGAACCTGAAAGCGCGTGTCTCACGCCAAATGCGTGAGAGTTGGGAACCCTGCTGTAATATAGTCGCTGGGTCGAGCAGCTAAATGGATGGCTTAATGTAAACAAATTGCTGCTCTAACCCAGCGGCCCTTTTTTTTTTATTTTTTTTTTTTATCGTACATAAAGACAATCGTGTGCGTCTCTGCTAAAAGCAGTTATGCTATTTTGAATTAAGCTAACGACATATGCAGCGAAAAAAGACTCTTTGTAATGGGGACAACATATAGCCAATAAAGTAGACTAATATTGTACAGTTAGTGGCTCATGACTGGATAAGAACGGCAAATATAAATTCACCAGTGGCAAAAACTTGGGTTGGACTAGTTTTAGGCTAATTACGGTTAATGAACGCCAGAGGGCAGCAAATATCAAGATTTGTATGGAGCGCGAAGCTGAGCTGCATCAAAATAAAATCTAGCCTAGGCTACTCGAGTCATGATGCACCATTTACTTTCGTTAAGGAAAAACATGAAAGAAGTAGAAAATAGTTTCTTACATAATAAATAGGCTACCGTATACGATTATATCAACACATTTTGTTCACGTCGGTGTCACTGCAGACAGTTGAAATGTCCCGGGTGATTTGTGTTTGAGTGCCGATTTGTGTTGTTTACTGTTCTGTGTTTGCTTGACACAATGTTTGTTCAGATGTTCCCTGGGAAGATGTTTCATTCTCTGTGTCTATTGCTCCGCGGCAGTTTATCAATGGTCGTGTAAATACAGAATCTCTTTTTACAAAATCAGTCATCAACATAATTGGCGTTTCTGCGTTTGTCCTTCATCTCTCAAGAGATAGCCTGACTCATTTCATAACATTTTCATATCCCCCACTCAACTCGCCAGCTGTTTGGGAGCACCTGAACCACTCCTCTCTCTGTCTCTACCCTGTAATTTGGAAGCAGGAGAGAAAGATAAACATGTCTTTGAGTGATAGAGGAGAATGTCAAGAATGCTGGTTTAGAAGGTGTTGCTGTTTGTTCACTTGCTACTGTCTGAGTGCGGCTTGGCCTCCAACGATGCCGCCGCCGCCGCCGCCAACTCCGAGCCCTGCAGCCTTCACGTCTATTATCTTTCCAGGGCATTGTTTTCATAATGGAGTCTGTGGGTGTATATGGAGGAGATTAAAACAGTAATTACTACATTTAAAATTACAACATTAAATAATTAAGTTATTGTGCTCACGCACGCCTGTTTAAAGTCACTATGGAATCATCAAAATGGACAATTTTGATTTTTTTTATGGAATATTGTATTTATTATAAATGATTTATCTGTGCACATAATCATCTTTTTTTAAATATTTTTTTTTTCATGTGCCCTCGTAAATTTTCATCAAAATAATCCCCCCTCCCTTTGACATCTCAGATGACGTGTTTACTGGCCCGAGGCCGGGAAAATCTGACAATCTTATGAGATTACACAACCCGATCTCACGGCAGTTCTTACGAATTTTACGAGGTGGCTAATTTGTACGAATTCATACAACCTCACTGATACGAATTTGTACGATTTTTGCTAAATCGTAGGCCTACATATTTTACGAGTTGCCCAATTCATATGAATTCGTAGACCCTGCCCCTAAACCTAACTGTCACTGGGGTTTAGACAAATCGTACGAATTTCACATTTTACTTACTCCTACGAATTGGTCGTGAGATAGGCTAGCGCTGGATGTAGCAATATAGGGCCGGTTCACACAGAGCGCGTTTTTGCTGTTTAAAATGCGAGATGCAGGTCACTGGAATGAAAAAAAGCTCAAGGTCTATGCGTTTTTTAAAAGTTGAACTTTTAACTTGAACGCAGCGTTCTTAGAATCTTGCGCTGTGTCATGCGCAAGACGCTGATGAAGACGTGAGATTTGAGCGCAATGGTTAAAGACGTCCGTCTATTTGTGTTCACACTGAAAAACAATGGAATGCAAAAACTCTTTCTGTGTGAACATAGAGTGCAACAGTGCCTGCCCCCATTTTTCAGTGCAAGTCTTCGTTTCATAAGCCATTAAGTATTCAGATAGGCTGCAGAACTGACAACCGTATTCTACTGCTGTGTGAACGTAATATTCTTCAAATCATTTAAGAAAGAAAGGATAGGCTAGATAAACACTTATTAAATAAATAAAAAATCTTTCAAATAACTATTAAGAGTTGTTTTTATTAGGGCTAAAAGTAGAATAATCAATCGATTATTTCTAACAAAACCCAAGAGTACTACTGTGAAATTGGTACTTCAAGCTTCAATTGTTCTGATGGTTGGAAAATGCCTTATTAAATATAAATATGGGTAGCCTATTAAATATGTCAAATTGCAATGAAATGATAACTTTAATATACAATAAAAGTATCAATGCAATATGTCTATTTATATGAGTACAAATTAATATTAATATGTTCATATTTGTATTTTTTGACTAATCATACCAAATTGGCATGTTAAATTACCAGCCCTAATTTGTCTTCCTAATAGTTTATCTTCCTTTAAACTTGACTCTGCTTTGGTCCATCCTTTGACAGGTGTTTGACTATGTCTGACAAACGTATACGAACCCAGATCAAGTGCCAAACAGACACACTCAAACAGTGTTTCTAACCTGCATCTGTTCATAGCTCGCCTTTTGCCCTCAAAACAGGTGTTATGTCCAAGGGAGCAGGCCATGCCATGTGCCTGTTGAGTAAAGACAACACAGGCTTGTCTGGCCTGAGGCTGTGCCACACACACAGGGAGACATCACACAGCCACACAGAAGATTAATACACAAAAGCACCAGGACTTACTACACCACCTGCCCCCCAAACACATACAGAGCATGATGGGTAGATTAACAAAGACGCCACGCAGAAGCTGAGTGTCAGCGACAGTCGGAGAGGAAGACAGTCTCAGGGACCATTCACAAAGAACGCGCTCGTTTAAAAAGTGAGATGCCACGCTGTCGAATGGAAAAGAATGCTGAATCTCAAAAGAAAGTTGTGCTTCCTGTAAAGGCGCCAATATATTTAACATTGCTCGACTCATTTTCACTGGCATTTCAATAGACCCCAGAGGTAAGTGTTTTACTTTTGCATAATGTGTTTTGTGAGTGTTCCTACTCAAATCGGTTTGCTTTTCTTTTTTCAGAAAGACATTCAACACCAACAACAATGGCTGTTTACTTCAGCTAGTGGACGGTAAGATTAAATTAGCCATGGCCAGGACAGAGGAAAAATAATATTTACCCACACTTCAACAGTAAAATGGAAGAGCACATAAATGGAGAACAGTTCAAACACACAACCAAACAAAAGCTTTGTTTAACAGGAACATTCGGTTATATCTTAATCTTTTTATGGATTCTGTCCATGCGTTTACCCACCCTGTCATCCTGACCCTCTGTCACAAATTTATCCTTGCAGAAAAACAGAAGAAGGGTGTTGAGTGGCTTTGAGACTTCACTGATAATACAGTTATTTTTGAGGAAGCAGCGCACGGCCCAGAAATCCTCCAATCAACACAACACATTACAGACAGCAGACATTCTGTTAGCGCATATGCAGCAAGGATTGAGATGATGGAGCCTGTCGTGATGGGTGATTCAGAAACATGCTTTGTGAAGCTTCGAAACCTTTGTGAATCATTTGTTTCGAACCACGCGATTTAAAAAAACGAGGCTTTGTTACGTCATAACTTTTCGATAGTTCAGTGGTGGACACATTTGTATAGGCTCATAAAAAGGAAGAGTTTTAGTTAATAGTCTCTTATTGGCCTGATTAACCAAGCTCTCTATAAAACAAGCCCCACAATAAAAAATAACACATTACAGACACTTCATTTTTAATGCTATGATTCGTTAATTGATTCGATGTTTAGAAAAGCTTTGTTTCTCCCATCACTACTTTTAACATTTAGCTGCAATTACGGGAGTTCGTATAATCTTTTCTTCCCTGTTGTATCATATTCAGGTGAAAATGTTTGGATATTTGTTTGGATCATTGTGGTTTGTTTGTTTGCTAGAGTTTGCTAGAGCTAGGGTTTTAAGGCACTATTCTCTGTTTTGGAACTATATATATATATATATATATATATATATATATATATATATATATATATATATATATATATATATATATATATATATATATAAATCTAAACAAATAAAATTGAATTGAAAATGTTTCTTTTCAGGTTTGTAAAAAAATGACACTGAATATTATACAGGTAATGTAAATTTTTTTTATTATATACATATATATATTCATCATATTTAATATTAGCTGAAAATCCATTTAATTTTGCATAACTGTTGCTTATGATATCACACTGTTTGTCTCACACATGGAACATAAATATAGCCTACACCTTACTTTGTTTCAGCAAGGGGGTCCATTGCAAAGAGATCGTAATATTCGAGGGTCTTCAGGTTTTAAATCTCCTGAGAAAGAAAACAGACACACATTCATAAAGGTGAGATTGACTATGATGTATAGATGCCACATTTGACCTCTTCAGACACGTTGGCGCGCCCGCCATCTTAGAACGTTCAGCGTGTCATCACTCACAGTAAGAATCGATGATGACACAACATTGCGCAGCTTCTGGTTGTGAAACCGCCAAGATTAAATGCGCAGCATTATTCAATGTTTCTTCCACGGAAACAGGAAGACAGGGCAGGACATCAGCTCATCTCCCTTTTTTAAAATAGCCAGTAGTGTTTTGTTTATATTACAGCTCGGCAAGAGCTGTTGAGCTCGGTAAAGCCGCAGTTTTCAATCTCTAACTGTTTCTCCTCCAAAACTCCTATATCATTGTAAAATATAGCATTTTGTGCAGAATTCAAATGGGTCTGATACGTTTTCTGGTATGCGCCGACTGGCACATATGATCCGCTCTGTGCTATCGTATCTCTGGAACGGACTGTGTGCGCTGCGGCGGTTCACGTGACACTAACGTGAAACCAGACTCCATTCGCCCCAATGGAAAGTATTTTTACAATGTCTGAATCGTTTCCTATCCCCTATATGTAGTGTACTATGTCCCATTCACCATGTTAATTATTATTTATTTTTTTTAACAATTGACCGATTTCAGTCACAGCTTCAGTGTCTAATGTAGGAGACAGGATTCTTCAGATTCTAGAGAGCATTTGATTGGACAGAAAATCTAATGAGAAGCTGAAGTGCAGAGTGATGTCATCAAAATCATTGATCCATATTGGTGGAAGTGAGAGACTATGTTTTAAATGCTTATATCTTCTAAATGTGAATTTTGTCATTGTTTTGGAGCACCCTAGCTTATAGATAACAGGAAGCCTGACATATTCATACTGAAGGCCAAAAAACTCCAGAAGAAATGGGATAACCTTTCACAGATGAGAATGTGTTGGTTTTTGTCTTTATATTAATTAACTTAATATTACAGGCTTTTACCACGGTACTTTTGAATGTTTTTACTTTTACTTTGGTAACTTTTAAATGTTGTGTTAGCTGATGCCTTTGTCTTGTTGTATTGTGTTAGTTTAGCAAAAACATCTGCTGAAGTCTGTTGCAGATTTAGATATTCATATGCGTCTAACTACAGTTGCACACGCTCAGTCAACTTGTTTTTGAATGTTCACAGACATTTGACCAGCTTTGACCGCTCCAATATGGCAGACGGCTTATGTAAAGTGGCCCATAGCAACAGCCACTAATGAGGCATCTATGTATCTATGAGTAAACATCTGGTAAATCCAGAAGATCCGTCTAATCCAAAGTGAATTATATAGTAAGGTGTGAAATGACTCCTAGCATGTGTTCTTGAAACATGATGTTATCAGAAACATCTACATTCTGAAGGATAATCTGTTCCCACCCATCCAAATAGCCGACAGTCACATACAAGCTTGTTTGGGTTTTGTAAGGGGTTGTGTTGTCTCTGTCTTTGCTCTTAAACAAGTCCTTCTTATCTAATCACACAAAAAAAGATAACCAGAAAACTCTCCTATTTCTGTTGTATTTCTCTCACCTGTGCCACCCCCCTCAGTGGCTACCATCACTTCACCTCTCTTTCAACTCAATGCACTGTTCACTATAAGCTCTCAGCTGTTCTGACCCCCCCCCCCCCCCCCCCCGAGTATGTGTGGTCTTATCTTAACAGCTTCTGACCCAGAGTTCTGCTCGCATTTACTCCTATCATCCCATTCCTCTCCCATTCACTTATGCAGACAATGCACATCCACCATCCCACTCCTCCGTGCAGGAATATGAATTTTGCAACACCTTGGTATTAAATATTTACTTCGGACAGTGTCCAGAGGAATGTGAACATAAGCCATGCACATACCTGCAGTTATTTATTAAGTCTCGTGTAACAGTCCAGATCCCTGCAGTTGGTTAGAGCAGCCCGAACAGACACGCATGAGTTAGGGTTATTAGAGTGGCTGAACTCTTTAGAAAGACAGAAATGGATTATTTATGGCTGGTCAGTGCTGATGGTATGATAGTTCTTCTACAGTTTTAGAGATGTGTTGAATAGAATAATATATAGATTTTACTTTGGGCAAAGTTCTCCCACTTTTCTCTACCCTCATTCCTTTCAGAGTTCTGGCATGCCGTGTGTAAGTAGTGCCTGATAATTGGGTGGATGCAATAGTGAAGAATTGTACATGAAATGTGTGTGTGACAGAGTGTACTTCTCTTGCCAGATTATGCATGAATTTGGGAAACATAGGCCGGTTTCACAGACAGATCTTAGACTAAGCCAGGATTAGGCTTGAACCTAGTTCAATAAGGGCATTTAAGTAGCTTTTATAAGCATGCAAGTTGCTTTCAGTTAAAAAAACTCAAACATCTCATTTTAGTCCGGGACTAGGTTAAACCTTGTCTGTTAAACCGTTGGATAGGATAGTAGGGGAGACTGCAACCCGGTGATCCCTACACCAAAGGCTCATTGCTACACTGTAAAAAATTTGCTGTAGTTTAGCAGCTGTTTGCCAGTAACTTACTGTAGATTTAAATTTATGTTATTTACTGGCAACAGTTTGTTCAAAGTTAAATGAACATTAAACATTAACAAGTCTTTGTCTTTAAAGAATAAAATTATAAAATAACAATCTAATGCAAAGCATTCTGGGAACCAGAAATCTTCATCAACCTTTTTCTGTTTTTTTCCTTCAGATTTTGGTTCCCAGAATGCTTTGCATGAGGATGTTATTTTAGTTTTATTCTGTAAAGATAAAGACTTGTTAAAGTTTAATGTTCATTTAATTTTGAACAAATTGTTGCCAGTAAATAACATCAATTTAAATCTACAGTAAGTTACTGGCAAGTAGCTGCCAGTAATACTGTAATTTCTACAGATTTTTCTAACAGTGTACTTCTACCTCCAGTCATATTCATACTTGCTGTCTGGCTTGCTGTTTCGCTGATTAATCAGGTATAGCTTTCATTATGAATATAAAGTAGTAAATAAAGATTTACAGTAAAGACATTTACACTGGTATGATTCTGAAGAAAAACAAACTGTCTATACATCAACAAATCCTGAAAAATCTATTTGGTTTCCTCAAAAATACTGAGCAGCTCAACAGTATTCAACATTAATAATCTTGAGTACCAAATTAGTATTTCTGAAGGATCAAGTTACACTAGAGACTGGAGTAATGATGCTGAAAATTCAGCTTTACCATCACAGGAATAAATTACATTTTAAAACATATTAAATTAGAAAAGTTATTTTAATCATAATAAAATGTCACAACATTACTGTTTTTACTGTATTTTTGATCAAATAAATGCAGCCTTGTTGAGAATAAAAGACTACTTTCAAAAACAACAATATAAAAAATCTTGCTGAACCCAAACCTTTGAATGGTACAGTATATGGCAAGCCTCAGTGATAGTCTTTTCAATGAATTTTTCTCCATCATTCCATTTCTCAATCTTTTTCCTGTTATTTCTTACAGTCTGCATGTTCGTGCAGTTGAGCTGTATCAGAACTGGGAGAGAGAACTGGTGAGCTGGAGAAAGAGTTACCAGGTCTGAATTCTTTTATCTTCCAGTCTTAGAGCTTGTCCATCAGGTAGTGCGGAGCCACTGTGAGACATTGAGACCACTGTCTACAGAACACTGACTGTCCCCTTGCCTTTGAAGGAGAAAGCTCAGGAGAGAGCTCACATGGAATGCTAATGCTACAGTCAAAGTCAGGACAGTGAAATTTTGGGACAGTGTTCCAGAAAGGAGACATTGTGTCATTGCTCTGAGATCCATTAGCATGCCAGGCTGTGTTGCATTCCCTATCGTCGTCTTTTCAAAGGGACAGAAGAGACTTTGAAACTTGTGAAATGAAAGTGAGGTGTCTGCTACACTACAGGTTAATTAGGAAAATGACTAACAGAGCAGAAATGGAAATATGTGGGTTAAAAGTACTTGAATAATTTCTGCGAAACTGTGTTAGCGATTATAACTTTGCATCTCACTTTGTCTCATTCAGAAAGTCATCTGCATACTCAGAAGCAGATGAAAGTCTTGAACCTGCTTTAAGGCTGCGCAAATGTAACAGACAGACATTTAGTGTTACATTATGCGTTTGCCTGAGGCTCTTCTCCTCTACAGTAATGGGGAGTCGTGCTTCCCTCTCTTTTGATATATGAATGACCCTCTTTTTCATTTTTCATCACGACCATGGTGCTTCTGTTACAGCTGTGTCTCATGTCTGGCTGTGTTTTAAATCTGTAGCACAGCACACACAGCATTTCATGAATAACAATGCACTGCTACTATTCCTTGCCCTATGGGAGTAATGGTTGGGTGAGTACAAAGACTCTTGCCCATTAAAGTGGCCTGCAACCTGCAAGCATGACTGTCACTCAGCTCTTGCTGCCTGATTTAAACAAAAAAAAAATTTATCTAATAGCATGTTTTATTCTGTTTGTTGACCCATTGTGTCATTTCCAGCCCTGACTTTATTGCAGAATGAGTTTCTTTGGCTGTTCGGCATAGGTACAACTGTATGATTAGTTTCTTAAGGCAACAAAATATGTACACTTGTTCCTTACCTCTATTAGATTTAATACTCCTTCAAGACCTTACAGTTGCCTTTAAACTACCATTTGAACTTCCTTTTAATGCCGTTCATTCTTTAATTTTCACCCTGTGCTCTTAGCAGCTTAAGTACACAAATATTGCCCTTGTTAGTGCCCTTCTATGTGTGTTGTGTCCTGCATTGTACAGCCAGTTCTGACCTGAATTAAATACCCTTTCTTTCCTTCCACCTTTTCTTCTGACCCTTCTCCCCAATTTCTCCAACCAAGAGGCAGAACGTGTGCTGGAGGAGTGTAATCTGCTCTTCTGCTCTCCTTTATTTCCATTTCAATCCCTTGTTCACAGCTGGAACCCAACCGCTTTGCATGCTGATGAAGAGTGGATCAGCCCGATGTGGGGGAAAAAACACAAACAGACAGGAGGAGGGAATGAGGGATTATGTGGTGGAGTAAAAGAGAAGAAAGGGTGAGAGAACTGAGCAAAGAAAGAGAAAGAGTGCATTTGTTTGTACGCTTTTAAAAAGCACTCAGAGAAAATCTATTATTTCCACTTATAAACCAATCGATTGTTCTTGCATTTTCCCCCTTTCTTTTATATTTCTGCCAGTGGTAGCGCTCGTTCTGTTGACTGCAGTGTGAAGTCATCACTGTCGGGAAGAGTGAGAGATGCTGAGTCAGATTACTCATAACTTAGAGTATTAAGCAGCGTTATTCCACCAGGAAGTGGTGAGCAGCGTTCTCTATGACAGAATAATTGATCTATTGTGTATAATGTTAGAGAGATGTTGAAGTTGAGGGTGTAAGAACGTGAGTCAGATTGTGAAGAGATGAAGTGTTGAAGTGTGTGTGTGTGTATACATTATGTACTATGCATAGTGTTGAAGAACTGCACCATTTCAGAAACACCATTACCACCATTAACATCATTAATATAGGCCTACAGTTGCCCAAAAAAGTATTTGGACACTTAAGGCAGACTTAACAGAACTTTTCTTAGAACTTTTTTTCTGAGTGATTTTTGCTGTTACTTTTAATTATCTGATCCCAAGGTGATTCAGCTCCTCTCACGTATAGTATACACAGGTGTCCATGCATGTATATCATCACATCTATAAAACATATTGCAATGTTAACAGAAAGTGTCCGGAATTCATTTCAGGTTTGAAAAGTATCTATTGTTTTATTTGAATTCATTTAACAAACTTCTTTTTAAAATTTCCCTCATTCCCTGTGCTTTCTTTCTTTAAAAAACCCCAAACATCTTGGTTATATTGGTTAAATCAATCTATCCATCTATGGTTAAAGTCACCATGAAATGGAAATCTACTTTATAAAGGCACCCTTTACTTGATTTTCAGGTGAAATGCTAAACTTGGTCTGGTGACTTATTCAGATCTGCCTCTAGCAAATGGATAACCGATGGATAGAACCAAGTCCTGCCCTGCAATTTTTTTTGAATAGTTGTTTCACTCAGATGTACATCACAAATGGAAGAAATTATTTGTTGCTATACTGATAATGCTGAAATAAAAGAAAAAAAAAAACAAAACAAAACAAAAACCCTGGGCATTAGCTGTTGTTTTGATCTTTCGTGGAGTTGTACTACTACCCTAAGTACCAGCCTTACTTGAAAGTAACATCTGGTTATTTTAATAATTGGTATCTTTCACACTTGAACTATATATACAAACACTTCAGATTGCTGGATTAGGAAAAAAGGAGGACTATATTGTCAGATATCCTGTTTATCCTCAGTGAACTCTTGTACAAATAGACATTTTACTATTGACCTGTGGATATGCTCAGTATTAACAGATTCTCTATCTGTATAATGGATCCTGTCATGATGATCTATCATGATATGCCTCTGTTGAATGATTGAGTCTGATTGGCTGACAGATGTTTTAAGGTGTTAATTATTACTAGCATGGCCATATGAAGTACTTCCAGATCTTGACTGAATTGAATTATTTGTTATTTCCTTACAAATAAATATGATAATCAATAGGATTTTTTATTTCAAAATGAATTTATAAATAAAATAATAATAATTTTAAATAAAGCACCACTCTGATAACAAGATTTCGGGCTGTTTCTAAACAAGATGCTAAATCAATGATGTAAGAGAGAAGTTCTCCCCACAAGATGTGTTTATGTGCTTACTACGGTGTAAGCAGAATAATCAGCTGTTGAATTATTGATAATTAATGCACACCCAAGCTGTGACTTTGCTTTACATTGTGGCTGCATTAGCACCATGCGCATTAACTTTTAATAATTCGTCATCCACCATCATCCCTTAATGCTTTCTTAACTGTAAATCCAAATAAAGCGTTTGAAATGTGTGTATGAGTGAGTGAGAGAGAGAGAGACTGAGTGAGTGTGAGTTTTTGCAGGGGGGCTGACAGAGACCCGCTTGCTTGATCAAAGGGACAGAAGCAGCTCAAGCCAACCGAGCCTGAAGAACACACTCACAATCACACACACTCTCCCGTGGGATGCTGCGCCTCACCATATGCTGAGTATTGATTATGATTCCTATTGATTTATGCTCCCGTGCCTAAGCAGTAAATGAAGCCTCAACCCTTTTCAAAAAATTACTGCATTGAGCGTACAGTACATTACGTTGTCCTTGGCTTGTGAAAATGGCTGAGTTTCCTTTTAACCTGAATAATGTCATGTTTTTGCAGATCTCTGCAGTCTATTTCCGCCAGCAGACATGAGTGAATCATCTAGTAATTTGATTAAAGGAGCACATGGCCATTCCGCTGCCCTGCCACACTCGTCCTGATGAGCGGGTATGCCGGGAGCTTGGCAGCAGAGATCACAGTGCTAAATCATGGCGGTAAGGAGCTTGCTTGCACTGACTGCTTTAGGCTGGGATTTCCGGCTCTCTCTCTTCGATCTCAGCATAAAACTGGCATTGGTGCCAGCGCTCCGTCATTGTGCCGGAGCGTGTGTCATAGGTTCTCTTTCCTGAATGCACCGTCATTGGCGGCTAATAAGATAATGACCATCATCATGAGTAATAGAGGGTGAGAGCGAGACGAACAGATATGGAATTATAAAGAAAGGGCTTTTTGAGCGACCGAGGAAGCAGAAACAAGGATAAATGGAATGAGGTGGAACATGGAAGGAGATTAGGTTAAGGAAATGTGGAAGAAATAAGATTGTGAGAAGAAAACTAGGCAATGGGCAAGGATTAGCGTGCTGGTTGGGTCGATAAAGAGCAGAAGTTTGTGTGTGCGCTGGTTTGGGTTAGTCTGGGGGTTCCCTCAAAGGAGGAGGCCACTCAGGGGAGGTGACATCACTGGGGTTTGGCACTCACTGCACACAGATGGGGCCCCGATAAACCAGCTAACACACACGGACAAGCACAGTTTAATGGATGCACAGGTGGACAAACACTGCCATGATCTGACTCTAGAGACAAGAAATCTGAGCTCAGAGAGCTCTTAGACGTAAAAATGCTCTTGTTTTCGCTGCATACTGCACTGGTTTAATCATCATGTGCAATTGTGGGAACTTGAGCTGTATTGTAGGTGTAAATATGTTTTGATGTGCCCACAGATCAGAGAGCAGTCTTTGTGTTTGGGATTATGCAATGTTTTGTAGCTGGCATGACTTATTGACACACACACTGGCTGCCTCATTAGTATGCTTCATACATAAACAGTCAAGCTTTGGTTCATCCATATTTACCACTTAATTCATTCTGTGGAACTTTTATTATTTATCTTTAAAGCGAGTCGAGGATTTTTTCCACTGAATTTTTCTCACTCTGCCTTAAGCTCCAACACCCCCATCTCTACTCAAGCTCACATACACTTTTTCTCGACTCTGTGCGGAAATGGACCTCAGGCGTGTTACAGGCGTATATGTGTGGAAACAGAGAGTGCTAAAAGTGGATAAAGGTTTAAATTCTCCAGGCATGTTGTTTCAGCATATGAATATTTCAACATTTTTTTCAGAGAGAAATTATTTCATTTATGTAACTGAATGTGTGGTAAGTTTGTGGTATGGTTTTTAATTGAGAGGGTAAGTACTGTTTCAAGTATATTTCTTCTGCTTTTCAGCATCATTACTCCAGTCTTCAGTGTCACATGATCCTTCAGAAATCATTCTAATATACTGGTTTTGTGCAGGATGCAAAAAAGCAGCATCTATTTGAAACAAATCTTTTGTGATAATGTAAGTCTTTACCTTTAATGTCTCTTTAAATAAGTGTGTGTCACTGTGTGTGTGTATATAGAGTAGTAAAACATCATTACATCAGTAAAATCACTATTAATGCAATGTAAATAAGCCATATATGCCCATTTTAACCCCTCTAGTATGTGTGTATTGTGTGTATGTCGTATGTGAGTATTAAACAAAGGCTTTTATTAGGTGCATTGTTTCACAGGCAGTGAATTTGAAACCCACAGTTCTTTTGAGTGAGTCATCTCATGAGTTTACAGTAAACGTAAGTGTCATTGTGCACAGAGCTATGAATCCAGTTCTGTACACTGACTGTGTTTAATGAAGACCATGTCTTCCTCAGTTTCTCTTTTGACCTCTGGCATGAGTTAAGGTCAGTTCACCCACATTGAGCTCTGATCTGTGTGGTCTGTAGTTTATGATAATTTGCTCTGTGTGTAAAGAAAGATGTTCAGTCAGGCTGTGAGGGGAAGGAATGATAGGCTCTATTGTTCTACTGAAAGCCCTCATGAGGATGAACCCTGCAGCCGAAATGTCAGCACATCCGCCCACGTGCCACGCCGAAATGACTGGTACAAATATGCAAACTTTTTGGGTTGGATCCCGACACTGTGCCGCCATGATGACAGACTGTTATGGCTAGATCTAAAGGATACATG
Organism: Scardinius erythrophthalmus; assembly: GCF_964197995.2. Lineage (NCBI taxonomy): Eukaryota > Metazoa > Chordata > Actinopteri > Cypriniformes > Leuciscidae > Scardinius > Scardinius erythrophthalmus. The sequence continues at coordinate 18,222,827 of NC_138236.1, forward strand.
TAGCTTGTGGGTTTAGTGTTGTGACGGTTATTCCTGGGAAATAGAGCAAAATATGGATCTGTCCTTGACTTATGCCGGGGACACACTTGAAGACTAGCTGAAACATTCTAAGACTGAACTGAACACACTTACATACTTTTCAATGACTGAAGCAGATTTTAAACACCGACTGTGAACACCGACTGAACGCAACTGTCTCCGACTAGGCACGTTTGGGCACGATCAGTCGTAAGAATCAAATTACATTCATGATCGGCCTTACAGTCATTAAGTGTGTCTCTGGCTTAAACCCTCAGCTGCAGGAAAACCCTCTTGTGCAGTATCTCCCAACAAGAATTTAGCATTACCTGTAATTTTTTTTTTTTGTAATTTTAACAGAAAATAATGTAAAAATGCTATGGTAAGAAAAAAAAAATGTACACTCACCTAAAGGATTATTAGGAACACCGTACTAATACTGTGTTTGACCCCCTTTCGCCTTCAGAACTGCCTTAATTATACATGGCATTGATTCAACAAGGTGCTGAAAGCATTCTTTAGAAATGTTGGCCCATATTGATAGAATAGCATCTTGCAGTTGATGGAGATTTGTGGGATGCACATCCAGGGCACGAAGCTCCCGTTCCACCACATCCCAAAGATGCTCTACTGGGTTGAGATCTGGTGACTGTGGGGGCCATTTTAGTACAGTGAACTCATTGTCATGTTCAAGAAACCAGTTTGAAATGATCCGAGCTTTGTGACATGGTGCATTATCCTGCTGGAAGTAGCCATCAGAGGATGGGTACATGGTGGTCATAAAGGGATGGACATGGTCAGAAACAATGCTCAGGTAGGCCGTGGCATTTAAACGATGCCCAATTGGCACTAAGGGGCCTAAAGTGTGCCAAGAAAACATCCCCCACACCATTACACCACCACCACCAGCCTGCACAGTGGTAACAAGGCATGATGGATCCATGTTCTCATTCTGTTTACGCCAAATTCTGACTCTTTCATCTGAATGTCTCAACAGAAATCGAGACTCATCAGACCAGGCATATTTTTCCAGTCTTCAACTGTCCAATTTTGGTGAGCTTGTGCAAATTGTAGCCTCTTTTTCCTATTTGTAGTGGAGATGAGTGGTACCAGGTGGGGTCTTCTGCTGTTGTAGCCCATCCGCCTCAAGGTTGTGCGTGTTGTGGCTTCACAAATGCTTTGCTGCATACCTCGGTTGTAACGAGTGGTTATTTCAGTCAAAGTTGCTCTTCTATCAGCTTGAATCAGTCGGCCCATCCTCCTCTGACCTCTAGCATCAACAAGGCATTTTCGCCCACAGGACCGCCGCACACTGGATGTTTTTCCCTTTTCACACCATTCTTTGTAAACCCTAGAAATGGTTGTGCGTGAAAATCCCAGTAACTGAGCAGATTGTGAAATACTCAGACTGGACCGTCTGGCACCAACAACCATGCCACGCTCAAAATTGCTTAAATCACCTTTCTTTCCCATTCTGACATTCAGTTTGGAGTTCAGGAGATTGTCTTGACCAGGACCACACCCCTAAATGCATTGAACTGCCATGTGATTGGTTGATTAGATAATTGCATTAATGAGAAATTGAACAGGTGTTCCTAATAATCCTTTAGGTGAGTGTAGAACCGTATGGTTCTTGACTTAATTTTAAAGACTATGTTATGCCAAAACTTCAATCCATTATTCACCAGCACCCACTTCACAAATGTGTCGAAATCTCCCTTAGGACCATCCACTGATAAGCGTGACTTGCACCGCTTGCTCAGGCTGGAGAAATATAAAACACAAAGAGCGAAATCAGGAAAGTTGTTGTGGCACACCATGTCGAAAAAGTTCCTTGTGTGGTCCTCGAGGCTTTGCTTCTTTTGCTCAAGACAGAGCAGCTGGATGGCCAGCAAGTCCGTAACAAAAGGATAAAAAAATATATTCTGTAACGGAGTATAATGCAAGATGAAGATACGTTTAATGAACACAGGAGAAACAAACGCTACACAACCGTTACAGTGTCTTAATTATTGATTGTATTTAAAATGACTCGGAGGACTTTTTCGGAGGAATATTGATTATATTGATATATAATATATGTTTATCTTGTTTGCGGGTCTGATTGTTTTTGTTGTACATTGTAATTTACTTTTTTCATTCCGAAAGCTTTACAATGTTTGTACAGGTATGATTATAAAACAAGGGGAATAATGCCAGTTATTATCGTAAAATAAAGCCTGACAGGGTGATCAGGACCTTGATGTGTATTTCTGATGTGAAATATACTGTGCATCTTTTTTTTGGTTACACTTTATTTGTGTCTTTGTTAAAGTTCAATTATACATTTAATTAATGAGTAATATTAATTAAGTACAGTATAGGGTTAAGGTTAGGGTTAGGGTTCGTTGCATGTAATTATGCATACTGTTATTTGTAACGTGTAACAAAGACTGTGATAGTGTTACCGTAAAAAAAAAAAGGTTTATTTAGGCAATTATTTTCCCCTGCTTCTATACTAAATTTGTCTATTAAAAGAACATCTGTGGTTACAAGATTTTTCATCCCTGTGTGTCTTGTGTATTCAGCATTTATCAAAAAAAAAAAAAAATTGCAGGAATACCATTATAATAAACATACATATATAAAACAATATAATAAAAGGGTAAACAATTACGCGACTGAAAAGATGTAGGCAAATACAAAATAGAGAGAGCAGTTTACATAACCTATAATTGCGAAAATAATGTAAAAAGTGCATCAAATTCAATTCTGCGGTCCAGGCTCTTTTTGGTCTGTCCTTACTCATTCTCTGATTTACTTGGCTGGTGTGCAGTCCTCTTTCCTTTCCCTTAAGCCCCAATTTATCATTCTGTTTCTCTCTTCTCCGCTCCTCTGTTCTGTATCCCCTTGTTCCCCCAGGCCCCATGCTAGTCACACCCTGACACAAGAATCAAAGAGTTCTTCTAACCTCTTCGCTCCCTTTTCATCATTTTATCATTACATCCCTCTGTCATCCAGCCATGCAGAGTACTTCTGATGGTATTGTTCCCAAAGAAAATGACACTTTTGGTGAAAATCACACATACACACACACTTTGGATCACTACAACATTCGGGGTCAACATGAGGCTCTGATGTTTTCAAAGAGCAGAGTCTGGACAGTGGAAAGGTCACAGAGTCGGTTTCAGTTACTAGTATGCTCTCCTGTCCTATAGCTGAGACAGGAAAACTCACAACTCTGTGCCATACAGCAGCTTTTACAGGAGTAATTCATGTTAAAGGAACCTCTTGTTGTTCCAAACCTGTTTTTTTTTTTTTTTTTTTTTTTTAATGGATTTTAAAGAATCTTCATGCTGCTCTTTTTTTTGGAACATGAGATTTTAAATTCCGTTTTAGATTTCCATTTAAATCTCATTTTCCATTATGTTTGTCAGACAAAGCTATTGTATGGCTTGTGCACTACTTTAATGGTGCTCAGTTAGTTTTGTCTAGTTGCATTTTCTCAGTGGTCAGGGAGGGAGTTCCTCTCAATCACTAAATCAATTAATCAATCAATTAATTCATCAATCAATTCTCCTAAGAATTAAAAAAACCCTAAATAATCTATAAAGGTGGTCTCTATTACCTATTTGACAATTAAATATAATAGCTGACCAACATTTCAGTAGTAAATTATACATCAAAAATGACTGGTGCCGATTTATTGTAATAAACATTCAAAAACAAATAAACAAATATGATTTTTTATTTCAAAAAATCAGTCATTTGAGCATGGGATCAGGAAAGTTTTACCTTATTTCGGAAAACCACATGTCACTGATTTAGCCCTTTTGGAGGTTGACTATTGTGAACAATCTCTACTATCAACATGAAAATTCATAATTTTCCATTTCCACAGAAAATAACATCATACATGTTTGTATCAACATGAGGGGGAGTAAATGATTACAGATTTTTCATTTCTGGTTGAACTATTCCTTTTACAGCCATGCTTTTCATATCAGTCTGCCTCATCTCTGATGTTATTGTTACTGGAAAATACATATTTCTTTAAGAAATTTCCCAAAGCAAGGCCTTATTTGTTTCTTGAAAACAGACTTTAACTTTAACCCATTTTTCCTAGAGGACCCTTTGAATATTCCCTAACTTCTGGATTTTAGGCATTAGAGTATAGCTAAAGCAATGCTTGTGCATAGCCGGTGTCTATGTGAACTTTGAAGTGCAAAGAGTCACTTCAGGCGCCATGAGAAAGGCAGTTTAATACATTGCTGTGCTGTCATAACCCAAGAATAGCACAAAATAACAGTAATGAATGACACAGCTGAATATATCACACTGCATCCTCTCCCTCCAACACAAAAGCTCCACCTCCTGTCTTCTCTCTCATATTCTTTCATCTCTTTGCCATACTCCATTTCCCAAGCCCCTCTCCTCTTATCGGGTTCGATAACGCACTCTCTCTCCCGCACACCCAACTCTTACTCTGAGAAAAGTGAAGCAGCTGTTTTGCTCCAGCTATCCCAGGAATGCCTGTTTGAAACCAAGTGTGGGCTTAGAGACTATTTCCAAAGGGACACACAAATACATTGTCTAAACCGATGGAAGAGCTAGAAACAAGTCAATCACACAAAACCTGTAATCTATAGCCAACAACACGTTAGTTACCCCCCCCACGTTTTGTGCAAGAGTATTACATATTTATAGAGCATCAAAACAGCCCTGTGACAGATAAATCTTATTCTTAAACTAATCTCGCATAATGTTTTATTCAAAGTATTTTTTTATAATTAGCCGTTGGTATACCGTGTAAAAGTCTTACTCGTCTTTTGGCAATGTGTTCACTCCAGTAGCACTTTACTCGTTTGGGAAGAGAGAGGAGAGGGGAGGGGCGCACGGTCACCTTTTGTGCAAATATATCAGCCAAGTCACTGCCATCCGCATCAGATTTCTTGCGCCAAGAAGGACGGGGGAGCGCACTAGACTGCTGCGTGTGAGCGCGAAGGAGCTGTACCGAGACGAGACGCTGCAGAGAAATACAACAACGCGACGCGACACAAAGCCGCCAAGTTAAGACGCAACTATGGAGAGAACGATGTTGGGACGGTTCGGGGTTTGCTGCACCTTGCTTGCTGTAGCGCTGCAAGGTAAGGAGGCTACAAATGAGAATAGGCTACTTAGAAAATTTGCGATTTTACTATATGGCTAATTAAAAGCATAAATTGTTGTTTTAACCAATCACAAGCTTTACTTAATAATTTTCAGTGAATAAACGTAAATGGCTTGTTTGAATGTGGAGTAAATTAAGAGCAGGTTACTTTTCTGTTGGTTCTTGGAACAACCTGTTACCGTGAGCGCAAGTTGAAGTGCCGAAAGGAACTTTAGGGGGGACGTATTATACAGGTTATTTTGTGGCTGTCGGCGTCTATGATGGTATGTTGCTCATGTTTAAGTCAGGGAATGGTTCAAGGGTTAACCTGGACTGGTCTTGGTCTTTGAGGAGGGGAGGGTCGCTCCTGCTCCGCGCGCGCTGTCGCCGGATAGACGCGCTTGCTTTCATCCGAGTTCAAGTGTGCGGCTGCCAGACTCCAAATTCATATTATGTCAGTATGATTATTAGTACGCGTTATTGATATTTGGATTTACAACCTTATTATTAGATTTTTTTGAAATCAGATAATATATTCTCAAATAATGGCTTAAATGAAACCTTTGTTAACTCGTCACCTTGTGTTTACAATGCGGTTAACAATTTTCGACATTTAAAACTAGCCTATTTATTGAATTTATTACAGAAATCTTGTGTTGATGTAAAACTACCAGAATTGTGTGCTTCTATTATGTAGCCTACAATACAAATACCAGAGTTAAAAGATGGGTATATGCATGAATTTTTTTTTTCTGTGACACTACACTGCAAAATCAATTTCTGATGAACGCAACTATCAATTTTCCTTTTTTTTTCCTTCAATTAACAATTTTATTAAGAGCCTGATATAACTCAAATTATATCTGTTAGTATTCTGACAGAATATATGAACCTGCTTTGTGCTACCAAGGTCATTGGGGCGTAACTGTCTGCACCCTGCGGTTCAGTTAGTAGTTTTGTTCTGTTTTGAAGTGTTTGGCAGCCTATGACCAATAATGTTTCAGCACAGGGGCAACGTGGCCCCTCCTCTAGCTCCACCTCAGACTGACCATCTTTACCACCTCTCTCGCATATGTGTTGATGTATTACCACTTTTAAAATGAAGCCTAAATGCAAAGTAGCACACTGTTTGACTTGTGGATAAGATTGAATTTTGATACCAAATTTACATTTATGACAGACAATTTGACTTCAGTCAGTATTGAGAATCTATATGTTTTCCACTTAAACATGACTGAGTAAAAACACTCATACAAAGATGCTCCCTCTAAAAAAACTAAAAACTAAAAAACCCTCCCAGGCATACATTCTTCTCCATCCCAGAGGTACTTGTGTTTTATCTTTCTGTCTGCTCTTAAGGCTCTCTCTCGCTCCCCTCCCTTACTGTGTATCTGGTTCTTCCAGTGTTCTCACCTTCTTTCAGTTCTGCGGCTATCGGAAGTCCTTTTTTTTTTTTTTTTTTTTACCTATCTTATCCCTCTGCACCATTCCATTGTTTGAGACTCCTCTCATGTCCAGAGTTTGAAAATACGCGTGGAGCAACAGACAGATGAAGTGTTTCTTCTGATGAGCTCAGTCAAGTCTCCAGGCTGCTGCGTTGGTGTTGAATGCACTGATCAGTGATGCTTCTGTTGCTCTGAAAGCAGGTCCTGTGAGATCTTCTCTTCTGTAGCTGTTTTCTCTCTCTCTCTCTCTTTAACTCAAACGTCATTAAGAATTCACTTTTTTTTTTGCATGTCCTTTAATTGGGCTGATCATGGGATCCGCAGTTGCTTTCTTTTGATGCCAATATCTGTCAGATCTGATGCTCATACCTGTCCCACATGATCCGTGACTTCTCAGGCTCAGTGGGTTTGAAAATGGCTACGCTTCCACAAACACTGCAGCATCTTCATGCATCCTTTGTGCGTGTCCTCAGGAAAACCTGTTTTGATGACTTTATCCTCTTTCCGGGCATAAATTTCAATTGATCTGTAGCGTTTAACTGCCAAATGACAGCCGCTGGAACTCTGCCCGTTCATTTCAATTTGTTGCCTACCTCTCCCAGAGGTGTGCCAGCCTCTGCTAGAGCTTTCATATAATTTGCCTCATAATGGAAGTCTCAGTGATTAGCATTTAAAATGGTTCCCGTCCAGCCTCATATCGGAGCCACATGACCTTGTTACTGTAACCACCAGCACTGATACCAAAGCAATAACCTCTCAGGTGATATTTCAACAATATAATTTGCGTTTTCAGTCCCTAGTTGAGTATCCTGAGGCGGTATCGGTGCAGCACCTTGGTGGCTGCTCATTTGATCGTGGTGGGATGTCAGTAGGTGGCGTAAAAAATTGTTGAGACAGCTTGTCAGCTGAGTTTTAAGGAGCCGCGCAGAAACAACACGCTTCCCTTCTTTGTCTATTTCCCCCAGTCATTTCCTTGCTTAAATTTTCTCCTCAGCAGAACCTCCCCAACCACAGCGGCATCAAACGTGAGCACGCACACACACATCACCCCCCGCAGCCGGCAGTAATTATTATGGAATTAGGAGGCTTCAAATTAAAACCTGCTCTTTGTGCTGGGCCAGCAGATAAAAGCCAATCTTATGTCTGAGGTTGCTTCTGCGAGCTCAAAGCTCCTATAGATATCCATCCACTGCACACACCTGGCATAAAGCTAGTCACGCACACCTGTGTGTGCAGTGTCAACCCACACGTTGTGTAACTGTTCAAACCAAGGTGCTAATTTGGCCGGTGATGATGATAGCGGTGGAAAGAGGCGGTAGAGTGTGTGATTTGGCTCTCTGCTGTGGGCCCCAGTCTCTCGGATCAGCTTTGTGATTCATGCCCGTGAGGAGGGGGGAGTCACTGCTTGGAATGAGAAGCATTCAGCAGGGGACAGGTTACATCTCGCCCCCTGACTCTTCAACCCCCCAGATTCTCTCTCTCTCTATCCCGTCTCTATTTCTCTGCCTCTCTTTCTTTCGGCACAGATGGACGCGCAGGCTGCCAGTGAAAGCAAGTCACGCAACCACAACACACATGGTTTTGATCCAAGATCACAATATGGCACTTGGGTGTTAGACCATAGATACTTTTTTACACATAGGTCACATTTTAGTGGTTTAACAGCCTCATGACCCTGTAAAAGGTGGAAATTAGATCCATTTACAGATTGACAAAACTGTAGCTGCACCTGAAATTGCATACTATTTGATGAGGTACAGCATTTGAAGAACTCGCATGAAGAACTCACTTTGTTGTAAAAAAAAAAAAAAAAAAAGAATATAGAAAATGAAAATTTTTTTATTTAATGTTTTAAATTGAGGAAATTAAGACATCTCATCACGTGACCTACAGCATCAATTGCGGTGCTTCTCTGATTCACAACTTCTCTCCTGTGGCATCATGGGATAGTAAAGTGTCCACAGTTTGCACAGTTCACAATCTCGGCAGAAGTATAGGGTCATTTTTGCCTATTCGCATATATTGTGAATTCAGATATACTTCTCTTTTTATGTACTGTTTTTCAGTAGGAGGGAAGTTTTTCACTTAGGGAAGTAAGCACATTCGGACACAGGGTGTTACTTAGAAGAAAGTCTAAATGATTCATAACACCTTAAATTATAATCAAGAGTGTTTGGGCTTGTTTTAATTGTTCTGAGACCCATCATGAAAGCTTGTTTTTGGATTGGCAGCAGTTATTTTGGCAGCCGGTTTGAGGAAAGCTCACTGCTTGCTGGCACAAAGCAGCAGCAACCACATGGTCACTCTGAATGAGAGATGCTAAGCAGCCCATCTTTCATCTTAATATCATCTAAACCAGTATTTCTTGATCCTCACCAAACCATAAATGTGTTACTTTTTTCACTTTTATAATATATACAGTACATTGGATATCATTTAGCATTATTTTTAATGTTATGAAGGTTGTCACTATTAAAGTATTTCACTTTTAAACTAAAACAATTGATTATGTAGCTTCCTCTATCTTTAATGAGACATCTGAACTTGCTTGTGTTTGATTTTTAACAATTCTGATGGCAATCGTGGATAAGCTTTATAATCATTTATAATCATTTTGTATAGTATGTTTTATATGTTTAATAATCATTTTTAGCGTAAGTACCGGTTTTTATGTGTTGGGAATTATTAAAGGGATAGTTGTGGCCCAAAAAAATTTAATTCTGTAATTTACTCCCTCATGTTGTTCCAAACCTGTATGACGTTCTTTCTCCTGTTGAACACAACATATTTTCAGAAAAGGCTCCAGTTCTTTTGCCATGCCGTGATAGTCGATGTTGTTTTGGACCTGATTGTCTTTCATTAAATGAACAAAATTCTCTCAAATATCTTATTTTCTGTTCAACAGAAGAAACAGTCATACAGGTTTGGAACAAAAAAAGATGAGTAAATGATGACAGAACTGTAATTTTTGGCTGAACTAAATTGTACTTTTGAAGTGAATGTAAACGTATTGACTGATCTGATGCTGCTGCAGATGTTACACTACCAGACACACAACACACACTGAGAGTTTTAATGCTGTGGATTAGCTCTGTCTGGCTTGCTTTTGTGTATGTTAGTCTCACTCTTTGTTTTCAGTAATGGCGGTGGTGTTTGCGATCAGTGGGTGACCATTGATGTTTTCTGTGATTTACGGTTGGTATTGTGCGTGCTCCGGCATAGATAACTGCCTCGTACACTCACAGAGGTTGACCGAAAGGACAGCATGTCTATATAGAATCTGTATGCAGGAACGAATTTATTCACGCAGACCTGCAGAGCTCTTTCACTCAGAATTTATAACCAGTTCTGATTGAGTCATTCTTTCTTAAAAAAGCAGCATCTCTCTATCTCTCCTCCCCTCTTTTTCTCTGTCTGCACTCAAGCCCCCCACCAATCCTCCCATCTTTCATGAAATCTGGGTCCTGCCCAGTCCTTCAGCATTCAAACACTCTGCCCACACCACAAAGCATCCTGGCACGGCAGAAACAGAGATAGAGGAAGTTCGGTAGCCTGATGCCCTTTGATTTCTCCAAGGCTGCAGCTTCAAGGCTGTTATTAGTGGCATACAGGAAACAGTATGTGGAAGATATGGTGTGTGTGTGAGTGCGATGGCTGTTTTCTGTGAAGGATGTTGAAGTGGTCTGATACTAAATTGGGGAGCCGAAGGATATGAGGCACAGTGAAAAGCTGCATCTGTGTGCTGGGGCATAGTGCTTTGAAGAATTGGTGCTTCAGAGGCCCTTTGGGGAGACGAGGTTAAGAGCGGCTGATCCATTTAGCTGTGGAGATTGTAAGGGCGATTGGCCGACGCAAATCCTGAGGCCTCTCACAGGCATTCTTAATGGATTCAGGGCTGATGGGTTTCCTTTTGGGGAAAATATCGTTTTTTAGCGAGGAACTTAGGTCATGCTATACTATCGGCCATCTTGTAGTACATTGCCGCATCTCCCTAAGCTCTATTATAGCGGTATCGATTTAGAGATGGACATTAGTTGTTCTGCATTGATTTGTTTCTCCTAGCAGTGTTTTGGGATTTGGTTTACAAGAAATGCTTCATCTTGGCGCACTTCTACAGCTTGTCTTCTGTCATCGGTGATCTGTGGCTTAATCACATATAGGGCTGGGCAATAATAGCTTAAAAAATTATGTTTTACATAAACTATTTAATATTTAAATAAATATAAAAATATTTGAAAATACATATATCCATAAATATAATGTAGTAATATTATATATAAAAATATATATACAGTATATAATATTTTAAATATGAGGATTAGAACAAAACACTAAACCTGGTTAAGGTGTTTATCTGACAAAATAATTTAGCAAAAATAAGATCTCATAGGAGGACCCATACATTAACTGCAACATAATCAGTTATTAATTTTGGTTCTTGTTTCTTGTTTTTGCATAATTTCTTTGAATGACAGCCTGGCCAAAAATTATGTCTGAAGAATTTGACTTGAATTTTGCATTATCACAAATAAAACAACTGACTCCAAGTGCTATACACAATATGCTTACAAAATCTTTAACACATTTTTAATAAGATTTGAATAAAGAGTGAAGATGTCAATTTTCCTAGGCCAGACATCATTTTTGTCCAGTACCGTATAAAAAAAAATAAAAAAAATGTATTTACACTTTTTAAAAACATATTTAACATATTAAAATTTTCACATGTATTTGGTTCTAGAATCTGATTGGAACTACTGCTGTTGTGTCACGAAATGTAGTTTTAAGAGTTTAAAAGCCGTATATTGTTAATATCTTTAATTTATTTGCTTTTAAATAGTGATTTTGCAGCCATTGTTGCATTTCAAAATGTTAATGTTAAAAAAAGTTCAAAATTAAATATAATCAAGTCATTATTTTATTAAATGATTCACAGAAATTATTCACACTTATTAACTCTGATGACTACGGTGACCGGGAGGGGACATGTTCGGTTCACTTATTTTTGTCGTGGCCACAACATATAAACTCGTGGGAACGTGATATTAAGTCGTGGGAACGTCATAATATCTCGTGGGAACGTCATATTAAGTCGTGGCCACGAGATCATTTTGTTGAGGTAACGACATCATTATGTCGTGGCCACGCGATGCAAAGTCGTGGCCTCAAGATCACATGTTGAGGGAACGATATATTTTTCTCGTGGCCACGAGATCATTTTGTTGAGGTAACGACATCATTATGTCGTGGCCACGCGTTGAGGGAGCCACAACGGCCAATACTGTAACCGTACCAGACTGGGCTACAGCAGAGATGGAGATGACAGAAGAAATAACATTTTACTTTAAATTAGGAATGTCATATAAAGATATAGTGCGGTCTTTGCCATTAAGACATGGGTATGTTATAAAGATAAGCGCATTCTTAGACTTTTTTTGTCGCACGCATATTTAGGGACCGTCTCAAAATTACATGCGACATTGGCGTAAACGTTTCTAACTTCAACAGCATTTGAAGACAATGACTTTCAGTCATAAAACCAATTGTACATTGTTCACCCAGGTCTCATGTATGATGCACACCTTTTAGATTTTTGATATTTATGACAATAAACTGCTAAATCATATGCAAATATTGCTATGTATTTCACTAATGTATGGGATCATATACAGAATATGACAATATTTAAAGCTCAATAGCATTTGAAGACAGTGACTTACAGTCATAAAACCAACTGTACATTGTTCAAATAGGTCTCATGTATGATGCACACCTTTAATATTTTTGATATGACAGTAAACTGCTAAATCATATGCAAATAATGCTATGTATTTCACTACTGTGTGGAATCATATACAGAATATGACCACATTTAAAGCTCAATAGCATTTGAAGACAATGACTTACAGTCATAAAACCAACTGTAGCCTACATTGTTCATCTAGGTGTCAGGTATGTGGCAGTAGTGAAATAGGCCTACAATATGATTTAGCAGTTTATTGTCATAAATATCAAAAATCTAAAAGGTGTGCTTCATACATGAGACCTGGGTGAACAGTGTACAGTTGGTTTTATGACTGTAAGTCATTGTCTTCAAATGCTATTGAAGTTAGAAATGTTTATGCCCATGTCGCATGTAATTTTGAGACGGTCCCTAAATATGCGTGCGACAAAGTCTAAGAATGCGCTTCATGTGTCTTTCACTTATAACGTACCCATGTCTTAATGGCAAAGACCGCACTATATCTTTATATGACATTCCTAATTTAAAGTAAAATGTTATTTCTTCTGTCATCTCCATCTCTGCTATAACTCAGTCTATGGTACGGTTAGGCCTACAGTATTGGCCGCTGTGGCTCCCTCAACGCGTGGCCACGACATAATGATGTCGTTATACCTCAACAAAATGATCTCGTGGCCACGAGAAAAATATATCGTTCCCTCAACATATGATCTTGAGGCCACGACTTTGCATCGCGTGGCCACGACATAATGATGTCGTTACCTCAACAAAATGATCTCGTGGCCACGACTTAATATGACGTTCCCACGAGATATTATGACGTTCCCACGACTTAATATCACGTTCCCACGAGTTTATATGTTGTGGCCACGACAAAAATAAGTGAACCGAACATGTCCCCTCCCGGTCACCGTAGATGACATCTGAAGTTTGCGAGTCTTAACACTTTCATATTTGCAGGTTGTGAAACTAGGGAAAATGGAGATTATTGGTCCATTGGTCCATTGGTCATTTGGTCACATATCAGTTGGACCTCCATCACACCTGGTTTAAACTGTGCCAGCTTTACCTGATGTGACTGAAAACAAAGTAATGTTGAAACAGTGCTTGTTTAAGAGCTCTTTAAACATCCTTTTCCTCACACAGACTATGGCCATTGTCTTCATACTATCAGCTGGCAAACATTCCATGGAGAATAGTCTTCTGACGCAAGGGAGAGAAAAGCCTTTAGCCCTCAGCTTACGGCTGTTTGGTTAGTCGAGCGCACCCCCCAGGCTGAGCTATTCACTGCCCCGCACTCGACAGACCCTTCAAGATGTGGTCTTGCTGAAGATTACACACACACACACAAACACTATTTGTAATCCTGATCTTTTGTTTGCACTCGCACCACCTGAAAAATATACACACAGATCGTTTAGTTACGAGAAATGTAAAAGGTTTGGTTCTTGTTTGAGGTTCACTTACACGTTACAATTTTGTTTATCACTGTTTAAATATTGAATCATAGTTCAGTGGGTGAAACTAGACATCCATGTTGTGTGTTTCCGATTGTGATTTATCATCAGCAATCTATTTCACAATCATTCTTTCTCCATTTTGCACAGTGTGGGCCTTTAACATGAAGGACACTTTTTTTCCTTGAGACACTATTTTTATTTAAATCTGGTTAATGGTTAGCCGAGCATTGTTAACCTCTTCAACGAAAATGGGCACTGTTTGACGAGCCGCATTGTTGATTTAATAGTGCTTGACCCGTGAAGCACCACAAGGCCCTCTGGTGAATTTAAAATAAATGAAGTGCATTTGGGAGTATGTTTGTGTCTGAGGTACATTATATTACATGATTGAAAAATGCTGCAAAATAGCAAGGTGGTTTCTGGCCATTCAAATGTGTGAAAAAAACATTTATAATATTTGCACATTACGTGGCCTGAGGGATTGTGTGCGAGTCAGACATTTGGGGAGGGTCTGAATGTCTGAGATTGGGGCTTCCCAGTTAACACGCTGAGATTGGGTGACCGATCACATTTCATTCAGGAGACACATGTTCAGGTGATTACCTGCGGGAGAGGAGTGTATCTCGCTTTACTCAACCTCAACCCCCACAGCCTGCTCTGTCTCTGTAATACACACTTCACTGTCCTGTATGCTGTAAAACCTGTGTGAACATGTGTTTAAATATGACCAGCACTAGAAGAAGTTATATAGCAAGGAGCTGAAGACTTATATTACCAACGTCTTGCTCTTGCTCTTTAAAAATTCACTTTCTTGATCAGTATTTTTGTCTCGTTTTCCACTGAGAATATGTAAACATCATTAAAACAACATGATAAATGTACTTCTTTAGCAAAATTACAAACGACTTCATAAGACTTCAGAGTGTGTATATATATATATATATATATATATATATACTGTATATATCACACAACAGCTGTTTGGGGTCAGTAAGATTTTGAATGTTTTTTTTACAGAAATCTCTGTATCAATGTTGAAAACAGTTGTGCTGCTTAATATTTTTGTGGAAACCTTTCAGGATTCTTTGATTAATAGAAAGTTCAAAAGAACAGCATCTCTTTGAAATCTTTAACATTAAACTTTATAAATGTCTTAGCTATAACTTTTGATCAATTTAACACACCCTTGCTAATATATAGCCTATTATTATTTTATTTTTTTGCAAATAAAGAAAAATAAAATAAACTTAATTGTTTATCTCATCCAATCATATGCAATTTTGCTTCTTAAATACATTTATCTGATTTTAAAGATGTTTATACATTTTCACTGGAAAACATGACTTATGATTTATTTTGGGATTGCTCTTATTCTCTCTCCTTCGAAACCCTTCATCCCTGTAGATTAGCAAGCACTCTGCTTTAGTTTGTGGTTAATGAGTGTCCCTGGCTGATAGCTAATCAGGAAGGTGGTCTGATGGACCCCAAGGACCGCAGTGCCAACTCTAATTCTGTTGCCTTTCTGATTGACACACAGCTTGATAATCATATTCAGGCCTGCGGGGCTCCAGCATTGGTTCCCCCCCTTGCATAATCTCAACCAATCAGTGATTTCCCTGTACGGGATACCAGCATGACTGGCAGCTAGCATGGCTACATTTCCAATTGAGTTTCAGGTTTCATACCTTGTCATTTCTTAAAGGTTGTAGCCATCCATTTGCTCTCAATTGAAATCTTATTAATGGACAGTAATTGGTTTTGGATTTAATTTTCATTTGCAGAGAACACAGATGAAATTTGTAAGATTAACATTATGCTTCAACTCTTTTGGGAAGGATATTTCTTTACCAGCGCCAGGATCTCAGAAGATCATAATATGTTTATTGAGTTTTGAGAACTAAAATGTAGCACAAATGAAAATCTTGTTACGTATTATCAAAGGATATGGACTTTGTGCGATCAAATTAAGCTTTCATGAGGGCCAGTAATTCTTTGTTTGCTGTCTATTCCTCACAGAGTCCAGAATCTCTTAAAATACAATTAAACAGACAATGGTGGCATTTGGCTTATGGTGGATTAGTTCAGTTCGTTAAAAACACAGAAGCTTATGAAATGGTTCTGCACTAAGACACACAGGGCTTTGACTCTTTAAGACAGACTTAATTAGACTGTTATTTTGGGAAGATGTCGACACGCACTGGAAGATAGAATCTGTTGGGCATATGTTTGAGGGACTTTGTTGGTGTCTTTGGTCCTCCTTGTGTCTCATATGGGGTGTGGAACGCCCGCTGACAGTGGCGGCTGTGACTCCACACCTTGGCTGAACATTTTTGGGACAGCGGTCAGTCTAACCCCTCCGTTCTCTGCCAAGTAATCATGGTGACAGGCACGTGGAATTCCCTAGTCAATTAACAGTTGGAGTGGGAGTAGGAGTGGGCGTGTGGGCGCATATTGACTGGTGCAGTGGGGAGGGCTGATGGAGCGAGAACAGAGGACACATGTTCATTAAAATCATCCATCCTGGATCAGATGGTAGATCTGGAGATTTTTCCCTCCCTCCCCATCTCTTTGAAATGCTTGTGTTGCCCGTTTGTGAGTGTGATACTGTACCTCACTGGGCTGAAGGCAACTTTCTCACACTGCTCTGCCCTTTCCTTTGTCCTTCATTCATTCTCACTCGCTTTGTTAACGTCTCTCTTTTTTCCTTTGGGGGAAGCCCCTTTCCTTTTCTCTCTTTTTGATTTTTCTCTTTTTAGCTGCTGTCACTATATTCTGCAAATGGTGACATCATGTAAGTCATACAAGTCGTACATACAAGCCAGTATAATCAGAAGAGAAAATAAAATCCAATACGAGTAATTATCAAAATGCAGCTGATGGCTGTGGAATTCAGTTTCAGTTTTGCTTTGACATATATAACCTTGTATATTAAGATATTTTGAAGAATATGGGTAACCAAACAGTTGATGGGCCCCATTGACTTCTATGTAAAAGAAAAATCTATGATAGTCAATTGGCATATATTCAGCTTTGTCATCACATGAATGCATTACATTTTAAAATATATTAAAATAACAGGTCTTTTAAATTGTAATGATATTTCACAATATTACTGTTTTAGTAGCTTTGATTAAAGCAGCCTTGGTGAGCATTTTTTTTTTTTTTTTTAGTTTTTGAAAGAGACTGCTATCAAAACCTTTTTATTTTATTTTTTAATTGTACCGACCCCAAACGTTTGAATGGTAGTGTTTTTATTTTATTTTATTTATTTATTGGTCATGTTGGTCCAGGGCATTTAAATCTATTTATGTCTTCTCACTTTCTGTATACATGTGACCACAAACACACACACACATGCATGCTCTTGTACCTGTGCAGCAGTTAAAGGACAAGGCTACATTGTTAAGACATTCCTGGGGCTGCCGGAATGCAGGTATTAATGCGGAGTGATTAGACACAGCGAGAGAACAAGCGCAGAGAGGGCTGGTATAGAAAGGAAAAAAGAAGGACAGAGGGGCTGGATTGGGGGGAAACAAGGGGAGAAGGGAGTGATGGAGTTGGACAGATTGAGGTACAGAAAGGGAACATATTGCAGAATGAGGAGGAGACCTTGATTTGAGGAGAGGATTATGTGTTAGTGAAGGTCAAAGGTCACTTTGTTCAATTCACCCAAAATTCACCCAAATTTGAACATTGTGTCATGACTGACTGTGTTTTCAATGCTTTTTGGCATGCAGTTACTGTACAATGAACGGGAAATGAAACTTTCAAGCTTCAAAAGGGACCAAAAGCAATTAAAAGTATCAAACAAGTGACAGAATCTTCTGAAGCTGTACAATAGCTTTGTATGAGAAATAAACTCAAATTTAAGTTATGCACTAAAGTCTTGACATATGCCCTAGCTCTCCTTTTTACGTTCATGAGAGTTAATGAGAAGTGGTGATTTCTAACTTGTGAATGGATTATTTGACTAGAATGTGTTGATCTGATTCACGAAAACTGTCTCAATGATTTGTTCAGTCTGACTGGCTGAGTTCAAATCACAGACTCAATGATCCAGTTGAGTTGCATTTTGAAATCAGTTTTGGTTTGCTTCTCACATTTTAAAGGACTTATATAGTGCATCAATCGAATTGACCACTTTTATTATACGTTCATGGTCCTTTTTGGAGCTTGAAGGCCCCAGTATCCATAGACTGTAACTGCAGAAAAAAGTGTTCCCCAGAAGAAGAAAAAAGTCACAGGTTTGGAATGATACGTGGGTGAGTAAATGATGGCAGAATGTTCATTTTGGGGGGAACCATCCCTTTAAGTTTAAGTGTGTTGACAGTGTTTGTGTGTCAGGAATGTGCTTTGACATAAATAATATTACAGTATGTATATGCATGTGTTGATATTAGAGGTGGAAATATGCATGTGTTGATATTAGAGGTGTGTCGGTGGTGCATTGCTATCAAAACAGGAGCGTGTGAAAATGGTCTTTTTTCATTCCAGAGAAGAGTTTGGATTTAACTGTATTTAAAAATAGGAAGTGGAATGCCTGGGAGGTCCCAACATAACGATAGCAGTACCAGCTGGTGATCGGATCTGCCATGGATCTGTGAGAAAGGGAGGACGAGAGCGGGCAGGGGAAGGCGGGGGTTGCCTGTTGGTGCTTCCATGGTGAGGACAGCATTGCCAACCAATGTCAGTCGTGCCATCTCTGCTATATGGCCAGGTGGCATCAACCAGCAACATGTCCTGGCATTAACTACTACACACCCCTTCCAACACACAAGGTGGTGTAATCAATGTCAAAGTCAACCTCCTCTACCCGATGATCTGCCCTCACCCCTCCTAGAATCCCCACCCATCTCTCCATCTGCTTCCTGTATGTGCTGGACAAATGGATTGAGGGTCCATCTAACATTTGTGGGTGTCCCATATCAAAAATTAGAAGCTTGCTGTTCAGAAAACTTTCCTTAACATAGCCCTTAGTCAAACCCTTAATTTTTATGGTTGATTTAAAGCTAAAGTTTGTAATTACTTTGTCATTTTCAAATGTAATTGCAAAAATAATAATCTTTTCCCCTCGTATGTCATTTGTTAAACAGATAATCCAGCCCAACTCACAACTATTGTTTTATTTTACTTAAAAATGTTGTCATCTGTATGACATTTTTTTGTTTTCATGTATTTAAGATATGTACAGTATGTATGTTACATATGACATCTACTAAGGTCTATGATTGAAACACTAATTAATGAACAGGCAAGATTGTATACTCTTTTTTTCTGTTGCGCTCCCTCTTCTTTTCACTCTCTCTTGATCTTTCCATCTTTCCGTCTCTGGGAATGATAGTTTACAGTGTTGTGTAGAGCTCTAGATGGAGTGACAGAGAGGGAGTGAGACAGCTGGACACTCATGGCTCCAAAGATCAGCTTACACAAACTCACTGGCATGCCTGGCGGCAGTCTCCCTCTCTTTCTCTCCCAACGTCTCTTTCGTTCCACTTCTCTTATTTGCTTGAATCATTTCTCTGTTTCAGTCAAACAAACTACCTACACACAAAGTGCTATGTGTTACGGTAGAGTTGGCATCTTGTGTTGGTTTGTCTGGAGTGGAGCTCAAGCCTGACATCAAACACACAACTAAACAATGAAGTCATGAAAACAGGATGAAACTGCTCTGGGGCAGTAACTGTGAGCCCTCTCAAACACACACATTCATAAAAACACGTTTTAAAGGCATGACTCCTCAAGCCCCTGCCGTGTCATTCATTTATAAAGAATGGAGCGGATCGCACATGGAAAAATCTAGAGGGTGCAGATTGAGTGACAGACAGGCAGAAACTGCCCCAACACCCTGCCCCCTTCTCTCCCTCTGTACCCAATGTTTTTAAGGCGACAGATGGCTGTTTTCTACTCTTTTCTTCTGTCACTCTGTTCTCTTTTCCTCATACCTGCTTGAACATGGACGCCCCCCTCCAGCCTTGTAAACCCCTACCTTCAGCAAACATCCTAAAATCCACACTTTATCCAAGAGTTAGGAGGACACAGCCTAGGGTGGTGCAATTTTCTCCAGGTGTGTTCCCTCTTGGAAAAGCCTAAGATGGAAGCTTTGTTTTGGAACATGCTACGCAGTAGCTAGTTTCTAGTCGAAGTTGATTCAAGCTAGTTATTTGCTGGGTGACCGGGTACTATGTATAACAAAACGGCAAAACAAAATTGCCCAAACTATAATGAAATCTCAAAATATAAAACTAAATGCTAATTCAAAATATTAATAAATACTATAATATACTAGAAATAGACTAAAATAACACTGACTACAGCTTTGACCACTTCTTTGACTACTTCTCCAGTAGAGATTTAGTACTGATGTATGAAAGAGATATGCTGCATCCACGTATGCTTACTATAATAGTATATAATATGTGAAAATAGAATGTAGAAAAAAAAAAACCCGGATGACAACTGACGCTGGTAGATCACATGACACTGACAACATGGCGGATGTAGTATGTCTGAATTTCATTCATACATCGAAGTATGTTTCACACCAAATGTAGTACCAGACAGAATATGTGACTTCAGACGCAGCTACAGTCTGCCTGTTGAATTGATTAAAAATCATACTAAATATCTTTATGATGTATGGCCATTATGATCATTAATGTCTTTTAAATTGTTAAAATTAATAGTATATAATCAAAGTATTTGCAAGCTTACTGCTCAGCTTACTATCTAGCACACTGCTAGCTTAGCCTTTCTGCACACAAATTTTCAGTTATACATTTTGTGTTCAGGCAATACAAACAGCTACCCCCTGGGGTCCTAGACAAATTGTTCATGACACAGTAGCTCTTTAGGGATTAAGTTACAGGTCTAATAGAGCAGAGAAAGACTAGTTTCCATGACTGACACTTTCCTCTCCTTCTTTTACACACTGTGCACAGCTCCAGTCACACTGTTTGTGTGATGTTTAGTGGATAAACTTTGACATGCCTTTTCATGTAAGATGTGTGCGTATTCGCCTACCTCACCAGTCAGACAATGAATCACAGCACAGAAGAAAGACCGAGATTACATCACGCTCCTTTAATGTTTGTTTTTGTCATGTTTTTCAAATACTTCTTATATTTGAGCTCTGCGTCACACTTTTACTTGTTATCATGTGTGCGTTTGTGGAAGGTTCTCACTTCTCCATAATTTCTCTGGAAATTAATTTCAGTAAGAAGGATTTGCACCCACTGATAGTGTTATTTATTTGCATGCGCTGTGTGCATCATAGTAGCACTCTTCAGGATTTTGCAAATCAGGTAACATGGCACAATAATTTTTTTTGAGTTGAAATACTGAGTGTGAAAGTGGCTGTTTAGTGACTTTACTATTCCGATTTTTCTTGTTTCTGAATTGCAAAAGAAACAATGGGACACAGAGTAGACAGCAGTAGCCTCTGTTCTTATCGCTCTCTTTCACCCAAGGTTCCAGCTAACTGCCCTCATCTACAGCTCTCTCCGACTATCCTTATCTGCACATGCCCAAGGTTCTGTCCGTCCTGCCAGAACAGTTGAAGCTGAGCAGCCTGTTCAATTTCATTCATTTTTTATAGCTTTTCTCCTTATTGTTTTCCTTCTAGAATCAGTTATCACTACCTCTGTTGCTAGAAGCCATAGTTTTAACATGGCTGCATTACACAGTGACTTTCAAGGAGGGTTCCCTTTGGGGGTTGGAGGGCTGACGTTTCGGATGGCTGCCCCTAAACATAAAAACAACTTGCTTTCTCTGTTTAAGCTTTTACTCTTCTGAACAGATCTGTATATTTACATTTGTATTATTTTATATAAGTCTGGTTTGTGGTCTTACATTTGTGTTTTTTTTTCAGCATTATTCAGCATTTCAGCATAGTATTTTTTCAGTATTTGAAAAATGAGTCAGCTGTGTTATAAATTTATTTATGATATACAATATAATTTTTTTTTGGTCCAGACTGGATTTTATGCTATAATTTAAGACAACCCCAACCTCTCAGTTTTGATGCTAATTCAAAAGAAAAGTGTTGGGAAATATTCCCTCCGGTCTGGTAATTGTTTTACTCTCTCTGTTCCATTTGTAAGAACTGAACTGGGAAAAGGTGCTTTTATGTACGCAGCTTCATTTGAATGGAATTTACTCCAAACGAAATTGAAATTACAAACTCTGGTGCCTATGGAACATTTTAAATCTATTATTCGGTCACCCGAAGAAGACTCATTGATTTGCAATTGTTTTTAAGTGTTTTAATTGTATATTTGTTGTTTCAATCTGTAAATTGTGACTGTAACTGCTGTCCATTCTTGGCCAGGACTCTCCTGTGAAAGAGATTTTTAATCTCAGAGAGATTTTCCTGGTTAAATAAAGGTAAAACAACAACAACAACAACAACAACAAAAAAGAAGTCCATTGAGGAATTTAAGCTTTATTTTCTGGAGTCAAGTTTGCAAAGTCTCTTTCTATCTTTCTCTCTCTTCTTCTCTTCCTGTCAAGCTGGAATTCTGATTAAAGCGATAATTTGTCACCTGCCACCCTAATGATATTTCTGGCAATGCTGGTTCTTCCTTCATGTCTTTGTTTTCTCTTTACTCTTTGTCTTTAAACTTATCTGCTCCTCAGCAGACCATGAACTCCCCGGCCTGTAATAACATTTAGTTATTACATGCCACTCTGGAATACTTGATTCTGTTTGAACAACTGTCAAAAAAAGTCGAATGTGTGTGTATTTTGACATTAAACTGTACATTTGACCATTTTATGTGACAAAACAAAATCTTTACACTGTGTCTGAATCCGTATTATTTTTAAGGGAAGGAAGGTAAATGAAGGAGTGTTTTCTGTAGGTGGTGGAATGTCGGGAGTCAGATCTGAGGGGCGGATACGGAGATAAAGATGTGTTTACTGGCAACAGCATTAATGGAAGGTGGCGTGAGCAGCAAGCAGCGTCCCAGAAATAGAGAAACCCTTTCGTATGATCATAAAAGAGAGAAAGATGCAATAATATGTACATCCGATCCTTATATCCTACCCACAGCCTTAAGGAACCCTAGTCTCAACATCCGACACTGAATGACAGATTTTAAACAGCCATGAGAGAATGTGTGTGTGATTATCTCAATCTGGGATGGTGTCATGGATTCCATGTGTGGTCCTCAACATGATGTTTTATTCCACCTCCCTCATTTTGTGTGTGTGTGTGTGTACTGACACTCCATTTTCATCTCCATTTTTGTATATACAGACTTTTCTGGCTCTTCTCATTAATTCTAGCGCTCTATCCCCCCCATCCATACTATCTCTCATCTCTTTAGTTCCTGGCTCCTGCAGGTTGAGACATGTTATGTCTAATGCAGATAATGACCATTCTTCAGTTCACACTGCAGATCTCAATCTGTACCGCAGCTCGCACAGGCTGAGCTCTGCTCTGTTGTTAAACTTTTAATGTGCTTTTACTATTATTCACTAAAAAGTAGGTCTTTCAATGCTAGCTTTGGAGGGGAAATCTTTGAAATTCCATAGAATGGATTTAAACCCTTGCTCTTCATTAAGCTTCCTATGTTGCTAATTTGAACTAGTTTTATAAGACTGTTTTTCTTATCCTAAATATAAGTCAACATGAAACTTTGTTCAGCACCCAGCGTATTTCTGAGTGGGACGGGATATTCTCTAGAACAGTTCAATTTTTCCTGATTCTTGTAGCACTCCATGGTCTCCGTCGTCTCACGTAATAAAGTAATTTAAACACCCATTTAATTTTTATATTCAGATGTATTTCAGAGCGAGGCAGACTATCCAGAGAAAAATTCATTAACTAGAATTAATTTGGACTTGATTACACCATATACCATTTCATATACCAAATTAGAGCCAAATGGTTGGAGTGGAGAAGTAAAAAATTAAGCAAGACATTTGGCATTAGGGAAAAGGTGAAGCAAGTTTAATCATTTGTATTAATGCACACTGCAGAAATGTCTAATAATAAATTAAATCGGGTCAAATTTGATTTCATGCTGACTTTAATGAGGGTTTTTATGTGGGGTGTTTTGTCTCTTCTGTGATGTCTTAACTCTGATCTCTGCTTTATAACTTTATAATAATGCAATCAAAAAAAGACAGGCCTGTGCATGACCTGACCTGACCTGACCCCACCCTAGACCCCGCCACCTATCTCAGTCCTCCATCCCGCCTCAGTCCATCTTAGGGGACACGCCCCCTCCCCATCTATCTCTGTCCCCTTAGTGACTGTCCTACAAAGACAATTACCCCCTGCTTGTAAACTTGTTGACAGTCCATTGTTGTCCTCTCCGCCCTTCAAATTTAGGGCTTTTCCCAGTGGATACAAAGCAGGAAGCATTTATTTTTTTCTGATTTGGTATGTATGTATTAGTTATAGGCGACCCCTTTTTGCGACAGGGTGGAAAAGGCAAGTGGACGTGCTGGTTGAGTGTGTGTGTGTGTTAACAGACTGATATATTACAGGTGTCTCATAATTGGACAGATTAGGTTTGAATATCCCATACAGATACACAGTGGATGGAAATGCTTTGGTGAGCAACTCATGTGTCTACACTCGTCTATCCAATCTGTTCATCTGTGTCTCAGTGCTATCATCCTATCCGTTACATCAATATGAATGGAATTCAAACTTCTTTGCATTTATGTATGCGGTGTGTGGAATGTTGCTGCTCACATGACACAGAACTCAGAACTGACGCAGGTAATGAAAGCATGATACACAAACACATATTGTCCCAGCGCAGATAATGCAAAAACACATGGTATTAAAAATGTTTAACATGTGAGTGTGTTATCTCATGTGTGCGTATTACATATGAGGCAAGATGTTAAAACGAAAGGCCTTTCCGTCACTCAACATGTAAAAACAAAGTAGTTTTTGTGTGTACTTTTTGTGCTTTTTGTTTTTGTGTGTACTTCTCCACTACAAAAACACAAAGTAGTTTTTGTGTTGTGTTGGTAATCAGACTATATTAGTGGAGTAAATCGACAATTTCCCTTAAAGTCCACTAAAAGCATTCTGTAATCAGTTCACTCCATCATTTCTCCAGGTTTTCCATTTCCTCTTCCTCGCTCACTTTGGGTTTATTCCTCTGTAAAGTTCTTTCAGGATGATTTTTTGTTTGTTTTATCAAATATCATGAGCACCAGACATATTAACTAAAATCATCTTTGTGCAATTTCCGTACATTTTTGAGAGTGATGCGTTAATATGGTTATGAAACTGCTCCATTAACTCTATTTAACCTGTAGTGAATTTTTGCAATTGCATTATAGGCTGTTAACGTGTCAAGCATGATGGAGAGGTAACAAAATGGTTTTAGAGTGAGATAAAACACAGGCATCTACATTTCATCATTATATGGCACTCTGGAATACTTGATTCTGATTAGTCAATCGCAGCATCCTGCAGTAAAATATTGTTGTAAATGGCTATTAAACTGTATGCTTGAATGTTATATATTTTTTCCAAATATTTTACTAAATAATTACAAATAATAGTTATATAACATTTAATATTGTTTTTAATTTGTATTTTAATATTGCATTTATTTGCTCAGTTTGGTGGTAGCAGCCTGTGGTCTCTTCTCACATAAGCAAATCATATAGTGTAAACTCATACTATGAGTTATTTTGTGTCTATTTATATATTTATTTGGTAAGTTGTCATCTAATTTACAGCATAATTTACTCTGTCAAATAGTCATTATTACTTCGACTTAAAAAAAAAAACCCAAAAACACTAGCACAACCCTGCCTTCACTGCTCACATGCTCTGTTGCTAATATTTTGCATAATTAAGTTCAGTTCCCAACAAATTGAATTTCCTGCCAAAATGAATAAAGGTCTGCAAGTGCCCCTCCGTGTCTGTGGTTGTGTGTTTTAGCATCCTCTGTGCTAGGTGACCCTCTGTTTTAATCAATCAAAGTGGCTCACAAGACCTTGACAGCTTGACACAGAGAGGATGAAAAGAAAGGCAGAGAGTACAGTATAGAAAGATGAGGAATGATGTGAATCTGTGCTGTAATTGCACAGGAGAGAAGTGGAATCATTAAAGATAGAGTGAGCTGCGCTAACGGGGATAAGATGGATAAGCTAGCCATGAGCTGCATCGATCCCTCTGTCATACTCTCTGACTTGTTTACACGCTCAATGCCCTGAGTTACAGAGCTAGAGACACAAACCCCAAGCGCCTGTAAGACCGTGACTCGTTACCCTCCACTTACTCACGGTCATTCAAGCATTATAAAGCTAATCCGCCCTAATAGGGAAAAGAGAGAGAGAGTGAAACAGAGGGCTTGGTGTAGTAGTGAAGGAGAGCAAGCAAAATGGAGGGATAAAATGGAAGAGTGGTTTTATACTAGAGGCTTAGCTCTGTGTTTTTGCTTCGAGACACTGATAACCTGTACAGACAGTCCCGGGTGGTGATGGCATGTCATGTTTTGTCCCGCCAGTATAAACCCAGCCATAATCATACATAAATCCCCTCCAAACACTGAAATACACTGATACAAATGGTTTGGCAAAGGAGAATAACAAGGAAATTTGCAAAAAAGTGAAATGGTATGGTATTATCATGTTTTTGATATAGTGGTACCATAATAATATCATGGATGGTATTCTTTAAGTTCAATGGAATATTAAAATAATGTAATATAATTTAATATTCTTTTGGGAGATACGACAATCATGATATGTTACTGAACAATAACCAATATATGGATTCTTTTCACAAACTGTAATGATACGGTTGCACAGGTACTAAAATTGTAAAACTAGCAAAGTTTTTAATATTTTCATTGAAAAAATTTAACGTACATTTATAACACTATACTTTGTTTGTGGTCCATGCTTTAAAAAAAGTGACTATCCGTATTTAAATTAGTTAATCTCATTTGCATGTATAGACATGACAACTTTTTAAATTGAGGAGATAATACTTATTCTGCAATCCTAAATGCACATACAATGAACAGCTTTATTTTTATTCAACATTAACAAAGATTAATAAATACAGTAACAAATGTATTGCTCATTGTTAGTTCATGTTAGTTAAAACATTAACTAATGAACCTTATTGTAAAGTGGGTAACACTTTATTTTACAGTGTCCTTGTTACATATGTTACATGTTCTTAATGTT
Source organism: Scardinius erythrophthalmus (assembly GCF_964197995.2). Lineage (NCBI taxonomy): Eukaryota > Metazoa > Chordata > Actinopteri > Cypriniformes > Leuciscidae > Scardinius > Scardinius erythrophthalmus. The sequence goes on from NC_138236.1 coordinate 18,249,794, forward strand.
GTAATAACAGTAAATAATGCATAATTACATGCAATTAACCCTCAACCAAAACCTAATCCCACCCTAACCCTGTAGTAAGTACATGCTGTTAATTATTATTACTCAGTACCTATATTTATAATTACACTGTAACAATGAAACCTTCAAACAAAGACTAATGGCAATAAAAAATGCCAGTACAAAAATACAGTAATGTTATGATTCTGATATGGTCCCCAATATATTGTACATTTATACTGAAGTCCCTTGGTTTTACCATCTGATGTTATCACTGTGCCATAGTATAGTACTTTTTTGCAAAGGTAATAGAAAAATTCTTTCTATCGAATAGAAAATTCTGACCTGCAACTGAACAGTGAGTGAAACAGTGAGAGGAAAGATGAAATGGTGTGTTGAAAGTTTGTGTATGTGTGTGAATCTGACCTTTAGCCTTCAGTTTGCTGTTAGCACTGTCAACATTGTAAACAGACTCACTTTATACCGGAGACAGGCTCAGAGAAGAAAAAGAAGCAGAAGCAGCGGGAAGAAAATAAATTCTGGAGGGAGGGACGTGAGGCTGAGAAAAAGTGAAGAGAGAGAGATTGGAGGGGAGGGGAGGGGAGAGGAGGCAGGCAGGTGCAGGACTGACTGTAATAGCATTGTGCAGAAAACAGCAGGACACAAGCAAACCCTGACCTGCTCCTCTCCTCTCGCTCTGTCCTTCACCCTCTCATCGCCCTTATCAGCCCTCAGTCCTCCCTTCTTCCACTCAGACTCTTAAAACTCTCTCTCAGATTCCGATTTACTCCATCAGAGCTGAGATTTACACGGCCCAGTGGGTCTCGCTATCTTTTCCTGACACACACACACAGACTGCGGTCACTACAGCGGCGGGGCCTCCGGTAAGTGGACCTCATGAGATCTTCCCCGGTGTTCGCTTTCCCTGTTTTCACGGGACCGGTTCGACAAGACTCCACTTATTGTATTTCACCATGGAGACGTGCAATGTTATGATAACAGTCTCCTTTAATCCTATCGGATTAACACCGTATCATTTGATTAAATTTTCGCTCATGGGGGAAGCTGTCAATATACGCATTGCAGATGTAATTATGCATAGTCATTTCGCGTTTATCACTCGGCCCACAACAGATGCTTATTTTCTTATATCCTGCCCTCATTTCATTCTCTTCCCATTCTCACCAACCTGGAAACGGGAAAGGAAAACGACACCAGTTTAACTATATGCCGGTTGACAGGAAAGCAGGCCCGGGGATGTACAGTCAAACATCAGCAGCCTCAGGGTTTGGAGTCACTATCCCTCCCTCCCTCTTCTCCTCTCTGCTGCCAAACCGAAGCTCATTAGAGGAAAAGGGATTCCTGACTAAATAGAATGGGGCTCCTGCCAGACTGGGTGAAAGATGAGGGAGAGAGGAAAAAAAGAGAAAAGTGAGTAGAAGTGAGTAAATATATTAATTAAAATGATCACATATATATATATATATGAAGTATATATATATAAACTTCACTAGTAATTAATTGTGCGCGGTCTATTAGATTTAGAATTTGAAATTTTACACTGTAAACCCTGGGTGAAAATTCTTATTTGCATGTTTATGAGGTTTAATAACATAGATGGGCAACTATGGCATGCAACAAGCACATAACCCGTTTTAATATCTGCTTCATTTATGGAAATGTCATCACTTCAGTTAATATGTGTTGACATTTTTACAGGTTCCCTCAGACACTATATGAAAGTTTCTGTGCAGAGCTCATGAATATTTAATGAGACAGGCATTGTATCGTTTATGACTGGCTGTCTAACATTCTAGTACCGCATTGTTTCACACTGTACCTTTTTTGGCACAGCAGGGCTTCATACCCCAGGGTTAGATATGGTGCCAACCCCCTTTCAAAATGACAAATGTGAAGCGTTACTGAACCCAGTGTTAAAACTGGCCTGGTGAAAAACGTAACTGTGAGCTAAAACAAAATGTGGTGTACTGCATAGCCTAATCATCCTTAAATCTTTAAATTTAAAAGCCAAAGAAAATAGTGAAATGTGGGCTGAAAGTTGCAGGATTATTTTGTTTGTAGGATCCTGTTACTTCCTCAGTTTACAGTAAAGCTACAGTAAAGTTTACTTGACGGTTGCGTATATATATATTATGAAGTTTGTGTCCCAGCCACCCGCAAAGTCACCGCCTCATAGCCCCTCCCTTCAAATGTCACCCGCACCATTGTCCAACTAATAAAGCACCTGAGTGTGAGAAATGTGGAGCTTAAGGAGGGTGAAAGAAACAGTGAAAGAGCAGACAAAAGGAGAAGTGTTAACTGAAGTCAGGAGACTAGCATTAAAACTGACATGAGCAGCAGAGGGCTGGAGGAGGGAAGCATGTATTTGTGTGTGGCCTGGCTGAAAGCAGACCTTCGTTTGAACTTAAGTTCATAATGACCAGAAAACATGGAGAGAGGAACTAGTATAACATGAGATCTCAGTTCTCAGTTGCCATTTTTCTCTTAGACATGGAGATTAAAATGAGGTCAAGCATTGTGATTGATGTAATTGGTTCGGTTTTCCTACTCTCTCAAACTACTTATAGTCAAGTCAAGTCTATACAGATTGTTTCAAGCAGCTTTACAATGATAAATGATTCAATTGTGAAAATAGTGGCATTGTTCAGCAATAAATAAAATATATTGTTACTTTACTTACACTACCATTCAAAAGTTTGGGATCAGTTAGATCTTGTTATTTTTTTTATTATTATTATTATATATATATAAATGTGAAATGAAAAACATAAAAAATCAGTAGTGTGCAATCAACAACTTTAAATCAATAGTTGTATGTTTTTCATCGGATTATCTCATTTTACAATGCTTTATACGCAATTGCAGTTTACTCCCTCATTAAGAATGTGAAGTACACTCAGTATTTTTTCTTTTTTCTTTCATACATTTTATTTTCGGTCAGCTCGAAACACTTTTTTTTTTTTTTTTTTTTTCTTCAATGAAAAAAATTACAATGAATTTCAACAATTTTCTCATCTATTTCTATATGTTTTTAATTTGTGAGCAATTGTATAAAAATACACAATTAGCCAAACATCAGTCATTTTAATAAATAAAATAATTAACTATAATTAAATCATTTCAATGAGAGATATAATTGACTTGGATATCTGACCTCAGTGGACATATTTGCAGTGTTTTGGGTTCATGTTTATTTTTATGACTCGGAAACATATAACATATTTCCTGCTGGAACAAAGCTCTGTTGTTTGAGCCTGGATAACCCCTTTTCCTTCTGGTTATCTACACCCTAAACACACCGCTCTGTCTGCTCAATATTTATAAATACAACTTACTATCATTCCTCAAAGAAAACCATGCTGCACAAAGGGAATGTTGGGACGCAGCAAGAGAGAGATGGAGTAGAGAAGTGAAGTGGCTCTGGATGGAGAGAAATAGAGTGAGTGAGTGTGTGGGTGTGTGTGTGTGTGTGTGTGTGTGTGTGTGTGAGAGAGAGAGAGAGAGAGAGAGAGAGAGAAGGGGCAGCACTCGCTGTCCTAACCCTTTTAGCGAGATTAACTCGAGCCGTAATGTCTCTCTCACATGGCCCTACTATTTATCTTCTGACTCAGCTCTCTCTCTCTCTCTCTCTCTCTCTCTCTCTCTCTCTCTCTCTCTCTCTCTCTCTCTCTCTCTCTCTCTCTCTCTCTTTCTTTTTTCCTTATCCTTCTATCTCAGTAATAAGGTTGGGTGGTACAGCAGAGCCTGCATTGTGGATGCGGCAGCTGTAGGATTAAAACACACCAGCAGCATGGCAGCTCTCATGCAGTAACTGTCAGCACTAATACACCCCACACAACCCCTTCATCCACTCCCACCCAACTGCTGTCAATCAAGTTCTTTTTTTACTGCTGCCTGCCTCCATTTTCAGTTTTTATTCCACCTCTTTCTCTCTTAGAGCTCTCCTATTTAATTCACTTCATTTTAGATGTCCATTACTGGCTGTTCCACCATTAACTGCCATCTAGCCCGACTGATTGTTTGCTCTGCCAAACAATGCATATATCTGGCTCCTGCTATAGATGCCCATTTTTTGCTCAAATAAATGGGTGAGTGCAGACATGCACTCAATTGGAGCATTTAGACTCCTTCCATTTAGACATCTCTGTCTCTTTTTATATTTCCCCATTTGCATCCATCCATCTTTGGGGTTTTTGCACTCTCTGCTCTCAAATGTAACCGCCCAACCCCCAAAGAGTAGCCCATCTCCCTCCCCAGATTTCATTCTCACATTGGTCTCTGCTCTGGGAGCCGAAGTTAGGAATACGGGGCTGTAATTGCACCGCCTGGGGGCCCGTGAGGTGATCGGGAGAGCGGGAGTTGTCCCTCAGCATTAAATATTAACTCTTTTTTTCATATCTGCCTCTTTGCTGACATGCCCTAATAAGAATCCCATCTCTTCAGTTTTGTCAATGTCATGTGAGGTTCATTCCAGTTCCTTAGAGGCGATTTCAAATCGAGTTTCCTGAAACAGGTCATTTGAAACTTTCGAGAAGGGCCCTAATATTGCGCTCCGTCCCTTCTTGCTGACCGCATAACGAACTATGATCAGATTAAGTGACATACATCATGTATTCTGATATAATTTGTGTCATTTTGGCAAACAGATATGCTTCTATATTTAGCCTTGCAGTGCAAGCTTACATATCTAAGATTTGGATATTTTCCTCATTTAAATTTTAAGTTACTTAGTAAAAAAAGAATAAAACATCAGCTGTGTTGGCTGCAGAGGATATATTTTGTCTGAATTATTAATTCTGGATTTGCGGCATAACCTTCTTAGACAAAATGCACCAGCCTAACTAACCAGACTATAAATTATAGATGCAGAACAGTGTATTGGATAGCTTTTAATATATCCCCTACATAGATTTAGCATTTGATGATGAAGTGCATGCTTAATAACACCCATCTTTTATTCATTTATCATACAGATCATCGTAATGTGATCTTCACGTTGCTCCATTTTATTTGTGTAAATGTAGTTTCCAATGTTTCTTTCCTCTTTCTCTCAAGTTATGTGTTGTTGTTAGGGCTGGCCCTCAGATTAAATGCGTTTGACTCGTGGTGCCATTGTCAGGGCGACAGCAATAGCGGGGTGGAATGCCAGCAGCACAAAAGACCAAGCGTGAACTGACCTTGTAGCCCACTTCCCACTGTTCATCCTCAGACATCAAGATACTGAGACTATTTACCTATTTATAGAAAAACTAGAGTGTCCTGGGTTTACTTTATCATCGAGAGAGAGGGCCTGGAAAATAATCATTTCGGTTGACTTAGTCAATACGAAATCATGTTTTTACTTTTCTAATGTGCTTCCTTTTATTGTAGTGTAGCAAGTCTAAAGACTTAGTTTATGTTCTATATCAGGTGTGATCTAGGTGCATGTATTTTCTTTCATGTGTTATGTGTTTTGGTTGTGTGGGGCTTTAAGGTGTGTGCACAGTTATGTGTGGGCGGGGTCTGGGGAAAAAAGTTTGAGGTTCGCAGAGAAACATTTAGAGAAACATGGTGGGTCACATCGTTTCAACATGGCGATACATTGAGGGGAATGACCCACATCATACATAATTTGCACACTTTTGAAAGGAAACCATTTTAGTACAGTCTTATGTGACTGTACACCACTCAGATCGCTCTTCACTAAAACACATTTTATTTTTAATAGCAACAAAATTTTAATTGGCACCAAACTACTGAATGCGCTTTTAATTTGGAAATATACCACTTCACAGATGTAAAATGGGTTTCAAACTGCAATTGACAGCAACTTCACTAAAGTGCAGAGAAATGTGTAAGGCTAGTCAATGATTTAACAACCAATAGCATGCAATCATAACAGCATGACTGTAAATATATACTATAGCGTCATTTGTCACAGGTCCACGGTCCCAAAAGGAAAACAGAGAGATGCACGAGGCGGAGGAATTTAGCGCTTGGCAGGAGCCAAAAGATTGAATGCTCTTTTGATGTTCTGTTTTAGTAGAAGACTCTGACCACACACACAGACAGTCTTTAAATCTCAGTCAGTTAAGCCTTAACGCTTAAAGTAAATATTCAAGCCTTAGTCTTATGTCAGTGAAAGTGTAAGTGCAGTCTAACCAGGGAAAGATGTGCTTCAGATGTGACCACTTTCTGGTTTATGGCAGTCATGTGCTTAACTCAAACAGGAATTATCAAATAACTTGAGTAAAGTGTATTGGTCATAAGGAATGTCTTCGTTTGATGACTGGCTCACACATGCACTTTACAAAACGTACCGAAATGCAAAACAAATGCTCAGAGGGTCTGACTAGGGTGACTCAATTCACATGGTTTCAATTTGTCTCAGTTTGTTGGTGTAATAGGTGACTGTAGGATAAATGTCTGGCTATTCTAAGTGTAGCTCAACCTATGGACTAAAAGTTTAGTTCTTTAATTTTCCTGTCTTTTTGCTTTTGGCAATTTCCTGCTACTCATCCCCAGTTTCACTTCTCATTCTTTCTCCCACTTATGTCTCTTTTTCTCTCCTGCTCCAGTACGTGTCTGTCTTTTTCTGCTCACCCTGATCTCTTCTCTTTGCCTTGTGACTGAGGGTTTGTGTGCCAGTGTGTGTGTGTGTGTGTGTGTGTGTGTGTGTGTCAAAGTCAATGAGAGAGCCAGCAGCTGCTGTTGGTGCTCTTGCACCTGTTCTTGTCTCATCATGGCAGTGATGACGGATGTCAGGCCTTACATGGACCCATCATGCCCCTCTCCACCCTCCACATCCATTAAACACACACATACTCACAGATACTCTTTATCTGCAGTTTACACTTTTTGTATTTGGCACCTTTTTTGAAGATGTCAGGAAGGAAGTTCTACATTTCCCACCCACTTCCTGTTCTGAAGAAGCTGTTTTCTTAGTGTTTTGTAATTAGCTTTCATAGGTCTTTTTGAGGTCTTGTGAGTCTTTAGTCTGAATGCTGTTGTTTTTTTAAACCTGCATGGTTTCTTGAATTGTTGAAGAAACTGCTGGCCACTGTAGTTAAAGTGTCAAGCTCTAAAGATACCACCAAAAAGAAAAGCAGAAGTGTTAATTTAGTATTGTCTATGTACTGTTATGTTTAGTAATATTTTGAATAAGCGTTTATTTTATTTTCAATTTTCAATTCAATTTTAGTTTAGGTTTTCTGATTTGCTTGTCATTTTGACTATTTTTAACTCTATTTTTATTTCAGTTTTAGTAATATTAGTAGCCTACTTGAAATTATTTATTTTAGTTAGTTGCCAAGGCATTTAAAAGTGGAAGTTTTTTCCTTTAAATAGTTATATTTTATTTTAATCAGCTTTGATTTCAATGAACAAAAACAATGTCATATTTTTAGTTTAATAAATCTCCCTAAAAGTGGTCCATATGGCGTTTACACTATTTTCTAAGTCTAATAAATGCATACAATAACTTTGTGTGTCAAAAGGATTGAAATTTAAGTCTTGACATCTGCTGTCAGCATCGGCAGTAGTGAACGTCACCCAGCTGTAACTACTGACATTGAGGCAGCACTGATACTTTCCCTTCCCACTCACTGCTGTTTCCCCATCGGCAGTTCTGCTACCCTGTTGCCATAGCAATAATGTTCAGCACAACATAATCGCTGAAAATTACAGCTCTCCATAAAAATCAGCAAGGTTAACACTTTTTCTGTTTGTGTACTGTACACATGTGTGGGTTGATATTTCCTCATGAATATTCATGTTGTTTGTGTCTGAATGCATTTCTGTTTATATAATTTAAATATCAGAATCTGTTTGCTTGGGTTAGTATGCAGAATCCATACTTGAGGGTCTAGAAAAAAATTCTTAAAGAGGTTAAAGTTAATTCAAATTCTATATGTGCCTATAAGCAATTATTACTGCAGTTTTAAGTTAGACCAGAACTTATTTGAGAATTTAAAAGCATGAATCTCAGTACATTTTGAACAAGAAAAACCAACAAGAAAAACTCTTGTCCAGTGGTCTGAGAAAAATAAAACGCATTTAAATCATAATAAATTCTCTGAAGTTTTTCTATGAAAAGTCTACGACAATCTCTTATGCAGTTTCTCAAGTGAATTTATCCTATGTTATGTTCACCAAAACAAAAAAACGAGTTGCCCCCAGTGATTGATTTCAGCTGTGTTCGCTGGTTGTGTCAGATGCATAGGCAGTTTTCATACACTGTAAAACCCAACAAGTTAACTCAACTCAAACCGATTGAGGAAACTGATTGCGGCAAACCATTTAAGTTTAAAAATAAATACATATGAGTATTGTGAACTTATATATATTGATATATATAAGTTCACAATACTCATATGTAAACAAATTGAGTTGAGTTAACTTGTTGGGTTTTTCAGTGTACAGATCCTTCTGAATAAATGAAACCTTTCAGCTGTGCTCACCCGCTGTCACATGCAGTTAGACATTTTCTATCCATTCAGTTATTTTACGGACTGGATATAATAAAGGTAGTCAGAATAAAATGAGAAGCGTGAAAGGTCAAGTTTTATTTTAATAATAAAAGTAAACTGAAAGTGGCCAAGCAGATATAGAAATGCAGAGTGAAGATACTTTCAGAGCACTGTTAGATTATCATCGTTTGTGGGCAGCAATGGCTAAAATGACTTTTTACAGTCACTAAGATCAGCCACAGGGCTCCAGAAGGTTTTTGTGTTTGTTTCCAGCCACAAACACACACACCACATCTCAAACCACTCCCATGAGACACTCTCTCACAGTTTATAACCTCTGTGTGTAGCATCCAAACACAACTAGTCTATTGATAATTCAGTTTCAGTTTTTTAGTGAACAACAATAAACTATAGCTTTAAGGAGTGAGATGTTTTTTGACCTTAGGCCATTTTGAAATGAAGGAATAAGATTTGCGAGGCAACTGTTGCAAGCCGGACTCAAACATCTGAGCACCAATTGAAACACATGCAGTTAGTGCCGCTCCTGTTGCTTGAGCCCTCAGAAAAGAGACAGATGATGTACCCGTGACAGGGTGTTAATGGAAAATTGAGTTTACATTTGAAACTGTTGGCCATGAGGGAGCGATCACCTTTCCACATATCAAACCATATGTGTGTGCGGGCCTGCAAAAGTGTACAGTATGTCCGCCCAGTGGAAAAGTACTGTATACACATCATTCATTTGTATAATACATCAGTCCCTCTGTGTGTGCATGTGTTGGCACCAGCCAGAACATTAAAAAATGAGGTTATAAAATACTGTAGAGGGGAGGGCATGTTGTTAGATTAAAAATGGCACTGAGTCTGCCCACTGTTACTTACACAATTTATCGTACTTTATAGTACTTAAATTTGCTCTTTTTGTGAATGGCATATTGCTATTTGCACTTGGTGTAAAGAGATAATATTTGTTGCTTTTGTACACTTGGTAGAAACTGTAAATAGCCTCTGCCTTAAAATATATTATGAAAGAATATTTAAAACATATTACACAAATAATATTATTTCGTCGACATGAAAGTCGACATGAAAAAGAAATTGCGATTGAGGGGGAGGGATGTTAATGTTTCATATTAAAGATTAGAGGGCACGTTAATTTAGAAAATAATGATGTGCATGGATTAATCATTTAGAATAAATACTGTAACATTCCATTAAACAAATAAAAATAGTCAATTTCGATTTCATGGTGAATTTAAATAATAACGATTGACTGAATGATTCAACGATTCACTCATAAGTCACTTCTTTCGTTCCTGAATGCGTAGCAAACACTATCTCACGACCAATTCTTACGAATTCGTACGAATGATAAAAAGGTGGCTAATTTGTACGAATTCGTATGACCTCACTCGTATAAATTTGTACGATTTGTCTAAACCCACGTGATGGGTAGGTTTAGGGGCGGGGTCAGGGGTAGGTCATTCGTATGAATTCATACGAATTGGGCAATTCGTAAAATATGTACGATTTTGCAAAAATGTGGTCGTATGAATTCGTACGAATTAGCCACCTCGTAGAATTTGTACGTTTTCCCGTGAGATCAGGTTGGACTGACTGACAGTCTTGTCTGGAACGTGCAAACACAGACAGACTGATAGAAGCAGTGAAAAGTCAGTGCTGTTGTACTGTTTGTCAGCTCACTGAGCCAATCAAATTTGAGGACAAGAACTGTTATATAAGAGAGGTATAAGATTAGAAAAAAGAGGACAAAAATAAAAAGACAGACATTGGAAGTTGAAGTGGAGAGGCAGCTGGCTCTTATCACAGCAGCGTCTGTTCTCCTACTGTGTGTGCGCGTGTGTGAGGGATTCATCTAAAACTTTGGGGTAGAACTTCAGGGGTATAACAGAAGTCTTTTACAGTGGCAGCTCTCTGTCTCTCTGAAGTTGACTGGCCCGTTTCTGTCTGTAACTGTCTCGCCAGCAGTTGCCAGTACTGAAATGATCCATCTGTCTCAAAACTGCCTTGAGTTTTCAGAATGCAGTGTGCCGACCTGATGCGCTTCATAAATACTGAATGTGAGGGTGTGTGTGTGTGTGCACGTACGGTCTCCTCTCAGTGTGAGTGTCTGTCGATGTGTCTGCTGCTCACAGTCAGAAAGTCTCCTGTCCATCTGCTTCTTTCGCCGCCGATCACGCATGCTGTCTTTCTTTCTTTAAATCCGATTATCTTTACCACTTGCTATGACTCGCACCCACCCGCACGTGCCCTTGACCGCACCCCATCCCGCCCCTGCTGAGGGGGAGATTGAACAGAGGAGGCACTAATTGCCTCTTAATTGCCCCTCTGTCTGTCCAGCTGCTCCCCTAGGCAGAAAAGAAGTAGTATTGATCAGAATGGGGTGAGAGTTTTAAACAGACATATTAAAGGGATAGTTCACATAAAAACGAAATTTCTTTCAACATTTACTCGCCTTCATGTCATTCCAAACCTGTATGACTTTCTTTCTTCTGTGTAACTAAAAAAAAAGGTAATACGAAAGTTAGGACAACCAAAAATGTTTTGAAGAATGAAAACACAGGTTTCCAAAGCATTCCTACCAATCCGTCCATAGGTCGTCTGCTGCTTTAAATGCTCTTTAAAGCAGGATGAATTCTGATTGGCTGTAAGAGTTTTACCGTTCAGCTGGTAAAAATCATTTTGAAAGTGATTCCAATGATATAGTTTCTGTGTGTGTAATCGTTATAATGTTGGTGCGAACTTCCATATCCTCAAAGAATAGTAACGAATATTAAAAATTTATAGTAGTTATTGTAGTTATCGTCTTTGGTGTGAACAGTTCTTTAATGTGCACTTGTGACCTTGCGATGACCTTTGCGCTCACTATTGGATCACTATACTCTCAGTGGATATTACAAAACAGTCGGTGATGAACTACATCACCACTGCAAAGGCTGGCATGTGGGACAGGGCCAGATAGTAAGTGATGGAGATGTAGGAGGGAGTCAAATCAAGGGAGACAGTTAATAAGAGAAAGGATATGAAAAAGGAGTATTGTTTTTGAATGTCACATAGACTACAGAGGAAAACGTATGAGAGACAGAGAGACCTTTGACCCCACTATAACATACTGAGATCTGTGAAGCGTTCTGTCAATCACAAGAGGAATGTCACACACACACACACACACACACACACACACACACACACACACACACACACACACACACACACACACACAATTGTAAGGCACTCTGAACTTTATTGACGCAAATAGCTACTACAAGCTTCTAGCGAATATACACAAATCATTTGTATTATGACATTAGATGACTTGTGTTGTCCATATCAGCCCATTTCAGTGCTAATTGAGTGCTAATGCAGAACTCTTCAACTTCTGGACCTGACTGTTGTGCGTTGTGTTAATCTGTTGTGCTGATTTATTTTTAAAGGGAAAGTACAGAGTCTCTTTGTTTCACTGTTTCTGTAGAGCTCAGTGTGTGAAGTTGCTCTCTTCTGAACTGTTTTTAACCCTTCAGACAGCGTGCACTGTATAAGAGTGATCATGAGCTGTTTGTTTGGGTTCTGTGCTCCTGGTGGGAGTCATGAGAATCTGCTGGTGGGTGTGTTTATGTGTTTTGTCTATCAGCCAGAGGGATCTAGGGAAGAGGGAGGATCTTAGAAGAGATTATTGTCTGTCTGGATGCCACACTACTCCTGAGATATTTCTAAACAAGGCAACTCCATGGCCATTTTACATATACACATGTGTATATGTAAAATGGCCATGGAGTTGCCTTGTTTAGAAATATCTCAGGAGTAGTGTGGCATCCAGACAGACAATAAATTACTCTTAATCTGGGTTTCGGAGTGTTTTGAAAAAATCTAGTTATCTATTCTACAGTTTTTGTTTGTTTGTTTTTCACAAAGAAAATTTATATTTAATCATTTATATATAAAGGAAAATTATTAAACATAAATATTAAATATAGGTCCAGATATGCACCAATATACTGTTTAAAATGTCAATAAGATTTTTTTTGTTTTTGTTTTAAAGAAATGTATTAATCAAGGATGCATTAATATGATCAAAAGTCTTGATATTAAAGGGATAGTTCACTTTGAAATTAAATTTTTGATATGTTTTAGCTTACCTCAAGCGCATCCAAGATGTAGGTGTCTTTTTTTCCGCAGTAGTTTCAATTTTGATATTTTTAGGTCAAACCGTTCTTGTCTGTCAGTCATATAATGCAGGTCTATGGTCACCCCCTCAAAGAGCATGCACAGAGTCCAAATTAAAACAATTCCCCATCGTCCAAATTAAACAATTCCCCATCGTAAGTACACATTGATGGCCTAAGACACGAAACGAGTGGTTTGTGTGAGAAAACGAACAGTATTTATATCGTTTTTAGCTCTTATACACAGCCACGTCCAAGTGATCTGAGGACGCGCGCGCATCCTGGTGTGTGACGTGTGCGCAGACTGGTGCATAGATATATATATACACTAGATGTCGCCTTAAAGACATTCGTTCCAATGAACTGCCGTAGCCAAGGCGACATCTAGTGTATATATCTATGCACCAGTCTGCGTACACGTCACACACCAGGATGCGCGTGCGCCCTCAGATCACTTGGACGTGGCTGTGTTACAAGAGGTAAAAACTATATAAATACTGTTCGTTTTCTCACACAAACCGCTCGTTTCGTGTCTTAGGCCATCAATGTGTACTTACGATGGGGAATTGTTTAATTTGGACGACGGGGAATTGTTTTAATTTGGACTCTGTGCATGGTCTTTGAGACAGTGACCATAGACCTGCATTATATGACTGACAGACAAGAACGGTTTGACCTAAAAATATTAAAATTGAAACTACTGCGGAAAAAAAGACACCTACATATTGGATGCCCTTGAGGTAAGCTAAAACATACCAAAATTTAATTTCAAAATGAACTATCCCTTTAAGCAGCAAAACTGTTTTCAACATTGATAATAATAAAAGTTTCTTGAGCAGCAAATCATCATATTAGAATGATATCTGAAAGATCATGTGACACTGATGACTAGAGTAATGATGCTGAAAATTCAGCTTTGCCATCACAGGAATAAATTACATTTTAAAATATATTCAAATAGAAAACAGTTATTTTAATATTATTTAACAATATTAATGTTTATTCTGTTTTTTTTTTTTTTGTTTTTTTTTTTTTTTTTCCAAAAGCCTTGCTGAGATTTTTTTTTTTTTCTTGTAAACCAAACCCCAATCTTTTGAACAGTTGTGAAACAATAAACAGCAATTTGAAATGTTATAAGATTAAGATCTTTAAATAGATTTATGGGATTCATAATTTAAAATGGACAATTTGGAAAGATTCACTGAAATGAATACAATTTCTACACCATTTTTGGAAATGAAGCTATTGAATTAAAATGGACACATTTAAAATATCTTTCACAGCCATCTCAAGCTGCATAACATTTTTTTTTAAAGAAAACTTAATGGAGAAATTAAAAACGCATTAAAATATTCATGATGTTTCTTAGTTTTATATTGCCTTCAAAATCATTGCAAATATATTATGGATTATAAAATATATCGCTCAGCCCTACTGTGGACTCCTACTACCCGATTTCACGAGAGCAAAGGGTTATCAGCAGTCTTTTTTCTTGCTCTCTCTTGCACCTGGTTCTCTGCAGCTGGGCTTCATGTTTGGAGGCAGCGGGAACACAATGGCTGTTTCAGTCTCACAGCGTGTGGATCATTTCTCACTGCGTGTGACTCCGAGACTGCTGCAGTGAAAAGCCGTCTGGCAAATTATTATGAGTGTTGTTCACTGCCGCCCATCCAGCCCTCGATCCTTCCCGCCAAAACAATCCTAATTCTCAATTAAAATAGACATCATTGCTATCACACAAGTAATTTTTGGTCTCTTTTTCCTTCTCTTTACAGTATGTTTGGCTTCTGTAAAGGTCACTGTGACCCCAAAGGTGGAAGTGATTAAAGGAGAGACCGCCATACTGCCCTGCAGATACAACATCTCTAAGGAAACCTCTAATATTGTGGTCCAGTGGTACATTGTGAGTACATGAATGACTTAGAATATATCACTTTTTTCATTTAATCTCTCACTTGTTTTGCTTTTCTTATTTAATATACGGATCATGTAAAATACTGGGTCCCACTTTATATTAAGTGTCTTTAACTACGATGTACTAACATTTAAATGAATCATTTGATACAATGCACTTACTGTGCACATACTGTACATTGTAACCTGCTTGTAATTTCAGCTGTAATTATTATTATTATTTTTAAATCATATTTATGAAATAAACCATTTTACATATTATAAATGTAATCTATAATTACACTGTTGACCCTTTCCTTACCCCTTAACCCACCCTTAAACCTAACCATACCACCAAACCCATCCTTAACCTACCTCAACAACAGTTAGTTCTTTACTGCATTGATGAATTTGTGTTTCCATCATCCTCAGCAAGTCGCAACTGCAAGAATGCAAATCGCTTACAAGTCTCTGCAAGGTTTTGGTGTTGACTCTGGCACACCATTGACAGAACGCTTAAACATGGGAAAGGACTTGTCCCTCTCCATCTCCCCAGTCATGGTGGAGGATGAAAGAAGCTTCTTCTGCCAAGTGACCGCAGGGCCTCTTGGGGTGTCTGACGCTGAGACCAAGCTCAAGGTTTTCTGTAAGTCTGACTGAAAATGAATGCATGTCATATTTCTTACGTCTTTATTAGCTTAGCCTATACTTGGTTTGAGTGCTTGTATCCACTCCTCTCACAATTTCCATAAACTCAATGGGACATATGGCCAGCAATTTTTACCCCTATTCATTAGTCTTGTGTGTTGTTTTGAGTTGGCCCGGGGTCAATTATGGCCGTACAGATTGCATTTGACACTATTGATTAATAGAGTGATTGCACTTGTCATGTTTGATGGATGTCATTTTAAGAATTATGAGAGCCAAAGAGCTCTATGTGCATTGAGCACTGTGTTAATGACCACTGACCTGAGAGCAGAGCTGCTTTTCCTTGACTCGCTGATCCCAGAAATGCTGAGAGATCTTATACTGAGAAAACACAATTAAGGGAGGAACATCTAATCAGTGATGGGTTGAGGTGTGTTTTCTGTAGAGTCTTCATGATTGGCTGACTAGCACAAATGTAAAATGTAGAGCTAGATATTATAATCATGTTTCTGTGTGCCAAATAATACATAAACTAAAATAGATGTTAGAATAAACAGACTTTTTGTCAGAACTGCAACTGTCAGAATTTGACAACTGTAAAATTCACAGTAAAAAGATGATCTCGTTTTCCTGTAAAAATATTGAAACATTCGTAAAACAACAAGATACACTGACTTGAAACAAGAACAAGAAAAATGACGTTTAATACGCTACTATTCAAAAGTTTTGAATACTTCAACAAAGATGCATTACATTGTTAAATTGTAAACACGTTTATAATGTTAAAAAAATAATTAATTTCAAATGAATGCTCTTATTTTGAACTTTCCATTCTTAAAAGAATTCTGAATGGATTTCACGGTTTCTGAAAAACAAAATATTGACTAATGAGTTGTTAATTATATTAAAATTTATGTAAATATTTTAATAGGATTAACAAATAAATCTTCTCAAATGGTTGGATGAATGATAAAAAGATTTTTAAACATATATTATTTATATTTAATCACTGAGATGGCACCCATTTCATAGAATGAACTTTGAGTTTACTGTAAAAGGTGGTGTAACACTGTATGTATATTATATATTATAGACCTCAGTCAGGGTACATGGCATATTTATCACAATTTATGGTATATTTAATTTATCACGGTTTATAGATTTTTTATATTATTATTATTATTATTTTGCGTCTCTAATTGGCCTGTATTAGATGGTATTGAACTTTCAGCCCCCTGCTCAGCAATTCATTATTTCTTTAGAGACCCTCCCCCAGCTGTGTGTGATAGGGTCACTTTATGAAAAACTAGACAATTGTTTGTGTGTAGGAGGGCGTAGGCTGCGTAGTATTGTGTGTGTGTGTGTGAGTGAGTGTGTGTGTGTGTGAGACACAGATCAGAGAAAACAGCAGAACAGACTCTTTGTTCATTTTCCATCCCAGACTGCATGGAGCGAGAGAGGCAGTAATGGCTATAATAATTGTGAATGAGAGCAGTGGGACTGGAAAACAATGGCATCTCCTCCCAGGAGACGAATGCTGCTGCCTGCTTCATGGCTAATGGCTGCACCAGAGGGACATGTCCTTATGTAGAGGGAGAAAGAGACATCTATCTCCATGCAAACTCACACATGTTCTCTGTGCTGGGTCTTTATTTAAAGTGTCTTTTTAAAATATTTTTGAGAAAGATTAAGACATGAGGGCGATGCTTTGGTGACTGAGAGACCGACCGAAACTAAGTGCTCTGGGAAGAATGGCATGACTGTTAATGTTATTAAAAATGATTCAGTTTATTTTAGAACCAGATGACAGCTGGGAGCAGTGATATGGTGACCTTGCGTGTGAATTGGTGGGTAGGGGAGTGGCTGCAGCGTAATTTGGAAATGGAGCTGGAAGTGTCATAGTGTTAATGCATTTGCTTTTTAACATATTTAGCTAATTTTTTAGGTTTCCATGGGCAAAATTAAGCAGCAAATTCACAAAAGTTTTTTGCACAAGGTATTTAAGTGCGAAAAACCTTATTCTTATTCACCCACTAGCTCCAATCCAGTTATACCTGGCAAAACCATTTTAAACTGAGTGAATGTCATTCTTTTCGGCACAATCGCGCCTTTGCATGCAAATTAGGCTCGTTATATTGTGCCATATTCACAAAACTCAGCACAATTTGACTGACACATTTAACGTTACGGTATTACCGCCCATAGAAAGCAGGTGGTAAACTGAATTTTATTTAAAAGAGATGTTTGTGTATATTTCTTTTGATCATGGCAGCAGTTATTCATTAAAATAATGATAAAAAGTTGGAGAAGAAAATTATAAATGGGCATCCTGGGTATATATGGTTTAGTGCACATTTTAAAGAGCCAGTTATCAGCTGTCATGATTCTTTCATTGACTTCCCCCTCAATGTGTTGGTACTTATATGGCCAATTGCAGTGGCCATTTGCATGTAATTGGTTTAGGAAACCATATCTCAGACTTGATTTAAGTTATTAATGAAAATGATCTTCCCTTTTCCTCTCACAGTTGCTCCAGAGAAGCCGGTGATAACAGACAATAATCAGGCCATCACTGTCAGTCATGACACTACTTCCTCCTCTGAGGTGAATCTTGTGTAGATGTTTTAGCTATATAGCTATGAGTCTTGAAATGTATATTTCATTTGTGCAGCCTTACAATGACTTAATGCAAAGCTTGTTAAAAATCTTATAACAACATCTAGCATGTCAAATTTTTGTGTGGTATGTTTGTTTAGGTGGGCAAGTGCACCAGCAGGAATGCTTTCCCTCTGCCTCGTATTATCTGGTTTAAAGACGACAATCCGTTGCCTGAAGAAAGTAACCGAAAGGAAAGTAAGTGCAGAATCTGAAAAGTGGTCAGAATAAGTCAGCTCTTTAAAGTCCTTTAAATGTTCTTTCCCACCCATTGCAGTATTACTGGAATCATAGTGGGGTCCAAAAATTTAGGATTCAAATGGGGGACTTATATTCACTACCGATCAAAAGTTTGGGGCCATTTGTAAAAAAAAAAAAAAAAAAACTTTTTCAAATAGAAAAATAGAAAAGAGTTATTTAAAATTGTAATATTATTTAACAATTTTACTGTTTATACTGTTTATACTCAAATAAATGTCAGCCTTGGTGAGCATAAGAGACTTCTTTCCAAAACATAAAAAAATTACAGACCCTAAACTTGTGAGCAGTAATATATTATATTAAATACCTTTCAGAATATATACATATATAATGTATCTGTTAAATTAGCATTCTGCGACTCCTCCCACACTTTTAGATCTCCTACTGTAAATTTAATCTTATTCCTCTCTTTTTCTCAGAAACGTATATGATACTTAGTTCGGTGAAGGAAGCCTCAGGCCTGTTCACCATCACCAGCACGCTGTACATGCAGCCGGTTAAAGCTGATGCTAAATCAGTCTTCCACTGCACGGTGGAATACCGCATGCCTGAAAACAAAACCCTACACGAGAACTCTGATAAATTCAACCTCTCATTGCTCTGTGAGTCAGACACACACACACTTACAAAGAAACAGTAACCCGTGCCTCATGCGTCAACTATACGTCTCAAACTCCTCATCCTGTGCTCTCCTCCAATCAGATTCGACAGAAAATGTTTTCTTCAAAGTTAAGAATCAGGGGCCAATCAAAGAGGGGGATGATGTGGAGATGGTGTGTGAGACCGATGGAAACCCTCAGCCAGAGTTTGAATTTACTAAAAATCAGGTGAGAGGCCATGTAATATGTAAATCACAACCAAATGTTCTAGTATTTTATTTTCACTCCCGTATTTACTCTCACTTGTAAGGGCTCAACACTGAGAGGACAGCAAGGCACATTACATATGAAGAGTGTCACTCGATCGGATACTGGAGAATATCAGTGTGATGCTCAGGACTTTGATGCCTTAGATAATGTCGACCTTAAGAAAACTCTACACTTAAGGGTGCACTGTAAGTATTCCAAACTCTATAATAAATACAAATGTGGGCAAGTTATTAAATGACACGCATAACTGATTCTTTGTTAAACATTCTTCATTACCATCGCTATTTCAGACAAGATTTACAGAACAGTAAAAAAGAGATTTCCAAGAATAGTGTGATTATCAGTCAAATGTAATGATGTGTTAAAAATTGGCTGGATATTATTCTTAGATGGTCTGGAATGAATCGTGACATTTTATATGTTAATTAAAATTACACACTAGTTCATTTAAAACTGTCATGGCAATCAAGGCAAATGCTTCTCATTATTATTTTTGTTTATGTTTGTTGTTATTTTTGTATTATTTTATATAGGCTACTATTAGAGTATTTTTTTCATTTTTTTTTCATTTTAATTTTAGCTTAAGTTTTTGTAATTTTGTTAAGTGCTTTTCAATTTGTATATAATTCCATTTAGCTTTAATTTGATTTCAGTTCTAGTTTAAGTAATTTTAGTACTTACTTTACTACTTACTTTAGTACAATTCACTTGCCAAAGTAACGTTTCTGTTTCTCTTTTTCATTTGTTATGTTTTCATCTTATATTTATTTTATTTTATTACAGCTTTATTTTAATTAATGAAAATAATTTTTTAATAGCTTTAGATTTAGTTTACAATAACATCACTGCTTCTCAACATCAACTGAAAAGAGCATCATTTGAAAGCGATTACAAGGGAACACAACTGTTCCTAATGTTTATACAACACATTCATTATGCTGCTGTGAACACTTGAGTTGCTTTCAACACAAATAAATTTTTTTTTTAATCCATGACAATACAATATCTTTTTACAAAATCTTTGGATAACGAGTGTTTAACTTTCCAAGCACAGATCCTCTCTATGTTAGATACATTAGAAAAGAGCAAAAGCTTGTCTTAGAAAATGGCAAATGGCAGTTGTTAAGGTTTGTCAGTAATGTTTGAGGGTGGGGCTTAAAAAGGGATCAGTTGCTAAGTTCACGTTTAGTTGAATTTTCCATCACCTCATAGCTACATTCATTCTTGTGTCGCTCTGTCAGATATTGACCCTGTGGAAGTGACTCCTAAAGGCCCCTTGATTGTTTCTAAAGGAGATACTGTGGAGCTTCTGTGTAAGACCAAGTCATCTGATGCCTACACCGTGCATTGGAAAAAGGCAAGTATAAACTTCAACAAGCTTCCATCCCCTCTCCAGTTGTTCCTAGAGTGGAACACTTTGATCATTTGCTACCTTCATATTGGTCCAAACCCTTAAGAGTTTGGTAAATCTTTGAAACACAAATTAAAATAGTTTTAATGAAACATGAGATGTTTTTGGTCCTCTATTGAAAGTACAGGTAACCTAAACATAAAATATCCAAAAAGTTAATCAAAGTGTTAATCCAAGTCTTGTGGAGAGAAACTTTTGCTTTATATAATGAACAGATTTATTTTAAGCTTTTATTCACATATAAAAACACACATACGCATCACATAAGGTAAACACGAAAGGTCGTATAGAAAACGATCGCATATTCAATTTAAGACACCTGGACTTTCAATGGAGGGACAGAAACCTCTGATTTAATTAAAAATATCTTAATTTTTGTTTTAAAGAAGAATCAAAGTCTGAAACACTTTATTTTAAAGGTCCCCTTTGTACATTCTGTTCACTATAAGTAGGCTAATGTTGCACCTACAGTATGTGTCAACTAACTCTCATTAGAGTATTAGTTGAATGTCTGCTTAATATCTGCTAACTCTTTACTGTGATGGTCCTCCAACAGACATTCTACTGAATAAGTAACTTTGCAAGTACATGCCAACTTATTCTAACCCTAACCCTACCAGTCTACTAATACTCTACTAACACATAATGAGAGTTAGTAGACATGTGGTGCAATGTCACTTGTAGTCAACAGAATGTGTAAAAGGGACCATCAAAATAAAGTCTTGTGGGTTTGGAATGACATAATGTTGAGAAAAAAAAAAAAATCTTGTTCATATTATATGGATGTACACTTTTTGGCTAATAGAAATAGTGGATTATACTAGATCTCATTTGAATCAACATCTCATTTCATCTCACTTTATTTCATAGGACTCAAAGATGTTGTTGAACACGGGTGCGTTGACTATACAGGAAGTGACTCTGGCTCATGCTGGTGTGTATATATGTGTCGGAGCTGTACCTTCAGTGCCAGGTCTCCAAAAACAAGCCAATGTCACCCTTAACGTCAGAGGTACTAAGTGCATATACGGACACATACAGCTTTATTGTGGTTGATCAGTGCAAAGTGTCATTATAAGCTGTCATCAATGACAAAGCAGGTTGTATTGAAGAGATAGAACATGAGTTGTCAACAAACAGTTGATACTTGTTATACCAGCTGGTTTCCGTTGTGTGAACATTGTTTAGATGCAGGTTGGAGTTCAATGTCAGAAGGGAAGCGTGTTTGTTTGAAAATGCTGTTTAATCTAGAGTAACTTTTAACAGCGTATTAAGAATATTAAGTTTACAATAACATCACTGCTTCTCAATATCAACTGAAAGTAACAGCGATTGTAAGAATATTAAAATGTTGGTCAGGCCAGTGTCATGGCTGACCAGTCGAGCTCAATAGTAAGTAAAACACCATTCAAATCTCCTTATCAAAAATTAAATGAAAAAACATTATGAAACATTTAAAGACAAAACTACAATGGCTCTTATATTGTCAATGGGAAATGGGAACAAATGCTGCATTCACGTCCTCACAAGTTCGTTCTTACGTGTTTGTAAATCATTTACAATATGATGTGCGCTTAAGTGATTTGGAGTAATTTTTCGTTATTTCATATTTATCTTCTCCCCCCCAAATGTCAAAAAGCCATTTTCCGCCAATGCTCCGTAATGAAGAGTAAAGAAAGCACATTAGGTGTGTAATTGATGCTGATCTGTGTGTTTTATCATTCTTGTGCTGCCATGAAGGATGATGGGAAATGTTTGTCTCTTCATAAACCAGCTAAATGATTCAGGTTTTCTGGCAGTAAACAAAATGCTTACAAACTAAATGGCACTGTCAACATTCACATTTACAGCTAATTATGATCCATGACAATTTGCTTCAGCTGTACAAATTACATTTTTACACCCCGAACTCAGGGTGTAAAGAACTTTAATTAAGCTGCTCATTTGAATTCTTGTAAATACTTTTATTCTGATAAGAATTCCTGAATGTGTAAAGAGTCCAAACTTGCTTAGCTAGATAATATGAAAAATTGCATTAAAGCAGTAGAGTTGTTTTAGAAGAAAAAAACTCATCCGTTGATCCTCATAGACCTTTTGCTCGGTGCACTTTAATTATGTTCAAGGCGACTTCCTGAAATGCCTGTGGTGAAAATGAATGGGAGATATATTTCCATGGCCACTTAACAATGTGAGCAGTTACTGTTGAACTAATTTCTATAATAAAACTCTAACATGAGTTAAACACTTTGTCGTCCTGCAGTATGTGACATACAGTAACACTAGGCAGTGTGCCATCTATCTTATCTGTGCAATCAGGAAATCTTTCATTCTACTGTTGATTTCCTGGTTTTGTTCTTTACGCCTTCATGGCATTTATAGTATTCATGGGGGTAGTTCACACCCTCCTGGTTTCCACAAAAGGATGGTGAGGAATTTACAGTGTGGTCCATAAATTCTCCACTGTTACCTAGCACATGGAATATGACGTCATGGCTATTGTGTAGGATGCAGCCACTGTTTTCAGAGCCATATAGTTAGTGTTTGGAAGTCGACTCCAAAAGAGAAGATTCCTTGACTCTTAATAGCCCTAGTCGACTCCAGCACAGTAATTGACTCTGTTGCTGTGTCTGAAATCGCTCACTCGTGTGTAAGAGAGCTGAAGCTGTTGCAGAAACAACATCACAGTCACATGGTTTTATCTTACTTATATACAATAAAAATAGCAGCCAAATATGTCGTAATTATATACAAACCTCCATGCCAGGTTTTGTGGTTTCATCGGTTTTATATAATTTGGTTTGCCATGGTATCCTATTTTGTCTTCATAATCATTAAGAAAAACTGTCAAAAAGAATAAACACATTAATTTACATTATTCTATTTATTTAGACTAGATATTATTTTTTTGTTTCTTGATATCTCCTGTCCAAACAGCTTTTTTTGCGCTATTAAAAGTGATGACACATTTAGCGTCCTCAGCCAAACATTTGGATGTATTAGATGAAAAGTAGATTTGTTAGGATGAACATGTGACAAAGACAGGCTTAAAGCAAATGAACTCAAAGATTGGCGACTTATAATAAACACATGCTTTTGTTTTGAAGGTGAACCTGAGATTGATGGTTCAGGGAATGGTTTGGTTGCAAAGGTGGGAGAGATGGTCACTCTCAACTGTTCTGCTCTTGGCTATCCTTCTCCACAATTCATCTGGAAGCCTTCTGGCAAAGAGGTGGATTTGTGTGCTCCAAATAGATTCGGTTTGAACTTGATATTTACATCAGAGAAAACTCTATTCATTGTATTTTGTAATGTTATCCATCTGTCTGTTTGTCTGTGTGTAGTCAGTGACAGTAGTGGGGAATAGGGTGATCAGCACGGTCACTCTTGAGGCCACAGCTGCGGTTCTGGCGAATGGTGTGATGTGTGAAGCATACAATGAGCATGGAAGAAAGAGCATGAACTTCAAGGTGTCCATCAAATCAGGTTAGTGCTTCCTACTCAAAACTGAGGCAATGTTAGGATTGGAATACTACACTCTAAAAATGACTAGGTTAAAAATAACCCTACTCGTAATCCAGCAATAGGTAAATATCAGACAGAAACTTCCAGTTTTATCTAGTTTAGTATCTAGTTTTATACACTACCATGGCCGCGGGAACTAGGGGTGCTGAGGGTGCTGCAGCACCCCCTGACGACAGCTGTTTCACTACATTGGAATTTAAGATGACATGACTTTTAAATAACTTTTTTATTTTTCAACCTGTTTTTTAAGAACACCTTCAACCTTTATAAAATTACTCTAAAGATTATTTCGTTTTTATATGTTGTCGAATAGGGTTTTATGACTCTAAAAGAAATGAATATATCATAAGGCAATAAGCTGATCTCGCATGGAGTGAGTGACGTGACACTGGTTGAGGACCAGCATCTCAGAACTGATTTGACACTCATTTAATGCATGTGAAAAAAATAAATATAGATGTCGGCATTAGGGGCTGTTCACACAGAACGTCATTCCACTCCACTCTGCTACTTTTCCAATGTTTTTCAGTGTGAACGCACTACTCGTGTTTAACTGTTGTGCAGTTAAGCAGTGTCTCGCGCATGACACAGCATTCTCAAAACGCTGCACTCAAGTTAAAATAAGCTAAACTAAAACATGCCTCGAGACTTTGCGTTTTCCCCCTGTTCCACTGCCCACGTTTGGAGTTTGGCGTCTGGCGTCTTGCGTTTTCGCTTTGAAAGATAATATTATAATTGAAAGGTAATATGCAGATAAAGGCTATGTACACTACTGATCAAAAGTTTGGAGACTGTACAATTATTTTAGAACATTTTTGAGAGAAGACTCTTTTGCCTACCAAGGCCTCATTTATTTGATCAATACTGTAAAAACAGAAATGTTGTGAAAAATTATTACAATTTAAAATAGCTGTTTTCTGATTAAAAATATTTTAAATGTTAATATTATTTCTGTGATGCCAAAGCATCATTACTCCAGTCTTCAGTGTCACATGATCCTTCAGAAATCATTCTAATATGCTGATTTGATGCTCAAGAGAGATTGCTTATTAAAATCTTGCTCATTGTTTATTATTTTATTTTTGAGAAAATCAGGATTTTTTTTTCAATATTTATATTTTTTTAGAAATGATCCCAGACATTTGAACAGTATTATATTTACTCAGATATTTTTTACATCACAAATCCAGACGAAATATGATTGGAAATGACATGTCATATCTCTATTTAAACAATTCAAACTATCAGCCCGCAGTTTAATTGGGCATGAGGCTTCTGCATTAATGCAAATCATTTTAATAAATAGTATTTAGTATACAATTCTGAACATACCTTGTGTCTTAACAGACCCAGATTTATGTGTAAAACGTTAGCTGTTCTCCAAACCTCATTCTTTTATTTCATCTGTGCAGATCGAGATGGCTCAGACCCCAATGCCGCTAACCGAGGTAGACACTTGTCCCAGCTCTCTCTGCTCCTCCTCTTCCTCTCAGGACTCTTTCTTGTACATACTCCATAATCTAACTCTTCAACACTTTACACTGTATATTATGTATGGTTTCCAAACACTGTGTATATTGTATATTGTATTACGTATGTGATCTTTGTATGATGTCTGTCCTCTATTTTGTTGATGGTGCACCTTTAACTTTTCCCTTATTTGGGACAATAAAGGATTCTGTTCTATTTTACCTTCCTCTCTTTCCTTCCGCTCTTTGTCTGGGGTGTTTGTCGCTTAATACTGATGTCCTTTCCTTTCATACTTGAGCGTGCTGTCAAATGTTTAGCTTGTGCAGTCACTTTAGAGTGTGTGTGTGTTCGTCTTCATCTCATTGATGGGCCTTGTTATGTGTGTGTTTGTGGGTTAATGCTGGAGTTTTTTTTTTTTTTTTTTCGTGTGCTGTTCAATGGTACTCAACTTTCTCTTTCCCATAATGCTGCTCGAAGGAAACCCCATGTTTAAAACAGGTCTGTATAACCCCTGCTTCTTTTCTGTATGTGTGTGTTTGCATATAATTTCTCAAACTCTGACCGTATCACTGAGTACTTTATGGGTCTCGCATTTCCTGTCAACAAAAGAACAATTGGTAATTGTTCTGGTTTACTTCCTCCCCACCCTCCTCAACACACACATTCTCCCTCTGTGTCCTCCTTTCTCTTCCTCTCCCACCTATAAGTATTACTTCTTCACACTCACCATTAACCATCAACTTCTTACCAACTCTTTTCTCGGTCGCTCTTCTCAGCGGAGAAACAGCAGGGGGGTTCGAGTACGGTCGTGATCGCCGTGGTGGTGTGCGTTCTGCTGCTTCTCATCCTGGTGGCTCTTCTCTTCTTCCTCAGTAAGAAGGGCAAGCTGAGCTGTGGGAAAAAGGACAAGAAGGATGTGTAAGTAAACCATTATAACCAATACTTGCAAACCACATGTCCACATATTCATTCTCATCTCTTCTTTATTTGTACTTCCTCCTTGCAGGGCATCTGACGAGGTGAAAGGTGATATAGTGGTGGAGATGAAGTCCAGTGAGAAAGGCAATGAAGAGGCCGGTCTGTTAAACAAACCTCATGCATAACAGGTGAGAGGTCAAAGACTAGGTTTAGCACAGTGGTTCTGGTTTTGATTCAGCCCTCTGGAATAACAATAGCATGCATTCATTAACAACCTTTCCCTTTTTCACAGTGTTAAAAACGAAGAAGATAAGAGACAAATAAGAACAAGATCTCCAGAGACATAGAGGATGACGTGGTGGAATTAAGAGTGCTCTGATGGATGAGAGGAGAGAAGATGGAGGACAAAGAATATGCGGAGGATAAGAGAGAAGATGGAGGACAAAGAATATGAATTTGTTTTTTTTTGGGGGGGGGGGGGCTTTGTAGGACGGGCTATGATGTTGAACTGGGCTATGATGTTGAACTGAGGGTGGGTTTCAGTTTAGAAGTGGGAGGGGCAAAAAATGTAAATCTGCCACTACTGTGTCCTGATTGCGTAATCAAGGCAATCTTTGTCCAATCAGAAATTTACTGGGCAGCACAATTCTATAGAATAAAGCATGACTTAATGCAGCTCAGTGTTCATCTACCCAAAACAATTCCGAAAAGTCACTGTGGACACTGGATGTTGCTCTTCATACTGTGCTGCACCCTGGTTATGTTGATTTGTTCATGTTGTTGAATAGTGCAGTACGGCCACTTTTTGCATTACACACTGCACTTACTGTGTATGTTTTTGATTGAGAATTGCACACATGCCATTATCCCAAGTCATAGACCCTACAGACCACTATACATTTTGGTCATGATCTGCATGAAGCATTTGGATGTGCCATTACATACACTGTCCGGCTGTACATTTAACACTGCTGAAATGTTCAAACTCTGTTATCCTTTGTATAGTCAAACATTTATGTTTTTGCCCATATTTAAGACCATGTCCTAAATTCCACACTCTATTGTCTTACACCTATGTTTTGAGCTGAAACCAAAAGCCAGAGGTGACACAAAGAATGAAAGTGTGTGTGAATCTCTCTCAGAGCATTATCTGAATGCACAGACCCATTTAGCTCAAGTCTGAGAGTTGTGGAAGTGGTTCAGAATTACAGAACTAACTCAATCATCTCATTTCCTCTGTACTGCACTGAATTTAACTCGACAAGCTTGAACATGTTCAAAGACTTTAACCCAACTCTTTAATTATTAAACATGGGTTAGTAATGGGACAGGTCAGGCCTATCTTCTGGGTTTTTGTATTTTAAAATGGCTCCTAGTGGGATTAAGAGTTCATTAGTTTATTCATTCTCACCTGAACTTTCCTTTTTGAATGATTAAAGTGCTAAAAAGTGATTGGAAAATATCTACTTAATGAGCACAAATCTAAATGCACATGCTGTCTCATTATACTTTTCTTCAATTTATTTTACCAACGCTATTAATATCACTAGGTTGGCATTATTTATACATTTAGAGAAACATATAAAATTAAACACCTTCAGCCTTTTTTTTTTAAACTTAAAAGTTGTTGCTCTGTGTTTAGTTGTTAAAGGCATAGTTCACCCAAAACTTCACCCATTTACTCATCCTCATGTCATTCCAAATCTAAATGCCTGTCTTCCATGGAACACAAAAGAAGATATTTTGAAGAGTTTCAACTCTCCATAATTAAAGTTAGTGGAGTCCGAACAACGCTGGATCTCACTAATTTTCATTGTATGAACGGATTTTCTTTATATATATTTATATCTTCTAATATAGGTTTGCAATGACATGAGGGTGAGTACATGATGAAAATTTTCATTTATTCTGAGAGTAAGGAACAGTTGAGGGACAGAGAATTTTTCCACTGTTGTTATAGAGTAATAATCTTTTTTGTTATTTATCAATATTGATATTCATTGCAGCTTTTTTTTTTTTTTTAAACCAAAATATGAACATAAAAAGCGATTTCTTTAAGCTCGTATGTGATGTTCCAGGGTTGTGTTTTGCATATATATGTATTTTGTATCTTTCTCAGTAATAATAGCACACTGTTGTTCAGATGGCACAGCTGGAACATTCTAGAATCACTATGTTGTTGGAACACCCTGTCATTTTTTTCCCAGGCCCTAATGTTTAACAAAGCCATGAGCCTTGTTATTTGCTTCAAATAACAGATTCACAATCTGCTGTTCTTTGAGTCGGGTCTTCTGCGTGTCAGAGCAACACCCAGAGACAGTTTTTCAAACACTACGCAATTTCTCAATAAGGCCATATACACATATGCACATACATGCAGTGCTTTTCTGTACCAACAAAACAGTCATTCTAGATTGTCTATGCAGCAGGTTAAGTACAATTTAATGAGGTTAAAGAGGGGACTGAGGAGAAATTAGATTGGTAGAGGGTGGGAAAGGGTTTTGTTTGGATATAACATTATTTTTCTTTACCTACTGAGTCGTTGTATGTAGTTGAGTGTTAATGAATCCGTATGCTTTAATTTTTCACTAGACACATGGAACATGAGCTAATACACCTATGAACATCTCAAACACTGGAAAAAGTATGATGGCCATGCAGTTTGTAAAGGCCTCTGTCTCAGACTCCTCATGGAATTATTGTACTTTTTATCTTAATGCTATTTTTCACATTTATTGATATCATTTTGCAAAATGTACTCATATGTTCTGTCAGTGCGATGTGTGATTTAGAGTTATGGTCAATATTTGCATACCAAGATATTTGAACACCAATTTTATTTTATTTTTTATTGTAAAAGGAAAAATAAGTTTTTCTTAAAGAGGATAGTCTACATGTCTTAACTACTGAATGTTTTTGCAAATTTAGCTGGTATTGCAAGAAAGAAGATCGCTGTTTTGAAAAAGGTGTCCTACTTTATGGATGTCTGTATGTATGCTTATGCCCTCCAGGTCTACTGTATATTTTGTGGTACGCATTTGTGAACTTTGTAGCTTGTCTTCTTCTGATTGGAACTGTGTAGAGTTTATACTGCCAAAAAAAACAACAACAAATCCCAAACTGTCTCATGTTTTGTGTCCAAAAAGTTCTAAAATTGCTGTAACCTTGAAGTAACACTTTAAATGGCTGAATCAACTGAGAATGTTAAACGTTGTTTCTCACCTTAAAGGAGAACTCCGGTCAATTTTAACATTGAGCTCATTTTTTTGTACATTTGGAGTGCTGTCAATACAGAGAACAACGACAAAAATCGGTGTTGCCTACACCGAGTTATTCTATTTTTAAAATTTGCACCCTGTTGACTTCAATGGGGCAAGTACTAAACCTGCTTTTAGCCTCTTAAAGGAATAATATCTTCACTAGAGGGAGCGGGGGCCGGTGAGAGGATTTTTCACGAGTGAAGATATTACTGCGCCCAAGTCGAAGTGCTTCCAAGCACTTGCTATGGTATTCCGCCATACAATATAGTTATCCATTTTACACGCTTAGAAAAGCGCAACGTTTTGTTTTGTGTCACCGTCCTAGGTCGAGTTACACTACTCGAGTAACTGTATTTAAATAGGGAAAACGTCAAGGTGTTTTGTTGCTTCTCTGCTTGGCACCTATTGAATGAACTGGGCTAAGCTAAGTGCTAAAAAAGTTTTGCGCAAGACAGAGCGATTTAGTGCACGCACTGAGACGAGAGAGGTATGTATCAACTCGTCTTAGTTAAGGGAATAACATAGTTTAATATGAAAATACGGTGGAGTATTTTACTTTAACATCCTTGATGTGTCATTACAAGTGCACAGAAAATGTGAGTGATTCCTTCAGAGTGAACAAGAGTGAATCTGACTGCAGTAGATGTGAAAGATATGTATAAAAATGATGTTATTTAAGCCAGCGCAAATACCTGTGTTTACATCCTGTTTTCGGTTGAAGTCCAAAGTAATCGATTGCCGAGTTCACGCGCGTGATCATAGGTAACTAAACCTATGCACGTGAACTCGGCAATCGACTACTTTGGACTTCAACCGAAAACAGGATGTAAACAGAGGTATTTGCGCTGGCTTAAATAACATCATTTTTATACATATCTTTCACATCTACTGCAGTCAGATTCACTCGTGTTCACTCTGAAGGAATCACTCACATTTTCTGTGCACTTGTAATGACACATCAAGGATGTTAAGAGGCTAAAAGCAGGTTTAGTACTTGCCCCATTGAAGTCAACAGGGTGCAAATTTTAAAAATAGAATAACTCGGTGTAGGCAACACCGATTTTTGTCGTTGTTCTCTGTATTGACAGCATTCCAAATGTACAAAAAAATGAGCTCAATGTTAAAATTGACCGGAGTTCTCCTTTAACATTCATCTCGAGTTTCCCTTTGGAGTTTCAGTTTTTGTTCTTTACCTGTAATGACAGTTCATATTTAACAGGTTTTTATCTTTGTAACAGTCAGGTAAGTATATCATGCATGATCTTGTTAATCATTAAATTAACCCCCTCAAGGGATTTCTACATGTAAAGACACCCATGTAAAGATACACGCTTCCGTAATTGAATGACATTTAACTACGACATCATTACATTATGTATAATCTGATAGGCGTGGGGTTTGGTTATTTCATCTTTGTGAGAATAAACTGTCGTATTTATTGATATGCAGCTATAGGAACCTTGCTGAGGATTGTGTTCACTTGCAATAGATTGTGGAGGGACATGATTAGAATTCTGCTAATCCTTGCTTCGTTTATAAAACAGATTTTATCTCGACTTCTCTTTGATTGTTGTTGATTGAAGTTGTAGAACAAATCATAAAAATCTCAAATTGCAGCAATGTCCACCACAGAGATTATTGTAAACCAAAAACCTAAACTAAACTCCCGAGAGAACAGAGTTTGGAAAGGCCCAAACATTTTCGTCATGATACGTTTGGACTCTCCACGCATTTTTTAATTTATTTATTAGGCTACATCAAATAATTCAAACTCAAGATAATGTTTTATTTAATCATTCATTTTGTAAGCCGCCATGAAATATGTTTGATAATGTACAGTGAGACAGTCATTAGCCTATAGAAAACTGACTGGCTGACTGTATTATCACTTTTTAGAGGCAAAAAAAAAAGTAAATTTCCTGTTGTTAATAGTGTAGTGATATTTAGTGCTGTTCACAGAATTCAGTGTCAAACTAAGCAGCAATTTGATGGTCAACCCATTGTGAAATCTGTGTTGGGAAATATGTTGCACTCATGCAAAATTCACAGTAAAGAGGATTCCTTTTGAAATGACTTGATTTCGCCCACGGAAATGTACAGAACAATGGTAAATGTGACAGCACCTTTAGTTGAGCTGCCTGAATGGTGGTGATCTCATGTCTTTATTTTACAATGTTGCATATTATGCAATATACTATGCCATTTAGTAGAAGTGTGAGTAGTTTATTCACACTGAAAAAGACTTGATGATGTACTAGATGAATTGTGAATACACACCCTCAAGATAGTTATGTTTTAAAATAGTGAGCTTCCTATACTAGACAGAGTATGGACAGCTGACACAGCCAATATGTGTCAAACCTTCACCCACAGCCTTGTTCATCCTTGTCTTGGCAAGGTACTGAAATTCCTCCTTGAAATTTGCATATAAGGGGATCATTTCTAAATAGTAGTCCTACATACTAGACAGCCAGACACTAAGGTGTGATTAACTTTATTTGCCTGTGCTGTCCACTTGAGTTTGGGGAATGAGACAGATATACGAAGCATCTACGGATCCCTCTTAAATCCCTCATCATTGATTCTGACAGCTCATTCACCCGTCAAACCATCAGCATAAACAAATGCATGTTAATGCAGTTTGATATTGAGATGAAAATAAGGACGGAAAATGGAAATTAAACTTCTAATTGTCTGCAGATAAGAAAAGATGTTTCATATAAAAGGAAAAGACATGTTCCAACAGGCTGCAGTTGAAAAAGCTTCTCCAGTCATTTTAGATCGGTAGATATTCTAATGGATAGAATTAGGAAGGATGCTTGGAGAATTATGTGAATCATAAAAGAGAGAGAGGATGTTAGTGAGTCAGCTATATCAGATGCTCTCAAGCACATTGCTGTGCATTTCATTTAGTGAATGGAGACACTGATGTCTGAATCTATTCCATTGATTTAAGGATGATTCTCCCTCATCAAAGCAAGTGCCTCTCCATCTTCTGCCAATACCAATCCACTCTGTACGGCTTGGTAGTATGTGAGTGAGTAATTAAAGGTGCACTATGTAACTTTTGGCCCTCTAGCGGTTAAAAAAAAATAAACCATGCATTTTGCGGAAGAACATTGTTTCGGTTGTGCTTTGACTCTGTGTGCGGATAGTTAGGGTTCTTTCTCATAATTAAAAAATCCCACTGCTCATAAAAACATTTCTCTACTAGGCTTAAGAGATATAATCAGTTTAGATTGAAAGGATCTAAAGCTGACTAAGACGTTACTACTGTATACTGTAGCTGTATCACTAATTGATACTGTACCTCCTTGGAAATAAATTCCAGCACAGCGCTACAACAACCTAATGAAGTGACCCTTCACTTTAAAATGAACTCTGTTAGAGAGCTAAGCCAATGTTGATTCTCGTTTTTTCACGAGCTCTGTCATGTTCTCTTTTTGCCAGCTGACTCTCCTCTGTTGGGCATTTTAAAAAAAGGGTGATTTCCCATTATTTAAAAAGTTACTTAGTGTGCCTAGAGAAAAAGATACAGCCCTTTTTTTTTTTTTTGGTCCATAACCCCTGCCTAAAACCAGTATAGTTTTTGTAACATTATAATATTTATTTTTAATTAGCTTTTATATTTATACTGTAACAATCCCTGTTTCAAAGTTAGTCTAGGGGATTGTAACAAGATGAAAGTCACTTGTTTCACTTCCTTGACTCCATAACTTTCCCAAAACCAGGAGAAAAAGGATTTGCAAAAGAAAATGGCACCCTCCTCCCTACGAGTTACAAATGAAATCTTCAGTTTAACAAAAGAAAAAGAAAAACGATCAAGTAGCTCAAAAATTAGAAAATGTTGGGGATTAACACTCAGGCAGGAGCAAAACAGCAATACTGACTGGAACACTATCACATGTTTTACAATTTAAGACTTAGTATCAGTTAGTTAACACCAAAACTAGCAACAATAGTGGCTGCAGAGAAGGTCCATGTGGCGAAAGAAATTGATCTGTCTCTCTCTCTAGCAGGTTTCCTCAGAGATGGTCTTATGGGGAGATGAGAGGGTCTGTATCTCTTACCATTGGAGAAAGCGTAACGGCTAACTTGGATCCCATGAGGCACCTCAGCCTATCGTGTAATGGCAGTGACGTCAGTGCATGCGGTTCAAAATTTTATGACAGTCAGTTTCAGCTTACGTTAATCAGTTTCATGTGGATTATTAGCGTGTTTGTCTTTTGAATAAATGTTCTATGTTTGGTATTATATCTCTAGCAAAGGTACAGTAGGACTGCATTGTTTGTGGAATGTGCTTTATTGCAGAAAAAAGCATGAATATGTCTATTAGCTTCAAAGTACTAGTCACTGCAGGGCGCAAAAAACTAAATTTAAAACTTAATTGTAATAAATACAAATTTAATTTACTAAAATCATATGTATTTTTTACCATCATTCATTAAAAAGTGTATATCATCATCATTAGGCACACAGTTAACACAACACTTCATGTTTAATTTTAATTAAACATCATACAATATAATAAAATATTTATAATTAAATTAATCATTTTGTATTTATTCATTAAAGTGCATAATATTTGCGTCATATTATATGCATACATGCAGTTATAATAGTCATTGCAATTCAAGTCTTATCATAACTGGTAAAACCTGAAAGCCAAAGAAAGAAAATCAGTGTTTTTTACTTTCATTGGACAATATCACTCAATATTACTATTAAATAATAAGGTGATACCATAAATGAGTCCTGCCTGTCGCGACAAAAAAACGGCCTCTGCTCTCCTTCCCTGCGCACAGGCGTTAGCATTAGCTGTTACACTTTTTTGGCTAAAGGTTGCAGGCTTGTCATCAAATGGCTTTGGTTTCCTCCCTGGAGGAGCCAATGAGTGAAGTGCTAGTTGGCTATCAGCAAATGGGTAGCAGGTGCTAGCAATCAGGCATTCAGCTCATGTTAGAGCAGCAGCATGGAAGAGAAAAAAAAGGAAAAATAAACTAAAACACATGACTGCCCCCAGAACAGTACAAACTACGTCACGGGACGTAACGATATTTTCTAAATGTATCTATTTAGCTTTAATTATTATTTTATTTGTAGTCAAGCAGCAGAAGTCGTCAGCAGTGTGTAATGGCACTTTTCCATTACCAGTACCGGCTCGACTCGACTCGACTCGCCTCGACTCAGCTCGGCTTGGCTCGCTTTTCGCTCCGTTTTCCATTGCAGAAAGTACCTCCACAATAGTACCTGGTCGTCATAGCGACGCCACAGGAAACTGCTGTGACTTAATCTTTTACGCAAGACACGCGAGACACACCCGCTACCCACACACACAGGACAATGGAGGAAATCGAGTGTATGCTGTTTTTGGACGTTTTTGTTTTTGCTGTTTTTTATTCAGGATACTCCGTCTGGCGCGTGCAATGATGACGCAGTCAATAGTGACGATTATCTCTGAGCAATCAGTAGTCTGCCGTGATTTCACGTCACATTTTAGTATCGCCTCAGCTCGCCTCAGCCCGCTTAGCACCTCGCCGGAGTTGGTACGAAAAAAAGTACCTGGAAGCAGGTACAGGTACAACTTTTACACAGAGGAAAACCAAACAGAACTGAGTCGAGCCGAGCCGAGGCGAGCTGGTACTGTGTAGTGGAAAAGCGCCATAAGTGTATTTGTATCTTGTCTCACTTTTTCCCACACTCTTCACCTGACCAGGAGGGGTGGGGGTACTGGTCTGCTCATCTCCAATGACTGGAAATTTAATCCTTTACCATCTTTGTGTGACAATAGCTCCTTTGAATTTAATTTAAGGGGCAGTCATGGCCTAGTGGTTAGGGAGTTGAACTGGTAACCCAGAGGTTGCTGGTTCGATTCCAGATTCCACCTAACCCCTAATCGCTCCCCGGGCGCCACACAAAGGCTGCCCGCTGCTCTGGGTGTGTGTATCCACGTTTGCATTGTGTGTGTGTGTTAACTACTCACTACTCTGCTCCTAATGTGTGTGCATTAACTTGGATGGGTTAAATGCAGAGGTCAAATTCCAAGTATGGGTTACCATACTTGGCCGTCACGTGTCACTTTCACTTTCACTTTGAATTGCAAGCATTACTACCACCCACCCCATTAAAACGCATTTTGTAGTTGTTTAGGTCAGCTAGGTAACTTCTTGGAGGAGTTGTGTGTTACTCTCATCCTTCCCTAAGGATGGCACTCCTTTGGTAGTACTTGGAAACTTCAACATCCACCTAGAAAAACCTCAGGCTGCTGACATCCATATTCTGCTTGCCTCGTTTGAACACAAGCGAGTGTTTACTGTGGCTACTCACAAATCAGGTAACTAACTGGACCTTATTTACTCACGCTACTGCTCCATTGATCATATGCTGGTTACTCCACTGCACAATTCAGATCACTGCCTCCCCACTCTTAACCTCAACCTAGCTACTGACACAACACACACTCCTCAACAGGTCACTGTCACGGAGCAAACCCGTGATCATGAATGGACTGTATGTAGGTACACCATATCAAACACACAAACATGTGCAGCATTAACGCAGTCTATGTACTGACACTGATATCCTGGATATTCAGACTGCAGTGTTGTGAATGTGCAATGTTTGTGCAATACTTGAATGTATTGTGTATAATGTGTTTTAGATATTTGAGGGTACAATGTGTATTTGTTTGTTATGTGTAGTGGATATGTACAACGTGTTTGGGTATCATTAGCCGCTAACATTGTTCATTCATCATTATAGAGAACCACAACACAAATATGTTTGATTTGAAAACTTTATTAAAAATTGTGTATCACATTATTACAAATCTAACTTACCTGCTTGGAAAACACCTGTGACCAAACCTGTATTAGTTTAAAAGCAGAGTATTTAAACATGGTGGACATGCTGCCTGATTGGGAGAAACCATGTTGGGTAACTGGGGGGGGGGGTGTTTCCAAATGTTCCTGTAAAGCAAGGTTTATAATTGTTAATTCATTGTTTTGCATCATAGTTGCATGTTCTTGTTACTGTGTAATTTAATTATGGATGTTGTTTAATATGCATTAGGTGGTTGGAAGTACATATGTTAGAAAGTAAAACTTACCTGTAGAATGGTACATTCCAGGGTGTGGCATAGACAATAAATGGCTGCCAGAAAGCATGGTGCAGGAGGGTCAGGTTGGTTGTGTGAAGTGGAAGCAAATCCATAGAAACTTGTTCCAGAAAGTTTGTTAACCAAACGATACAACTGCTGTTGTGGATACCTTCCCACAAAAACTTGTAAATATTTATGTTATTTTTGTAGTTTTTCTTTTTCTTTTTCTTTGTTTTTTTTTTCTTTTTTTTTGCTGTTGGATTTGCACTGTCTTCACAATAAATTCACCTTAATTGGGATTTCCTGTCGCATTGGTCTTATTATGCCTCTGATTGCGAGGGCGATCGCTAACAGTCACCCTTTGGCGTAACCTGCGCTCATTCTCAGCCTCCCACCTGCCTTCCACCTATCCTTTATGGTCTCATGCTCACTTGCCCTGCTCTCAGTTATCGAAGTTATGAGACTGGAAAGATCAGCTTCCAAATCATCAGTAGTCATCTTGCTGGATCTGTATGATGCTTTGAAGTTAACCACCAGATCGTCCTGCCAACCCTCATGACAAAGGGCATCACAGGAACTGCACTCAAGTCGTACCTCTCAGGTAGGTCCTTCAGGGTGTCATGAAGGGATGAGGTGTCCACGTCACAACATCTAGCTACTGGGGTGCCTCAGGGCTCAGTGCTTGGACCACTTCTCTTCTCCATACATGTCATCACTAGGGTCTGTCATTCAAAAACATGGCTTTTCCTATCAATGCTATGCTAATGATACGCAACTCTACCTCTCAATCCAGCCAGATGATCCAAGGGTAGCTGCTCGCATCTCAGCCAGCCATTTCTGGCTGTATGAAGGACCTCCACCTTCAGCTCAACCTTACAAAGACAGAACTGCTTGTGGTCTCGGCAAACCCAACACTTTATTACAACTTCTCCATTTAGCTAGGTTTGTCAACCATAACTCCACAGGAACAGCCAGTAACCTTGGAGTTGTGATTGATGATCAATTACACTTCACAGACCACATTGCAAGAAATGCCCCGTCCCGCAGATTTGCCTACAACATTAGGGAGATTAGGCCATTCCTATCGGAGCATGCAACACAACTCCTTGTCCAAGTGCTTGTTCTATCCAGACTGGACTATTGTAATGTTCTTTTGGCAGTCCTTCCAGTAGCCTACTGTCAAACCTCTTTAACTGATCTAGAATACAACAGCGAAAGTGGTCTTTAACACCCTTTCCACACCTCTCTTCATCAATTTGCACTGGTTGCCAATAGCCGCTCGCTTCAAATTCATGCACTGATGTTTGCCTACAGAACAACCACTGGCTCTGCACCTCTATACCTTAACTTACTACTCCTAGCTTGCATTCTGCAAATGAATAGCGCCTTGTGCTGCCATCCCAAAGAGACACAAATCACTTTCATAGACCTATACCTTGACTGTTCCTGGTGGAATGACCCATTCAAGAAATAGCTAAAGACACATATTTTTCGTCAACACATGACCCATTAATACTAAGACTTAATATTATATTCTTTTTTTATTTCTGTTCCATCTGTTTATTTTTTTATTTAACAAAAAACCTTGCTACATATACTGTGCTAGACTAACTGGGACTTGTCACAGCACTTACATATTTTTTGGACTATTGTTGATCTGATTGCTTCTATTGTTTTCATCATTTGTAAGTTGGTTTGGATAAAAGTGTCTGCTAAATGATTAAATGTAAATGATAAATGTAGTTTTAGTACTTCAACTTCAACTTATATGTTTTAATTAGTTGCCGAGACAACATAACGAGACAATAATTTAAAGGGATAATTCACCCAAAAATGAAAATTCTGTCATCATTTACTCTCCCTCAAGTTGTTCCAAACCTGTATGACTTTCTTTCTTCTCTGAACACAAAAAAAATATATTTTGAAGAAAGTCGGCAACCAAACGACTAATGGACCCCATTGACTTCCATTTTTTCAGATTTCATTTTTGGGTGAACTATCCCTTTAAGTTTTTCTTGTAATATACATATTTTTTAATATTAGTTTTAATTCAATACCAAAACCGTTTTAATAGTTTTAGTTTTAGCTAACTATAACAACACTGTACCTTTAAGTGGCATAATTCAGTTTCAGGCACTTAGTAATTTTTACCTCATTAAAAAAATTAATCCTTATGATGATGAGTACTTATGATAAAAATAGTTGATGATTAGATCACATGACCAGCTGAATACTACTGACTTTATTCTGATTAACAGTCCTGTTACATGAAACTGCATTCCACTGGACTGCTTTTCCATTGTTTTTCTATGTAAACATGCACAAGACGGACACGTTTGACCGTTGCGCTCGTGTCTAGTATCTTTTGCAGCATCTTGTGCATTACACAACGTTCTAAACATGCAGCTCTCAAGTTAAAAGAAGTTAAATAAATAAAAAGGGGATTTGTTTTTTTTTTTTCACTGACTTGCTTCTTGTGTTAACCGCAAAACATGCTCTGTGTGAATTACCCCTAAAAAATGTTAAAGTGTAAGAGGCCAGCTGTGCGATCTGCCTGGACATGCCGTCAGTCTGTGTTGTACTGCTGTTATCAGTCAGCACAAGTGCCTTAGAGAGTACTGTCTCACATGTAAAATAGTGCTTGGTATGACAGAGAAAAAAAAACTACTTACACATTTGCATTTTTGGATAAGGTAATATTCTGTAAACATTTTGTCCTTTTAGACAAAGAACATCAAGTTGCAAATATCAAGATATGACTAAATTACTGTTATGTCTTTATAGTTCTTCCCACAAACTGAGGGCTGTGTTAGAAGGAGCTTTCATACTCTTTCCACTGACTCAGTTTCTTACCCATAATCCCTTTCTGTCATCGAAGAGAGTTTTGTGGCTTGATTTCATCGTGATGTCTCCTAAACTGCTAATTGTACATCTGCACGTGTGTGCTCATATTATATGTTGTTGCACGTACACTTAATTTGCTCTTTAATTACGCAGTGAGCGAGACCTCCTCCATTTGTCGCTATCCTCGGCCCTCCATTACATCCCCTGCTGTGTTCGGGTTCAGAGCAGAATGTTATCAAACCAGCCTTGAAGATTAGCGAAATTATCTCGCTTTGCCACTTCAAGTGAGACATTTTTTTAATTAGCTGCTTTTGTGATGAGTTTATTCTTTTTTAATTAGATTCTGTGACTGATAGAAGATATTTCAGTGACACGCGAACCAGCAGGCGAAATGTGGGTGTATTATGGTTGTCAGTATTTGGGAGGGAATTTCTCATGCTTTAAAGGAGAGATAGCAGAAAAGCCTTGACATTACTCACATAACTGAGCCCTTTCTGTTTATCAGTACAACTCAGGCTTTAGTACACCGCCAAGCACTCTTGATGACCTGTCTAGCTTTCAAGAGTGTATGTGAATGTGTTCCTTCCATATTTCTTCCTGAAAGACAAGTACATTAAAGGGAGATTTGTTTTAGGATATCTTTACTTCCTAAAAGAATGTGTAGGATACTTTTATGCACATATGAGATCATTTTTATACAATGGGAGTGTGAATGAATTAATCTGTGAGTGATTTTCTATATCCCCTTGTTTAGTTTGCACACTCTGATAGTGCCTGTTTACAGCTCTGGTTAGTTTCTTCTCCTCACTCATGGAGAGTAATGGTAAATCTTTGAATAGTGTCTGTGAATAGTTTTACTAAAACAAGGAACAGGATAGCAATGTCAACATTCTTTTTGTCTTGTGGGTTTACATTGTGCATTGCAAAAACAATCCCTCTGGAGTAACCTGTGGTTAAGTGGTTTACTTTAGAGTCAGTCTCAGGTCAACCAACCATTGTTATTAACATCCATCCCACTGTTCATGGTATTAAAATGCTTCTCAAATGTGTTTCCAGGGGCCACATATATAACTCGCAAAGATTCAAAAATCTTAGTACAAAAATCCAAACTGATCACACTTGTAACACAGCTAGTCATTCTTTCAAAACCTGATCCCATGCTTTCATTACAGTTGTACACATTCACATAATCATTTTTCAAACACAAGATTATTGTAATATGTAATGAGAACATTTGGTT
The DNA here is from genome assembly GCF_964197995.2 of Scardinius erythrophthalmus. Taxonomy (NCBI): domain Eukaryota; kingdom Metazoa; phylum Chordata; class Actinopteri; order Cypriniformes; family Leuciscidae; genus Scardinius; species Scardinius erythrophthalmus. The sequence continues at coordinate 18,290,533 of NC_138236.1, forward strand.
TAATCACCCAAACACAACAGTAAGATCTTCTTTCAATTCAGTACTTTTAACAGGCAGGTCATTTAATAGCAAACAATGCAAGATACCATACGTGTTTCAAATCACCCTTGTTGCTGAAATAATTACAGTAACAGCAGCTACAGATTCCACATTAGAAAATACACTTATATAACCTAACTTATAACATAAACTCCATAATGTTTGTAATAGTATTTATAGTGTAACGCAATTGAAAACATACTGAAATGTTGGAAAAACTTTTGATAATCTGTTGTGATATTATAAGAGTTTTGAAAATGCACACCTTACTTGTGAAAATAGTACCAAAGCGAATAAAAGAAACTGTAAAGACATCTGAATAACTTTGTTCATGAAAAGTAAAGCCTGTTCTCTGTCACTGTAGGCTGTGTTCCGCCTCAGGGTTTTGTTTGCAATGCCGTGAAAAGTGCTTTTAAGATGTGAATTCCTGTAAGTGCCATTATAAAAAGCTGATGACAGGTATTGTCAGTTCTTTTCACATTTTCATGTACTGTTTGCGCGCACGTGTGTGACCTGTGGAGTATATGTAATCGCTCCTGCCTTTTTCTTGAACATATGTTTTGTTATGTTAAGTCTCTTGAAAATATTCTTGGTATTTTATGTTGGCATTTAAAAGTGTGTGACAGTTTTGTATGTCCTCAGGCTACAAGTTCCCTTCAGCATTCTTTTATGGTGTGTACTAGACAAACACACAAGTGTTGTAAAAAGGAAATTCTGAGTCTTTTGAACACACTGGATGTGTGTGCACACGTCTGTTTCTATAGTATGCACACAGTCATGCCTTTTAGCAATGCATTCTCATTTCTCAGATTGACACACACACACACACACACACACACACACACACACACACACACACAATATGCAGCTTGTTCTATACTATTCTCTGTCATTTTGTCTCATCAGAAGTTGCCTCAGCTTAAGTAAACATGCTATTTAAACCACAAAATGGTTTACCACAAAATATGGTTCCCTGGTAGCCTGGGAAAACCCAGACTACTTCCGGCGAATTTTAATTCTCTCTTCAGGATAGTCTGGAGTAGAGGGCTGCATTGGGATTGAGTCCCGCCGGGTCCCGCGGGACCCAACGCAAATCTCGCGGGAGCGGGCGGTTTGAACTTTGCTGCGGGCGGGAATGGGCGGCTAAAGAAAAACACTGCGGGATCGGGAGGTAGCTATAGCGACATGATGGAGATGTCAATAATGGCGCTTTTCCACTACACAGTACCAGCTCGCTTCGGCTCTACTCGACTTTGTTTGGTTTTCCACTGTGTAAGAGTTGTAATTGTATCTGCTTCCAGGTACTTTTTTTCGTATCACCTCTGCCGAGGTTCTAAGCGATCTGAGGCGATACTAAAATGTCACGTGAAAACACGGCAGACTGCTGATTGTTCAGAGAGAATCATCACTATTCACTGCATCATCATTGCACGCGCCAGACGGAGTATCCTGAATAAAAAACAGCAGCGAACAGCGAAAACAAAACCATCCAAAAACAGCACACTCGATTTCCTCCATTGTCCTGTGTGTATGTGTCCAGAATACATGCCGGCCAGGGAAACGAAACAAACAACCCCATGAATCTCTTTAATAATAGCAATACAAATATGTGTTTTTTCCTGCGGGACGGGAGAAGACACAAAATCAATGCATCTCTATTATTGTGCGGGAATAAATTCTCAGAGTTTTGCGGGTGCGGGCGGGAGTGGACATACATATTGCGGGAGCGGGCGGGAGTGTAACACATACGTTGCGGGAGCGGGCGGTAATGGTCAGAAATTCGGCGGGCGCGGGCGGGAGCGGGATGAAGAAAACAGTCCCGCGCAGGGCTCTAGTCTGGAGAAGAGCCCATTCAAACTCATTACTGTGCCGCTGAAATCGCGGCACCAATCAGAAACGTTTGGGGAGGGCTTTACATGCAACGCATTCTCATCCTAGGGCGTCATAATACTGACGCTTTTGAAATTTCTTTAATATCCGACGCAAAGGGCACCCTTTAGCGTCAACATGTGACGCCGGTTGCCGCCGTGAAACATCACTCGTTTGAATCATAGACAGTATAAACGAATCAATTATCGCGTCTGTTTTGAGCGATTTCTTACCGTTTTCGTTAAAGGGATACTTCACCTCTGGGAAGATGAATGTGTATTTAAAATAGGTCATTTAAGTAGAAGAAATGTGAAGAAATTTTTGAATTTGGAGCTTTCTAGACTGAGGAAAGCCAGAAAATGTATTTTTGGCTTATGTGGATGAAAGACAACAACTCCCAGAATGCACTTGCTTCGCTGCCTTAGGAGGCCACGCCTACCGGTAAGAGTGCGCAGTTGTAAACAACAAAGCTAGCCTACGTGATGAGTTTGCCAGGGATTTAGAGATCGTCCAAAATGTCCGGGATTCGGCTTTTGCGTTCTACAGTCGCCATTCATCATGTTTACTGTGGCGAGCAGGACGAGGCTGACGGCCGCGGGAGAACGGCGCGAGGCCGGTGGCGTCATTACATACTGAGACGCGCCGGGTCTCGCATCTCTCACGGAGGAGCGGGAATTTTTCTTAGCAATGGTAAAACGCACATCAACTGATCACTTGTTTAGCGTTCATGTAAACACTACATTCAAATTCACCAATCGGAATGAATTCAGTTAGATTGAAAGGTGTGCATGTAAACAATGAATGGCGACCGCAGAAAGCAAAAGCTGAATCCCGGACATTTTGAACGATCTCGCCCGCCGGACAAGTCCGGGAAAAGGAGGATGGTTACTTACTCAGCTTTCTCCTACTATTCAGCTTTCTCCACAGAACAAGAGCCTGCTAGCTTAGCTTCCAAAGAAAGACGGCTGACTGTGTGTACATTCTGTGAGTGAGATCCCACCCTCTATGGGCGAGTTGAAAACATGCGGAACAACGCCATCTACTGGCTGTAGTCTTTAGCCTCTGGCCAGAAAATCCTCCGATGACGCAAAATGACGATTTTTGCGTCATAGGAGGATTTTTTCCAGACAAAAAATACATAAATCTCTTGTCTCAGGGGGATATGAGGGTGGAAAGCATGGTAATTCGAAAATACTACCGGTTTTCTACTAATACAAAGCTTAATGCTAAATCCTGAAGTAACCCTTTAAAACCGGAGCAAAGAACAACACTCGAAGCATACGTCATCCCCTTCATCGATCTGATTCAGAGCCATAGAGAGAAAGAGTTGCGACACTCGCATAGACCTCCGTTGTAAATAATGGCGGCGCTTTTAACCGCCCACTTCCGGGATTTGAAGATCGGAAAAGTTCCAAACACTGTCATTTTGGCGTTGGACACCATTCACTTACATTGCTGCGCGTCGAGTTGTTCCAGAGTTAAGTTGCTGAAATATCGACCTCTTTTGAATTGTCAACTGTCTATTTTGTATCAGAGGCCCTTTGCAATGCTTATACTGGTCTTCATTTGTACATGCACAGCGTAATTATTTATATTTTATGTTAGTTGTTTCAACCAATTTTCAAGCACTGCCTGCTGGCTAGTTAGCTAGCGCGACTTCGTCAGTTAAGAGTTCGGTAATGAATCGCTGCCACCTTTATAGCAACTTTTATTTAATGTAATTTTTTGGGATATACTAACTTTTCATTATGTTTTGTTGTCTTGAGTGAAGCGGCTTGTGAGAACAATGCTGGACCTCTAGGATTGTTATGGCCATCACCAGTCCTGTCTGTTTCATGGATCACCTGCCCCTGGTTTTTGTTTTTCTTGTTCACACAAGCACACATTTTTTGTTGTCTGTCATTGTTTAATAAAAATAGTTTATTTGAAAACCTTCATTTGTATCAGCAATGCTTAAATTCGTTTTTAATCTGTTATAGATTTGATAATGTGTATGGCTTAATATTAAAATAATATTCTTAGTCTTAACATGATAATGTTTCACGTTGTGGTTCTGGGGTGGCCACTTTCATCAGAAGAAGTGAGCTAGCTTAAGCGAACTCTGAACGGACCGCCACGGCAGACCTCTTTGCGTGATCACGAAGGTAGGCTAATGGCTGAATCAAAATTTATAAGCAAAATCACGGGAATCAATAGCCTAATAAAGCCCAGTTGTGCTAAAATAAATATCATGAGACGTCCATCATCAGATGAATGATATGGAAAAGTTAAGTTAGAGCCGCTAAAGCCAGTGCTACTACCCGCGAACATGAACACTAAGCTTTTCCCTCCAAAAATATAGCCTAAAACTTGTCTCCAAATGCAAAACTGACATTAACAAAATGCAATAACAGCTAAAAAAGTACTTGGGGTGTGTTTTATTTTATATTTACCGTTCAATAATGCAATCGCTGCTGTCTGTCCCATAAAAGAACATGACAGCCAGCGTATGTTTTGGAACTATTGGGGCTTACATGAACCACGTGACAGCCATAGCGGTGACATCAAAGAGTGTCGCAACTCTTTCTCTCTATGGCTCTGGTTTTAAGACTATACAATTGCGCCCAGATGAATTTGAGCTACGTCAGCTGGTGACGCCCCTTTGGAAATGATTTGTATACATAGCTTCCCCAGACCCTATACTCAGTAACTGAGAAGGGTCTGGTTTTAACCAGGCTTGTTTCCTGGCAGTGGTTCAAATAAATTGAAAAAGAAAATAGTTTAAAACTAGAAAGAAGGAGAGTTTTATTTGTATTCAAAATTTGCTTTGTAGACAAAATTTGTCTACTTATTGGTATGCGATAAAATGGTTTATAGGTGGTAGATATTTATGTGTGGCAGCAGGAAATACAGTGCTACTATCACAGTGGTCGATCTGAGATGTGAGGCCGCTGTTTTCATTACAGGTCCTCTTCAGCTACATTTATTGTAAAACCGTTTGATCTCTCTGGATCCTCTATACCAGCAAAAAAGCCAATTGAATGCAAAAACAGCAAGACGGAGTAGTTTAAAATTCCACTCAGTCCAGAGGTGAACCTCCATTTTCCATTAGATTGCTCATGCAGTTTTGTGATATTGTACATTTTTTATGTCTGACAGAAATAATCATAATTAGGCCACATGTAGCCTAAATATTAAGTTACAAAAATATATTTTGATAAATTTTTGGTTTAATTTTACCAGATAAGTGTATTATCTGTATTATCTGCTATGTATTAACTGTTTCTATTATTATTATTATTATTATTATTATTATTATTATTATTATTATTATTTATCTTTTTAAAGTCACTGAAACATTTTTTAGTCTTGTCTGCTAATTGTGTTCTGGGAGTCAGTGTTATTTTAGTATTATTTGAATTAGCTTTTATTTGACATATTTACATCTTAATATAATTTGTATGTGTTTTTGTAAATTAAAAAAATATATATATTTCTATTTTGCTTTCAGTTTTAGTAGCTAATTTTAGTACTTTAGGCTTACATTATTTGCAACGCTTTTCATCTAATATTTATGTTTTATTTAATTTAAATGATTTATGTTTTAATTTATTTAATATTTTATGTTTTATTTCAATTAACGAAAATGTTTTTAACAGTTAGGGCGTGGTCATATGATCTGGAGTGGAAAACAGCCGATTGATTAATAACTATTTTCGTTAGCGAATTTAAAGTACTTTAAAGTTTAATCTTAATTACTTTTAGTTTAAACGTTGTATTAAAATATCTCACTTGCAAATGGTGCTGTATAATCTGAAATATTCATAAAGGTAGACAAGAGTTTTATTTAGCCAATTAACTTTTAGCAAAAACAAAAAGCCATTTCAGTGCTAGCATAACAAACAAACGAGCATGATGCATTATCCACTTATCACCAAACATATCATTATGTTGGTAAACCTTGAGCTTGAATGAATGCTGTTATTATGAAACACAGGTGTCCCTTTATCTCAACACACTTGAGATCAATATGGTGGCTGTTGAAGACTCTAGATCACTCAGTCTGTATTAAAAGCCCTTCAATGAAACCATTAGAACAGAGAATCAGCACTCACTTAGCGGCCTGGGGAAACAATGGAGGAAGGAGGGGTGGCATGGAGCAAATGACCACAGAGAGTTTACACAGCCACATAAACAGAGGTGGGTGGACAGTCTATCTATCTGCTATGCAAAAGAGTTGCTGAATGAGGCACATGTAATTAGACAGAAATGGAATCCAAATAGACAATGTTGTAGCTGATTTAGGGGAAATGAGAAGAGAGCAGATGGGGAGAGAAGATAAAGTGAGATGAAAAAGCACTTACTGAGATGCAGAAGAATGTTTTATGGAGAGTATTTACACACTCCTTTAGTTTGAGATGGCAAAGACAGTCAAATAGAAAGAAAAGACCATTTATACTGCAGAAGCATTTGCTTGACATGAAAAGTATATTCTCTCTAGAAATATGTTGCTAATGTGCTTCAGTTTATTGTTAAAGAACAGACACACGAGAGAGATAAATGGAAAAGAAAAAGTAGAAAGCATGCAGTGTGTGTGGGGTCTGTTGAATGATGTCCATCACTTGCAGGGGAATGTGCATCCTGGTACAGTTAGGCTACAGTAATAAGTCTGCTTTCCATCTCTATTGTAGCTTGAAATTCAGATAAACAGAGAGGAATTTCATTTAATGTGTGAGAGATTGTTCAATAACTGGAGTGTTTAAAAAACAAGTGCACTGGTCTGTGTAAATGAGAATAAATGACAGATGTTATGCAGGTGGATTACAACAATGGTTACAACAATTACAACAAAAAATAAACATAAACAAAAGTTATTTTTTCTTATACCCCATTGACAATTTTTGGGGTTTATTTGAAGAATTACTGATCAAATTTTCGTTACACTTTTATATTTTGTTTTAAAAAAAATTAAGAAAGAAATAAAACTTAATTTATTACAAAACAAATACTAAGGTTATTTTAATTTTTTTTTTTTTTTTTTTTTTTTTTTTTACTTGAACACAAGAAATAAAAGACAATAGTTATTTGCAGTGTATTTGACTGCTGAAACAGACACACCTATTGAAAGACAGATAAGGCGAAAGGATGGAGTAGGCCAAGAGGGATCTGTTGGGATGGGCGATGGGTGGAGAAGAATGAGGTAGTGAGAGAAAGAAAACAAGAGAGATAGATGACAGTGGAGGAAAGACAGATGGTGGTGTGACTTTTGGTAGAAGCATTAATGGACACAGCTGTCACTTCTCTCTCTCTCTCTCTCTCTCTCTCTGTGTGTGTGTGTGTGTGTGTGTGTGTGTGTGTGTGTGTGTGTGTGCGCGAGAGAGAGAGAGAGAGAGCGAGTGCAAGGGAGATGTGCATGAATATTACTATAACTCTCCTAAAATAAGAATTTGAAAATTTGATTTTCATTCTCTTTTTCTCTCCCACTGTTTGATGAATCCGTTTTCAAGTTTTGCCAGTGAGTCACCATGTGGGTGCAAAAAGCCTCTTTCTCCATTGACTGCCATTCAGTAGCAGCCAAATGCTCTGACTAAATATATATATATATATATTATATCAAGCAAAATATATAGTGTATTTCATTATATTATAGATTTTTAACCAGTGACCATTTTGTTTCATTATTTTAATATAAATAAACATTTGTTTTGTTATTTACTACATTTATTCAATATTATTAATTTATTATGAACATGAATGCTGACAGAGGTAGGCTATTATAGACCAGTGATTCTCAACAAGGGTGTCAGGGCCCATAGGGGCCTCGCAAACATCAAAGGAGACCTCAAGATGACCTAAAAGGATTTAAAAGAAGACAAAACAAGTTTTAAAATGAGGTAAAACAGCTTAAATGGAAAACATTTCTTATTGTAATGCACCCCTCAACAGCATTTTTTTCTTTCCTTTTTTCTTTTTCTTTTTCTTTGAAGAACCAGGGTTCCCAGTCTTGGAAAACTAGAACATTTGAAATGTGAACTAGACCTAAAAAAGATAATGGGAGGCCATTGAGTCATAAAATAATAATATACATCTTCTGCCATCTAGTGCTAATAAAGGAAACAGCACATATTTAACATGCGTTGGTTATGTAATTAAAAATAACACTGGCCAAAATTTTTAGTGAACTCATTAAAACCAAAGATTAATTCAATATCAAGACATCTCTCTCTCTCTCTCTCTCTCTCTCTCTCTCTCTCTCTCTCTCTCTCTCTCTCTCTCTCTCTCTGTGTGTGTGCCTCATGCAGCATTAATGGCTTTTATCAAAGTGAATTAGGCATGAAGAATAGAAAACCTGAGGTATCCCAGTGGACTGCACATCAATGGAAAAACAGAGAAATGTAAAACACTCGCTCAACACCTGAGAGCAGAAAATTAGCCTGGAGACACTCCTCCAGATAAAGAACCCATTAAAGAAAGGACACATTAGCATAACATTATTGTTTGATTTTTCTGGTTATTTTTTATATATTTTTCAGGTGCTGTCTGCAAGGAGAACAAGTTTATTTATGTGATCACATAGAGCCACAGAGAATCTCAGATTCTCAGAGAAAGAGAGTGATGGAGAGATTGGTAAAGACAGAGATGGCAGGAAGAGAGGAGATCTGTAAGATTCAGGTCTCACAAGGCAACACCCATCTGAAATGTATTGGAATTGGAAATATAAGAAATTAATGTAACTAAATATAAATATAAGACTTAATTTGCTAAAGCACAGTATGTTTATATTGACTTTAGCTTGTGTTTTTGTTAAAGTCCAACGCTATCTCACGACCAATTCGTACGAATTCGTACGAATGATAAAAAGTTGGCTAATTCGTACTGATTCGTACGACCTCACTCGTACGAATTTGTACGATTTGTCTAAACCCACGTGATGGGTAGGTTTAGGGGCGGGGTCAGGGGTAGGTCATTCGTATGAATTCATACGAATTGGCCAATTCGTAAAATATGTACGATTTTGCAAAAAACGTACTAATTCGTACGAGTCAGGTCGTATGAATTCGTACGAATAAGCCACCTCGTAGAATTTGTACGTTTTCCCGTGAGATACATCTGACAGTGTTGGGTTTCGATGTTTTATGGAGACTTATACATAATGTTTTTATTCTGTACAAACTGTATATATTCTATCCCATAATAACCATACACAACCCTCACAGAACTTTCTGCATTTTTACGTTTTCAAGAAAAAAAAATATTTAGTATGATTTATAAGCTGTTTTCATCATGGAGATGGAAAATGTAAAAGTTAAAGACTGATTTTTTTGTTTTTGTTTTTCCAAAAATGACTAAAAATACTTGTTATGAAGGGAGTGAACCAGTAGTGGGCGTTTTTTTTTTTGTGTTTTTTTTTTATCTGTCACCCAACTTTGATCACTTTGGCTATGTACCGATTCAAAGGCTGCATCCTTCGAAGGTCGGACTGAGAGTTGTTAAATGGGACGGTCCATAGCCTACGGAGGACTGTTCTTGTCACCTAGCAACTGTGACAACTGCTGTTGATGTGACAGTAACATTTGTTCGTTTGTTTTTTTAAAGTTATATTAAACTGTCTGAAATCAAAACAGGGCTCATAAACTGTCTAAATATGTTCAACATGGTCCATTTCTGTATATAATAAAAAGTATAAACTATAATCACATCTTAGTAAGATATTTCTATTCTTCTAGGGTCTGTTGACTGAACACGTAATACGTATGTGCATGACGTTACCGTTTTCACAAATTTGTGTTTTTGTGGTTTACGCAGAGACAATAACGGGAAAATTTTCAAAAACGTGTACCCGTTTTCAAAAGTTTTGTGTTTTCTAGCCCACAAAACGCTGTTGTCATGTAAGTTAATGTGTCGTGAAAATGCCCTTTTTAATATGCAGTTCAAAATTAAGAGTAAATAATTGGACACTCTGTGGTTGTCAAAAATTAGTCTGTCTTAATTGTACTTGAGCACCTGTGTGAACCCTGAGGGGAACCTTAAGAGTCATGATGATCAAACCAGTCTTTCCTAATTCATCACTGTGACCTGAGGTCTAGAATCCAGAGCAGTCGCACCATCTGGACAGAATGTGAGGTTAGGTGAGTAATAAATGTTACATGGCTGTTTCCAAATTGTTTGTGTGGGTGTGTGTGTGTGTGTGTGTGTGTGTGTGTGTGTGTGTGTGTGTGTGTGTGTGTGTGTGTGTGTGTGTGTGTGTGTGTGTGTGTGTACTTACAACTATCTTTGTGAGGACCAGTTTGAGTTTTAGACCATTGGAGTGAGGACAAAGAGAGTAAAGTGAGGACATTTTGGCCGGTCCTCACTTTCTGAGACCCCTTTAAAGGCGTGTTTGAGGGTCAAGACTTATATATTTATAATTAGGTTAAGAGTAAGGGTTCGGGTTAGGCACTTAGTTGTAGTGGGTAAGGTTATGGTAAGCGGCTTGAGATTGCATTGTGTCAATGAATGTCCTCATAAAGATAGATGTACAAGAATGTGTGTGGGTGTGTGTGTGTGTGTGTCTGTCTGTCCTGGTAAATCCTACTTTAAAGGGTCAAAATGTGAAAACATAAAACATGAAAACCCAATGGGTGTGTGTTCACTACTTGTATTTGCCATATTATTATATTCCACACTCTAATTGTGAATGCCAAGAAAAAGAAATCTATTTTAAAAGTTAATGTGCCATATATATATATATATATATATATATATATATATATATATATATATATATCAATATAAATAATGAATGAATAAATAAATAACATGTCAAAAGAGATGATTAAATAATGCAAATCGACATGATCGTTAACTTTTTAGCTTTTTCACCCTTTTTTAGGCTATGTGAAGGCCAGGCGATAGTTTTGCCAACAAGATGGTAAGTAACATCAGTTAATAATTGATTGTCACTGTTGCACAATATTATCAGAGTACATTCACATTTGTTTTTCTTATCAGGCTTAGTCAATGAATTTCACATTACATGTAAAACTCACGTGTGTCTACAGTTTACAATATTATTTAAACACATTTAGTAATATTATCAACAGAATTACATCAATAACATGCTTGTATTTTGACATTATAATTGTGAATGGAGATCTGAAATCAATCAATTCTCAGTAGAAAGTATAGATGACAGTTTATTGTATTTTCGATGTGGCAGGTGGTTAAACAAGGTTGTTGTTTTGAATTCTTTTCAGAAAGCTTTTCGTCTGAATTCAGCTGTTGCCCTGGAGCAAAGTACAGCCTGCTGTGTGCCACGGCCGACCCTTTTCTCTCTGCCACTAGCTCTGTTTGTGCAAACCTGCTGATTTATAAATATTTAAACCTAAAATCTGTCTGAGCATGACTAGGGTTATAGTGTTCATTTGGGGTGAAACATAAAGAAATATTACTGTCATTACTTGCTCTTCCTCATGTTGTGCCACTTTTTTCTTTTTCCAAACAGCTGTTGAACCATATAGTGATCATAATGACCTGTGTAATGATCTGTCAATCTCCAAAAAGGACTAAATCATTGAACTCAATCACTACATTCCAACTCTTCTAAGAACAGACTGAAATTTAAGTTGTTGTATTCCCTTATAATCTTCTGCCTGAAACCACAACCGGTGTATGGTCAGATATGTAACTGTAGTGTTATGCAGGTATTATATCTTTCAATCAGTCCAAACGATTGTAATGATGCTGATAAGTAGAAATGATTATCGACAAAAATATTAAAGTAGCACAATTGTATTCAACAATCAGCATATTAGAATGGTTTCTGAAGGATCATGTGACACTGAAGACTGGAGTAACGATGCTAAAATTCAGCTTTATCATCATAAAAATAAAATAGAAAACAAGTGATAATATTTCACATTATTACTGGTTTACAGTACTGTTGATCAAACAAATGCAGCCTTGATGTGGATAAAATACGTTTCAAAAGTCTCAAAAACATATATTAAAAAAATCTAGCCCCAAACTTTTGAACGGTATTGCATATAGACGTGCTTTATAGTATCATTTAATAAACTGAATATCTTGTTAAATGTGATAAAACAGTTTGTAAAGTAACCAGTAAATAAATAAAAATAATTCTCTTGGAACCTTTTTTTCACAGATATGGTTACTTGAGGAAGGTTTTGTTGTTTCATTGCCAATATACTTAATGGTTGTAAAAGTTAATCTAATGTTGCATGATAATTATATGTTATAGCGTATCAGTTTCAGCAATGTCTGATGGATAGACTTATTTTGTGTAATATATTTACATTTTTGAATTATTAAACAAAGAGGATCATCTTATGCTGCTAAAAGATTATTTAATTTATAAAGCTCATTATATTGAAATTCCTTGATTCCAGTCAGTCATGACCAATTGTACTTAACTGATAACCAGTCTCCAGTGAGAGAGTTTGCATTCCGTCATAAGGCCTAATGTAAACAGTTGCATCCTTTGATCCCTCTAAAAAGATTTTGCAGATGCCATGGAAACTAATCCAATTACAAGTAATTCTTCATTGCAGTGTGTAAACTTGCTAATTTTGTAGCACTTACGCTTCTAAATGATTGGTAATTAGAGTGTTCATATTTTCGATCTGTTTGGTATTACTTACGCAAAGGCCCTCAAGCAAAGAAAATGGCTTGTTTTTCTACAATTGTGGAGTTTTATTGCAATGTGTTAATGCTCATGGACACAGAACCACTAAAAGTTGATATCATACAAGGATTTATTTAATCTATAAAGAGTACAATGAAACAGTCGATGATTGTTTTAACCTAGAAGCATGTTAGAGGTGACCAGGTAACAGTCAGTGGCGTAGAATCTCTGATCTTCATCCAAAAACAGCATGTGGTTGAGCATTATACCTGATTTTACTTCACATCGTACTTTTCCACTGATGTGTGTCAGGGTGCTTTTGCAGTATATTGACAGGACAGAGGTAACTGGCCATTGGGAGATAAGAGTTCAAAAGTCATGTTTTCACCCCAGACTGTGCCGTCTTCTTGAGGGATGCATGTAATTGTGATTCCAGCGTAGTGACAGACTCAGGACCAGAAACAGATGGAGCGGTGTTGAGGTCTGATACTATGTAACTTAAGCGCTGTCTTGAGGGTACAAAATGTGGTACACCTGGTCGTTGAAGATGCCGGCATAGGTGCTGACGGCACGAACTGTCTCGTCATACAGGTTTCTTGATGAGGGAGGAAAGAAAACGTCAGAACAAAATGGATAATGAGTCATCATGATCAGGGTGTTGTGAACATTAAAAGCTCTTTATTGACCATGTTTCTGTCTAAAAGCCCAGAGGAGTTGATAAAGGGAACGTTTGTGAGTACGGACTAGGGTAACATAAAACTGGACTTACTTGGCTTTCTCTTCCAGCTTGTAGCCCTTGATGCTCTCTAAATAGCTGCTGGCAGTGCCAACGCTCTGGTCGTAGTATGACTTCAGGCTGTCCACCACAGTGGCAATGGTTCCCTTCTCCTCCTCCTCTGCTTGCCTGGGCACACGGAAGCTCTCCGCTCCTGCAGGGGGAGGGAAAGTTTGCCCAGTGTTTCACTGTCATTTTACACTATTATCAGCAATGGGGACATAATAATAATCTAACTGTGTGTACGTACCCAGAGCAAGGAAAGCAATGAGCACTGTGATCGCCAGAAGCTTGTTCATAATGCCAGGTAGGTCTGAGGGATTCAGTAAAGCACTGGTCAGATAATGACAGCACAAGAATGAAAATATAAATATGACCACAAGAGGGCAGTGCTTTATCCCTTGTGACAAACTCAATTAAGTCATCAATAAGCTATAAAAAAGCATATATATTCTGTTACACTAGATTGTGTCTTGTGTTGCTGAACATTGCAAGGCAGTTTTAGTAGGATATAAACAATTAATTTTCATTTATTTTACTTTACTCTTACTTCAAGTTTGTATTTTTTTGTAAGGTGCTATAGGTGCTATTCATAGGTGCTAAACAGTCAAGCATCATAAAATCTGTCCTATTATCTGAACATTTTTATAATGCCCCTTAATTAATACAAGATGGAAAATATGGCTGTACTCACAGTTTCTCTTCTGCGGAAAGTGTGTCAGATGGATTAGAGGCAAACACTCTTTGGCCTGTCTTATATATGTGGTTGCAGATTTATTGACCTGATAACCCAGGTGCCAAAGTGCAACCGTCTCAGATAAATGCTAAGTGAGTGTGTATGTGTGTTTATGTAGAGCTGTGCTTTTTGCTGGGGTTTGTTGCAAGATAAGATAGACTAAAATGAGATTACTTGTTAAAAAGATATGGCTCTTCACATAAAAAGACAAACTGACTGATCACATTATACAATCGTGCTGGCTTTGATCAACAGTCTGACATTTAAGAATAAGGAAAGCTCATACCTGAGCTCTTTTATTATGATAATACGCTACGATAGCGTCTTTTATATTCTGTGTCCCATCCACCAGCAGACAGATAAATGCTCACAGGCTCTTGTCTTGCGTAATTGAACTTCAACACGTTTCCAAATAAAGTCCTAAGTCTGTTTCACCATAGACACGTCAGCCTGTTAAGGCTACTTCAGGTTATTTGTGTAAAAGTGTGTTTGTATTTGGAATCAAGGTGGGATGTTTCAAGTTTATGAAATCAATTTCCTCCCAAACATGGTTGTATAATATCATGCTGTGGAAATGTTATGATATTCTTGAGCAACATGGAAAGAAAAGTGAGAAATCACAGTGAGGTTTCTATCATAATCGTGACACTGTTGTCCCTTAGAGGGATATTAGGTGTTCTGTGTTGCTTGAAAATGGTCTTGATATTGAATTAATCTTTGGTTTTAATGAGTTCACTAAAATTTTAATGAGTCATGAACCTCAGCAGGTGGTTACCATTGGGAGCTTCAGTTTTGACTGACACCGAAAAAACACTCTTGTTGCACACTTGGGGGCATTATTACATTAAAGAAAGGCAAAGCTTCAGTTGGTCGGATATTTTTCAACTAAAACCAATGTTTTAAGTTTTGAATGTTGCCATGTTTTTACCATGCTATTACTACATTTACACTCTCATTATTGATTAAAAAATTTTAAAAAATCTTTGAAAAGTAAAATTTTAAAACAAAACAGCATCAATATTACTCTGAAATGTTTTCAAGCAAAATCCATTAATTTTACTTGCATAAACTTTAAGATGAAAAATACATTTTCATCAATAGGTGGCAGCAGAGCTTTTTCAAATTGAGCTTATTTGATCCATGAAATTTTTATCTACAGACATTAATTTAAGTTGTCATTTTATTTTAATTCCGGAATTGTGTGTGTGTGTGTGTGTGTGTGTGTGTGTGTGTGTGTGTGTGTGTGTGTGTGTGTGTGTGTGTGTGTGTGTGTGTGTGTGTGTGTGTGTGTGTGTGTTGTGTGTGTGTGTGTAGTCTAATCTAACTAATAGATGTAAAAAAACAGCATAATTTCATGTGTAAAGCCCCAGTTTACTTCTGGGTCAAAACTGACCCGGACGCAAAAGGTGTAACAATTTAGCTGAAATGGTTAGATTACATAAAAAAAAAAAAGAAGAAAAAAAAGAAGAAAAAAAAAGATAAATCTGTGTTTTCACAGTCTTAACACATATCCAAAGAATAATTTGTGTACTAAAAACTATAGTTTAGAAAAAAATCATATTCTACATTCGGGTTAAAGGGGTTAACATAGACACACTAGACTGCTAGGTGTTCTGTATGGTTGCTAAGACATTGTTTGACGGTTGCATGAGTTTTCTGGGTGGTTGCTGACTGTCTTAAGTCTCTGACATTTTAGACTGTCTTTTGGTCTCTGACCCTAAATATTTTTTCTTCTATTTTATCATCAGGTGAAAATCCTGTCCCATCAGCAATATCACACCTCTCCTCAATAAGTTGCACAATTTCAGACAATGTTTATGTTGGTAGTAAAAACACAGGACAAGTTATGCTTCCAGGTTTATTGATCATCATTAAGGGTTTGTCCACAAAGTATGAGCAAATATAATAGTAATGCAAGTCAGTAATGCAGTCATGCTTAAACGTTTACATATCTGCAAAATGTTAATTATAAAAAAAAAGAGGGATCATGTGATTTGTTTTAGTGTCCTGAATACGATATTTTACATTAAAAATATTTACTTATAGTCCACACACAAAAAAAAAAAAGCTGAATTTATACAAATGACCCCATTCAAAAGTTTACATACCCTTGATTCTTAATACTGTTGCAATCCTGTGTGTCGTTGCCTGGATTATCCGACTGTTTATTTATTTTTTTGATGTTCTTGAGTCCCTTGTTTGTCCTGAGCAGTTAATGCCCAATGTTCATCAGAAAAATGCTTCTGGTCCTGCAAATTCTTTAGTTTTTCAGCAAAGTCTAGTCAAGTCAAGTCACATTTATTTATATAGCGCTTTTTACAATACAGATTGTTTCAAAGCAGCTTTACAGAGATAACAAGAAAATAATTCCAAAAAAGTTTGTTTCCAGAAGAAAATACCGGCACAGTCCAGCTTAAGTAAGTTCAGTGGTGTTTCATTTTTGTTTTAAAAAGTTATTAATTTAGTTCATTTATATATATATATATATATATATATATATATATATATATATATATATATATATATATATATAGCCGCTCTGGAGTAAACCCTGATGTCCTCGTCCAGCTCAGTTCAGTTCTTGTATAATAGAGTCAATGCAGGCAGATCGATTTTATGGTTGAATATTAAATTAAATGTTAAATTTAATTTCCCCAACTAAGCAAGCCAAGCCAATGGCAACAAAGGTGGAAAAAGGCAACAGTGGCAAGGAACCAAAACTCCTTCAGGTGGCAGAATGGAGAAAAAACTTTGGGAGAACCCTTGCTCAGTCGGGTGGCCAGTTTTCCTCTGGCCAATGAACGAACAGTATATGCTTATGATTCAGGCAGCATCATAGGTCAGAAGTCAGATTGGTTTGGAAAAATCAGAATATTATCCAGTTCCATCTGGTTGAAGATCGGAGTCACGCCGGCATGGGACGAGTTTGCTGAGGATCAGTGCTGATGGCTGTTGTGTCGACGAGGCCTTCACAGGGGAGAGTCTAGTTGATACAATCTCTGCTGACACTTCAGGGATGCGTTGTGGTCATGTTTAGGCGCAGGTCCTCCATCTGATCTGGATACGGCCTGGATCCGGCTAACTACATCATGCATTGTGGTCGTGTCTAGGAGCAGGTCCACCATCTGATCTGGATATGGCCCGGATCCAGCTGATTACAGTGAACCTTGGAATAAGCAGAAAGACTAACATTAATATAGATTCCATTCTTCTTAAGATGTAACGGGTACATTGGGTGTTATAGGAAGTGTTCCCGGTTCTGGCTGACCTAATTTATGCAGCCTAATAATCATTTAACTGATTTGAATAATAGGAATGTATCATTTTCTATGTGCATTCCAGGTTAAAAATGTTTTGTTTTAGGTTTAAACTGACAGAGTGTGTCTGCTTGCTGGACAATGTTAGGAAGACTGTTCCAGAGTTTAGGTGCTAAATAGGAAAAGGATCTACCGCCAGCAGTCAATTTTGATATTCTAGGTATTATCAGCTGGCTAGAGTTTTGAGATCCCAATAGACGTGAAGGACTATAATGCGTTAAGAGCTCGCTCAAGTACTGGGGAGCTAAACTATTTAGTACTTTGTAAGTAATCAGCAATATTTTCAAATTTATACGATGTTTAATAGGGAGCCAATGCAGTGTTGACAAAACCGGGCTAAAATGGTCATACTTCCTGGTTCTAGTAAGAACTCTAGCTGCTGCGTTTTGGACCAGCTGTAGTTTGTTTATTATGCGGGCAGGGCAACCACCCATTAGAGCATTACAATAATCTAGCCTTGAGGTCATGAACGCACAAACTAACTGTTCCGCATTTTTCATTGAAAGCATATGTCATAATCTAGATATATTTTTAAGATGGAAGAATGCGGTTTTACAGATGCTAGAAACATGGCTTTCAAATTAAAGATTGGTATCAAAGAGCACACCCAGGTTCCTAACCGACGACGAAGACTTGACAGAGCAGCCATCAATTGTTAGACAGTATTCTAGGTTAGTACGTGCAGAGGTTTTTTGTCCAATCATTAGAAAAAAAAATTTCTTCAGAATTAAGTAATAGGAAATTACTAGTTATCCAAATGTTTGCATGTATGCATTCCGTTAATTTCTTGGCCGCGAAGAGATATAGAGCTGAGTATCATCGGCATAACAGTGAAAACTAATCCCATGCTTCCTAATAATATCTTCCAAGGGTAGCATGTACAGAGTGAACAGCAACGGTCCTAGTACTGAGCCTTGTGGTACTCCATACTGAACTAGTGATCGAGCAAAGCAGGATGAAGATGCCCCAATTTTTCTTATTTAAAAATATATATATATATATAATTTTTTTTATTTAGTACTGCCCTTCGGAAGCAACAGTACAACAGTAAAAGCAACAGTACAATTTACCTTGATTTTCAAAATCAAAAATTTTTCACCCCCTGGATCTTAATGCATTGTGTTTCCTTCTGGAGCATCAGTGAATGAACCTTTTTAAATAGTTGTATTTGAGTCCCTCAATTGTCCTCAGTGTGGAAAGATATTAAATGTGCAAAATTTCCTGGAAAACTGAGGAATTTACAGGACCTGAAGTATTTTTCTGAAGAACATTGGGCAGTTTAACTGCTCAGGACAAACAAGGGACTCAAGAACAACCATCATCGTGGATCATCCAGGTAATGACACACTATTAAGAATCGGGGTCATTTTTATAAATTCAGCTATTTTTTGTCTTGTGGACTGTATGTAAAATATCTTGATCAGGACAGTAACATGCATTTTGTATGATCCCCCTTATTTTGTTTAAATTAACATTTTGCAGATTCTGCTAGATGTATGTAAACTTTTGAGCATGATTGTATTACTATTATTCTTTTTATTAGTTGACACTAAATTTATAGAATCCAAAAGCTAAAGGTGAAAATTGTATGAAAATAGCTTTTTATCAGTGATGGACAGAATGAGTTGAGTATACAGAAGTTGCTAATTTCTATTCTGTCACACATTTCTTCTAGAGTCTAATTCTTACAGTATGTTCATGTCAGAGTGGGACTGTGGACCTTATCAGTAGTCATTACACAAGTTTTCAATGAATGTGTGAAAACTGACCTTTCAGGTGACCTTTCATACATCATGTTTACATTATTATACCTATGTTTTAGTTTTGTGCTACAGCACACATTAGTTAATCACATCCAAAACCAGGGTTTGCATTTTCCAGAATCTTTTTTTATTTCAAATGAATCTTGTTTCTTTATGAGGCACACAAAATCACATGACCGGATGTTATTTTTTTCTCTGCACTAAACAGAACAGTATCAAATACACAGATACAGTATATAGATGCAAATAAACTGTACTGACATGTTGACTGTGCTGGACAGAACAGTATCAAATACACAGATACAGTATATAGATGCAAATAAACTGCACTGACATGTTGACTGTGCTGGACACACAGCTGTCAGATCGTTTCAGATTTGGATCTATTATTGAAGCAATGAAAATGCATGTCTGCTTGGTTGAAGTAGTCAGTGTTTGATGAGCAGTGGACTCTAAGCCTCTTGAGGCAGGACGGTATCCAGCACTGGCTTGATGCTGGTGATTGCTTTGTCCAGGTGTTCGCCAACGTAGGGACGGAGGTAATGGCCATAAGCACCGAGAAGAGCCATGCGAGCTTTGTCCACCACAGGCTCCATCTCACCGGCCAGACCGCTGGAAAAAGCACACATGGATTTACTCACAGTTTCCTCACATAACGCCGTAAGAGCCATTTGACAAGTTTGAGGCCGCCCTCACCTGATAATTTTGACGGCGCTTTCCACTCTTGGGCTTTTCTTAAGTTCATCATAAATCTCCTGGGCTCTTCCTCCTGTTGGTGAGTCCTCTAGCACTGGCTGAGCTGAGTCTTTAACCTTTTCCCAAGCAGTGACAAGCCTCTTAAGGAAAACTGCTTTCAGTCCCTCATATTTCTCAACTAACTCCTTGTCAGGCTCGGGCCATTGCTGTGCCCAGACACACACCGACACTACAAGAAGAAGAAAAGACCTTGAGAATGATATAAAAGAGCACTGTGCCCACCTAAAACAGCATGCTTACCCACATTCATTGAAGAATTTCTGGTTATTATGTGTGAAAACAGAATTTGGACCAGATAAAGGTCTGCACGATTATGTGCACCTGGTAAACTGCTGTTCATCGAAACATGTCTACTGAGATGCCACTTTACAGGTAACATGTATTTATACAATACTTATTTTACTTCTTGTTTGAATAAAATCTGCTTAAAACTTCCATTAGGGTCATAATTTGGATGAGCAAATCACAATGAACAGGCCTTCTGTTCTAAAATATTTTTCTTTTGTACAGTTGTGCACCAGTTAACAAAGAGATCCGATTTTTAAGAACTAGTTTTTACCTTGGAGTGCAAGGATGAGAGCAAATGTCAGCTTCATCTAGGAGAGGAGACAGAAATTTAGACATGATATGCTTGGAATATATTTGAATATCACCCATGTATTTAAAACATGCACAAACCAAAAATTCAAATGTATAAACAGTCAAGAAAATATGTTTCAAATGCAATATGCACTCTTTTGCATTTGCGGCAAAAAAGAGAGAGATGCATTTAAATTCTTTTCAAAATAATGAGGCATTGTAAGTAGTTTATCCCCATGTTAATGCATGAATGCATGTATAAATAAGAGCATCATAGTGAAGACTCACTTTACCTTGTGCTAGTTAGATTCCTGTAGAGAGAAATAAAGGACTGGAGTCAACTGCACCAGCTGAGTCTGCAGTTATATTGTCTGCCGTCCATCCCTATATCTGCCCGACCGCTTGACCAAACAAACGTCATCACACACACACTCAATAACTCACAATCAATCACACACTCATGCTGCATGTATACACACCCACGCGAGTGGACTTACTGTTCGGGCAAACATGTACACCATGGTTTGTCCACTCAGAGTCCACTGTTCCCTGCATGTGTATTAATGAGACATGAGACTATACTTATGAAATCACTAATTAAAGACGTTAAGTGTTTAAAGATGCATTAAGGATAAATTCATACACAAGTAAATTTGATACAAAGCCGCTTTGAAAGCAAAGCAAAGCAAAACGAAAAGAAAAGAAAGAAAAGCAAAGCTTTATATATATATATACTTTTTTAATTAACGATATCCTTTCTTTTCTACCCATTATTAGAGTGATGTAAGATGTATAAACCTAGAGAGAAACATTTCACTTCAATTCAAATTTATTTGCATGGCGCCTTTCACAATACTGTTATTATAGTTTTGGGAGACCTAAAATATTTCCCTGGTTTTCCATTGACCTGCTTTGCGACCTCTTATATGTTAAAGACGCTGATGTGAGTGTTTAAAGATACATTAAGGATAAATGTATACACTTAGCAGGCACTTTCATACAAGCAGCTTCAAAAGAAGAAGAAAAGAAAAGAAAAGCTCTAAAAGAAAAGAAAGGATATGGTTAATAAAAAAAGGTAATATTTTCCAGATATTTTTTTAATCATTTGTTGGTAAATATCCCTACCCATTATATTTCAACCCATTATTAGATGTTGTGAGATGTATAAACCTAGAGAGAAACATTTTAGTTCAATTTAAATTTATTTGTATAGCGCTTTTCTCAATACTGTTGTTTTAGGATATTTCACTGGTTTTCCATTGACCCCCCTGAAACCTTTTTTTGACCGCTTTTGACCCTATCCCAGTTTCAAAAAGTCCTGCCTGTAAAGCACACATTTTATTAGTTCGTATTTCCCCGGGGTTTAAACCCAAAATCTTGGCGTTGCTAGCACCATGCTCTGTTGAGTTACATGAACACAAAGAAGAGACAAAAGAGACATTTTGTAACAGTTGCAATCATAAATTGCACATGATGGCTTTTTTAATATAAAGAAATACATATTAATATATTAAATATGTGAATAAGCTTCTCAACACAGAAGTAGGCAGTCTGAAAGGCTAAATATTTCTACATTTTTACAGTTTTTTTAGACATTCAAATAAACATTTCTCATTTTCTTACACATTTTCTTAACCTATTCAGCACTACATTTACTGATTGTGCTTGGACAGCAATTTCTTTTTTCTTTTTTTTTTTTTTTTCGCATGAGTGCCAGAATCAATATTCTTGACTTTAATGTACATAAACTAATAAGGGTTGAGCAAAGGCTGTCCAAAGGTTGTGAAAAGCTTTCAACATGCCAAATTGACAGAATCAGACCCAGTGAACTTTCCACTTTGGAACATAACGTGTCTAATCTAAAACCCGTGGACCTTTTTTTTCCCCTTCTTTTAAATTTTTTTCATTAGATTAAATATCATTATTCATTTAGCATTTTTGTCTCTCATTTTCTTCCTTAATTATTTTCCTATTTCCTACTCCATCCACAGTTTCTCATTCAAAGATTCCACAATCTATTTGTTCTGTGATATTATCCAGCACTTTTATTAATTAGGTGTTAAAAGGAAACATTCTTACAGTTTAGTTGCACTTTTTACATTTCGTCATGTTTGCATTATTGCAATGGAATGACTACATTGGTGGTATGATTCAGTGCATTAATTCCACAATATCAGTATACTTAAAACTTAAGTGAGGTTTGATCTGGAGTCTTTTTGTTCCCTAAAGGTCTGTTCTGCTTATTTATCTTGGGTTGATCTGAAGGTGGGCACTTTTCTTTTCAGTCTCTCCCAAAGGGAACTTGCACCGTCTTTAGCCCACTCTATGTAAGAGTCAGCTACAGGTTGGAGATGGTCCTCAAAGTACATGCCAAAGAAATCAGCAGCTGTGCTGCCAACATTTAGAACTTTAGTCTTTGTGTCCCTGTATCAGTCAGACACACAAACAAACACAGAAGTAAAACAACATGTCCATACTCAATTTTAGCAGTGAATAAAGAATTTGTATTCGCTGTACCTGTACAACTGCTGTGCTCTTCCAAGAAGTCCAGCATTGTCTGGAGCAGCAGAAGGCAACGGGTTTGACAATGTCAAACACACTAGGGGGCCATAGATTTACAGATTTTAAAGTAAGTTGCATGATAGATATTTCCATTGATTTTTAAATCTATATATCTTTAGTCTTTTATATCAAAAGCAGCAATAAATAAAATATATACATGCATAGACAGACCTTGCAACATCACCACCAGAACAAAGAGCACCAATCTGGACATCTGGCAGATCAATCAGAGTTAATCAATTGGTAATAATAGATTTGGTTTAGCTTACATATACATTATTACCAGTGATGTAGTGCAGGGTATACGCAGGTATACGGCGTATACCCACTTCTTGTTCAGTCGGCATTGCGTATACCCACTTCTAAATCCCCTCTGATTATTACAGTATGGTAAGTATAAAACTTAAACATATATAGTACATATGTACCTTTAGAGTTAATGTAGAAGTGGAGAAGTAGATGTAATATTTTTTTCTTCAGAAGAACTGTTTGCCAGACACACGGTTGTTTTTCTGAGGCTTTTGCGATGAGGTTGTCTTTGGTTCAGTGTTTTCTTTGAAGAGTGCTAACTTGCTCCAGCAATGCTGTATTTGTATCAATTCAGAGAAACAGATCACACCAGCTCTGAGTAGGCACTGTCTTCTGTTTACTTAGCAAAAACAAGCCTTTGTGGAGTTTGGGGTACAATTTTATATTTATAAACTTAAATAATATATAAATGTAAGTAAATAAGTAAAAATCACAATTATATGTTACATAGTATTTATATAAGTATTTATATTTATATATTTCCCAGGGTTTCGTTTGTGGGGTGTTCACTTGAAGGTGGGGTCGGGGTCCATATGGCCCTGAGCCATTTGACTATCTCCATTAATCTTACGATATTTTAATTGGTTTTGGCCAAAGAAAATGCAAGAAAGATATGGAGAATAATATGCAGTATCATTACCAGATCAGTTCAACAGCATGATGGTTATTGGTTTAGCAACGCATACAGCAACCTTCATGCTGTTGAACTCATCTGGTAACAACTACATATATAATGTATATTGTTACAATAATTTAGATTTAACAATAGTATATTGGTAGCTTTTTGGGATATATTCCTGTTAAGTGAAGATGCACAGAAAAGCCTTCCACAAAAGGTCTATATATATTAGATTATTTTATAAGCATGATTCCTGTTACCAGCTGACAGTTTTTCAATGACTGTTAGCCCATATGGAGGATGTTTCAACCTTGATCCTTTGAGGTACTGAACAGAAAAACAAGTTTACATTAGTTGCATTTAGGCCAGAGAAATTCAATAGTGGGATGTAATTCAAAGAACAGGGGTCAGTTAGTCAGTCCTCTTGACTGCTGAACTGCATGGGTTGATATTAATCATTTGAATGTAATGATCATTAACTGAGGACAAACAGTGACTTTAGCCTGATGTGGTCTGATGCTAGAAGCCCCTTGACCTATGATTTGCAACTTTGCATACTGGTTTATATAGTATATATTGATTGACCCTTTATTGATTGGTGTTATATTAATGCTATGGCATCATTTATAGTTAGTGTGTGCCTGTATATTGCTCTTTATCAGTTTATCTGCTTTTAGAAATAACTGACTAAACTACTAAAACTGATTTATAACATTATGTAGCATATTCCTGTTATGTACGTTGATACAAATATCTAAAAAGTGTATTCAAATTTATATTCACAATAATTCAATATGTCATTGTTAATATGAGCACATTTCAAATGAAACAAACACAAACTGGTTCTTTTTTCACTGTTTATTGTTTTGAAAAAAATTCAGAATGAATTTTTCCATAATATTTAACAGCATCCCACAAAATTGTAAGATACTTTACAGATTACACAAATGACAAGCAGATCATCACAGTTTGAAGTCGTTTTAAACTGTAACAAATGCACCAGTTGGCACAACAGGGTGGGGGTGATATCACATATGACAAGGTCATTACAGGGTTGCAGATATGAAGGGTATGGTCATCGTTTTTTGTTTTATTGGAAGGTTTCAGACATCTTCTGCTTCATCTTCTCAAACTGCTCACTAAACCAGCTCCTGCCAAGACAAAAGCACACATTCATGTTAGAAAAAGCCACAGAAATGTGATGCAGCTTCTATGCCAGTACAAATACAACATGACCATTTTAATAATGCTTTTTATAAATAAATATAACATGTAAAGTTGAGTTACATTTTATATATAAAAAAAATAAATAAATTAAATTATGAATTATAATGATCTTACTTGGTTTTAGTAGCAAACTCGCTCTGATCCAACTGTTGAAAGGTGGTCTTGGTCTTCTCTGTCAGGTCCTCTGCAATCGCCTTCACCTGGGTCTGGAAAGTTTCGAAACGCTGCTCCAGTGTTGGCTCATCCTGGGCCTCTGTTTGAATTTCAGGTAAACGTTGTAAATGCATAAATCTCATTTGAACTGATGTGAAATAGCATTATATATACTAAGAACTGATGTTTAATATGTCTTGAGAATATTTCATCTTAAAAATCAGATGGACAATTACCTGTGTGTACAGCAAGTACAAGCATCAGCACGGCTGCAGCCAGGTACAGTTTCATCTTTTCAGTCTTTTCTGTAACACACAGAAAAAAAAAGAAAAAAAAAAACGAGTTTAGAGAGCCACCGATTACGGACAGTGGTCATTTCGACCGATTAAGATACAATTATTTGATTAATACGTCACAAATTGTCACAACAGTGCGTAGACGTTTTTTTTTCTCCTGTTTGTTATTAGGTAGGCCTACTTCGTAACTGTTTTAAGCGAAATATATTTTATATAATGATATATTTCAATTTTAAAGAACCATCTGCTTCAACGAGAAGAGTTCAAATAACCTATATGATAATGTATGTGCTGAATAGCCTACACGAAGACGTTCGCTTTTGGAAACCAATGCAAATGAAGATACAAAACAATACTAAATAAATAATTTAAAAAATATGCTTATTCTAATGCTTGTTTTTCCATATTTTCAAAGCATTGTAATTGTTAAGCTGTAGCTGCTGAATGTACAGATGCTGACAAGCAATGACGCCTAGATGTCGCCAATATACTATTTACCTAAGGTAAGAAAAGAACGTCTGTTCTATTGCTCCACTGAAAAGCTCGGTAGATTCGCTCCTTACTCTGTTTAAAAGTTTGGAAAGTTATCACGAGAATAAATTTAATGTAAATTGTCATACCTTGCTTGTAGTCCTCAAGAGAATGGGGTTGAAATTGTGATGACCCACCGATGGCTTGGTCCTTTATAGCTGGACTGAGCTGACGTAGTGTGATAACGCTACCTCTGACCTATCAAGACCTCCTGTGGTCATTCACTCTTCCCGTAGGCCTACATCTCTGTTGTTCTTCTTTCTGTTTTGCCATGGCTTAAATGGCTTTAGTTAACATCTTGTTACAAAACAGTAGGCATTTTCTTTATACTCTGGTGCACAGTCACTGGATGGTACAACGCTAATTCATTATAAGGGATTTTACAATAGCTTACATGCTCTTCTCAACACTTACATACTTTCTAAACTCTTCTGAAAGTCAAAACAACAGTGTCTGTGGACTATAAATTCATAAATCTTTCCTCAGTCAAATTCCTCTAGCAATCCTCAGTGTCTACTGCCCCATTTTGCACAAAACTTTTATGCTCAAAAAATAACATTTACCTAAAATAGTATTGTGCTTCATTGGCAAAGTCATTATTTATTGAATATACAAGATTTAAAAAAAGGATCTAAAACTTTAGTTCCCATTGTAGCTGAGAGCAGTTTTGATATTGATTTCAGTACTATTTAAAGTGGTCAATAATGGTCACGCTATGCTGTTGTATGTGGCTAAAACTGGAACTAATGCTTGGAAGAACCTCATATCTGTAATAGAGAATGCGCCATGTCTTTGTGTCTATATGGAGGCCTTGAACCAGAGAGGAAGTGGGCAAAATGCCAACATTTGGGAAATGCAAATAGATAGCATGTCACGTCATGCTAAGATGGCATATTTTCACCATCCACTTTGCTGTCAATTCCTTTCACCCTAAGAAAGTAATAAAATATGACTGTCCATATGATGATTTATCTTTCTGGACACGCTGGATGTCTGAACATCTGTAAAGAGATTCTTCCTGACTGTAAAGCAAAGATAATGCTGTAATCTTAGCCTTAGTTGTTTATCAGCAATTAAAAGCATACGTCTTCTTACAGTGTGTTTTGGACACACTGATTTACTCCACGGCTCTTTAACCATTTAGCCACATCATAACATGAGACAGAGAGACTGAATTTGGACTAAAGTAAATTGAAGTGGTTTATCTCAGTGTAGTTGCATAACCCTTGCTTCATACCTATGGCATAACAAAGACGCAGGATAGCCTGCTTTAAAACCACCTTTGGAATTTAGGTCAGCAAGATGATTAGATCTCTAGTCAACTTTATTGACCGAGTGTCATGCACTAGCCTTCTTAATTGCATTAAATAAAGTAATGCATGTTCCGTGCTGCTATAGAGTATTTATGTCATATACTGTGCTTAAATGCCCAAACACATCACCTTATATGCCAAGTTTTACTTAATTTTCATTAAGATACAGGTCTGGAAATGTATCTATTTATTTATTTACTTATACTTACTGTAAAATATAGACACATGTACATAAATTAAAACCATTTAGGTTTGTATGATTTTTTTGTTGTTGATAAAAAATACTTTTATTTGGGATGCATTAAATTAGTCAAAAGTGACAGTTAAATCCAAATTGTTGGAAAAAAAACATAAATGCTGTTATTTTTTACTTTATATTAATCAAATCATCCTTAAAAATATGTATTAGTTTGCAGTTTCCAAAAATATTAAATAATATTTCAACATTTACAATAATAAGAATGTTTTATGAATATTATAATCATTTCTGAAAGATCACGTGACACTGAAGACTGGAGTAATGACTGCTGCAGTATAATTACTGTGGAATCATTTTGTTAAATATATTACAATAGAAAATATATTTTATGTATGTTAATATTGAACTTTTTATATATAAATATGTAACAATTTAACTGTATTAATATTCCCCCTTTATTACAGTTTTTACTGTATTTTTGATTAAATAAATGACTTTTTTCAAAAACATTAAAATATCTTAAATTATTAATTTCACTTAATATGTTAGCATTTATTATAATAGTATTATTTTTTTTATTTTAAGTTCCCAAGCCAAGTCAGAATCTTGCACCGTAGATCTTAAATCTGTCCTGAAAAACTGTCCCCATAAGGTCCAAATTTACTGGTATTATTTTCCTTGCAGGGAAGTTTGGTCCCCATAACGTTGGGAATACCAGGTACACACACACACACACACACACACACAAACTCATTAGTTCTTGATGAGCGATGACCAATGAACTATGTATTTTTTATTCTCTTGGTCAAGAAGATATCTCTGCCCTTTTATTGATTTTTTTTCTCTCTTTTTTTTGCGAAATAACAGGCTTTCTTGTACTATGGTACATCTATTTAAAGACTCGATCGTGATAGAAAATGCTGACGGAGAAAAGTGTTCAAAGTGCTCAAGTGCAGCATGCAAAGTGTTGAAAGCGTCTAGACTCAAAAAAGGGGAAGTGAGGCTCTGTGGAAAATGAGGACATAATGTTTATGCGGGATCACACCAAGAAGCAGTGATCTGCAGTTACCTCTGCTGACATCTGATCAGTCATATAGTCTAGGTGGGTGAGGGGGACTTAAAGTGGTTCTTTTGTTAGTTATCTGCAATCTTTGCTGCACCTTTTAGACCAAAGCCATTCAGACAATCCTGCTAACCGCTTACAGCTTTCCTTGTCATGCATGCATGCATAATTTGCCACTTCTTTTTCTTTGTTTCACATGTTCGATGGACCATAGTCTTTCATTTAATGTGAGAATAGAAGGACTCATCCTAGTGTCTATAGTCGGCGACATGCTGTGCCATCTAAGGTTCATTGTTTGACCTTTGAGACAAAAGATGTGTTTCAGAGCTAGTAATTCTTCGTTTGTAAAAGATTGCATAAAAGTGCAATGTGACTTTGTTTGCTAATGACATGAAATGTTAGCTCTTCAAAAACGTTGTACAAACCTGATTTTTTGTTGTTGTTGTTGTTGTTGTTGTTATATATTAAAAAAAAATATTAAGTAGGTGTTTCTAATATACAGGAACAGGCCTGGGCTGGGTTTTTATTTTGTGTTTTTTTTTTTTTCTGCCAGACCAGCTGCATGATTAAAAGCTAAAATCTTCAGATCGAGACACAGTTTGCTACTGAAAAGGAATGTTGTGGTATCTCTCTTTCACCATAAGCTAACTAGCAAATCCATCCATCTATAGAGAAGAAAGGGACTCTTTTTCCTTGGAAAACAGGGAGTAACCAGGATTACGACATATCTTTTCAGGAGTGATGCTCAATAACCTGGTTATGTAATATTTTCTTTCTTAGTATTATCTTTTTTAGTATTTTATTAGCTACACGGACTTGAACAAATTAAGAAATTGGAAACAGCAATAACAAAAGTAGGTTACAAAGACTATGATGATATAAATAATAATTAAAAAAAATAATAAAAAAGAGAGAGTGAAATGAAAGGTGGAATCTTCTGGTAAAATGTACATCCAACTACGAGACAGATGAAACTGTTTGTTTGGTAGTGCATTGTTTGCAGTCTCAATGCATTTGTTGTTGTGGTGTGTGTTGCTTATCCAGATGTGAGTACAAGATAGCAGAGATTAAAAAGGAAAAACAAAGACAGTGAACATAACCAGGGGCACAGCATGTTCCTTTATGCTGCAGTCCCGCAGGCAAATAAATGGAATTTGGCAACAGATCTCAACATGTCTTTCTTGAGATTCACAACAGCAGGAGAGAGAGATAGAGACAGGGAGAGAGAGGAGAACGAAACAGGATAGCGGTTTGAGAACAGACCCTTTGATCATGAGACAATCAAAGCTGAGAAACATGGATCTGAGAGTAAAAAGATCTGTGCATCAAGAGTTTGAGGAGAGAGTTTACTAGAAAAGACAGAAAAGGTGGATCCGTTTTAAAAGGTGACAGGAAGTGTTTATAATGTTGTTGTTTTTTCATAAAGCATAATGCAAAACAAAGGTTCCTGTCAATGCAAGTCGTTGTGAAAAGTAAAATGTGCATGTAAGCTGTTTTGGCCAGTGGATAGTTTGTTGTGTTTTTCTTGTAAATGAACAACAGCGAAAATTCTTCTGATTAGGCCTGCCAAATTCCATATTCTAGTTTACCTTTGTCTTTAGAGTTGTGTTCACTATTTAACCCATATCTACACACACACACTCACACAATATGAAAAAAAATTGGTTTTATTTGGACCTAATTGATAATAATGTATTTAAATGTATTTAAAAATCCAACATTAAAAGACCTTTCCTTGAACTCCAGAACTGAGGAATGGTTTAAATCTCCGATTACTGGAGAAGGAAAGGTGTGACCAGTAGATTGATCTTGCCCACACAAGTCCTATTGAAAATGCAGGAGGCGGCAGAGAGATGCGTGACAGTGAGCTGAAGGTAAAAATGAGGGAATAAGGGGGTGAATAGAATCTTAAGTTTACAGCGTTATTGCAAACACCGATAAAAAGTGGAGCAGTCAAGTCTAAACATACAAACACTGAAATGTGAGATCATGCTAAATGCTAACTGCTTTTTGCAGTATATGTATGTGTTGTTCTCTGACTTTTATTACAGGCTTAGGCCTATATTAAAAGGCCATGTATGTGTTGTTCTCTGACTTTTATTACAAGCCTAGGCCTATATTAATAGTTGTGTGTGACAGTGCATGTTTTAGCCAGACTGATTTCTTAGCCTGTTATTAAGAGGATAATTCAGATTATGGGCCAGAAATATACTGCAAAACAACCTGAATACTTTTGGCTCCAGCACTACCTTTTTTTTTCTTTTTCTTTTCTTTTTTTTTTCTGGGGTACCGTTCAAAAGATAATTGAGACTTTTTATCTAATAGTTGCAAGTTTACATCTCACAATTTCGGAGAAAAAAAGTCTTAATTGTGAATTATAAAGTCAGAATTGTGAATTATAAAGTCAGAATTGTGAGATAAAAAGTCACCATTGCCTTTTTTATTTTGTGGTGGAAACAAGCTTCCAGTTTTATGTTCACCAAGGCTGCAGTAAAAACAGCAATATTGTGACATAAATGTAGGTTCTATTTTAATATATTTTTTAAAATGTAATCTATACTTGTGATGGAATTTTCAGCATTATTACTCCAGTCTTCAGTGTCACATGATCCTTCAGAAATCATTCTAATATGCTGATTTGGTGCTTAAGAAACATTTCTTCTTATTATCAATGTTAAAAACAGTTGTGTTGCTTAATATTTTTTGTGGAAAAAGTTATATATTTTTCATGATTTTTTGATGAACATTAAGAACAGCATTTATTTGAAATAGACATTTTTGTAAAATTATAAATGTCTTTACTGTCACTTCGTTCAATTTAATGCATCCTTGCTGAATAAAAGTTAAAATTTCGTTAAAAGTGTTTTTTTTTTTTTTTTTTTTTTTCTAGTGTTTGGGATGTGTGTGGGATTGTTAAAATGAGTTTGGTGGGAACTGGGAACAGAAATAAGAATCAAATGAGAAACTAGTTGTGTAGTAGGACGCACATTTATTGCAAACAAATTCAAGCACAGGAGTGCACAAACATGAAGTAAAGGAGCAAAATAATGCTATCTTTGCATATATTCTGATTTAGTTCAGCAGATGAAGGCACTTTTGAATTTTATTTTGAATGGTGCCAGGTTGGCCCCACATACTAGAAAAAAATCTCTTAGATAACTTCCATGACAAGTTGATTGATCTCTCTATAAAGACTCTGCTATAAAGACATTATGGAAAGTATATCCTCAGACAGTGGGTTAATACTGAGAAAGTAAACATGGTGAGTACATGGTATTCTTTTGTCCAATAATGGACAGTGCTAGTCCAGTCAAGTCCAGTTCTTAACCACTTATCAACCTCTCACATAATGAAAAAAGCACATTTCAGTAACACAAAACCTCCCTTCTTGTTTCTGTTAGGTGTTAACACTAGATAAGTGTGGAGCTCTTAAGCTTGAGTGGGAAGAGCTGCTGAGGCCTCCTTGATCTTGTCAATGACAATCTGCAGCTGCTCACGGATCTTCTCGGAGTAGGGGGCGAGGAGGCTGGTCAGCTCATCCATGCGGCCTTCTAGGGAGGTGCGCAGTTCCTCTGCGGTCTTTTCCAGCTTCTCCTTCAGAGCTCCAGCCTGGACCTCCAACTGCTCGCTCATCTCCTGCGCCTGGGACTTCATCAGCTCATTAATGGCACCCAATTTCTGGCTGGCACCATCCTGAGCCTGGGTGAGGTATGGCTCTAAACGGTCCTTCACGGCATCAGCGTTTTGGGAAACACGAGACTGCAGCTCACCCATGTAGGTTGCCACAGTGCTGTAGGGAATGAAAGTGAAGATTGAATATTTTTAAAAATTACCCATGTTTTCATTAGTAAAATGCTTTATCCACATTTTTTTTTTTTTTTTTGCATTTGACCCAAGTAGTCCCACTTGCAATTCTTTCAGACCACCTGAAAGAGCATCCAGACTTACGTGCGGATCTCCTCGGTGTCTTTGTTCAGGCGTTTCTTTAGTTTGCGTGTGTATGTGTTGACACGGGCTTTCACATCATCTGCGTTCTGCTCCACCATGGTCTTCAGCTCTTGCATGTACTGAGTGGAACGTTCCTTGGCATCGGTCATGTCAGTTTGCAGTTTGCCAGCCAGAAGCTGGAGGTCTTTGGTCAGCTGACCAGCAGCGTCAGAGGCGTATGGAGCCAGCTGGGTTTGAAGATTTTCACTGTATGAGCCTAGCTCAGTCATGGTGTCATCAATTAGGGTACTGGAAAACAAACAAACCAAAAACACTGGTCACATACAATGCTTCAGCAGCACATATGCTATTTGATAATGTAAGGATGAGTATGATGGGGCTGTAGATAGATGTTAAAATGGCTGCTGAACTTACTCAAGCTCTCTGCTGAGTTGGGAGTCCTTGATGTTCAGCATCACACCATTAGCATGTGTGTTGAGTTCGGACACATGCTGCCAGAAGCGGTCCACCATCTCCTCCCACCTGGGTTGAGGAGCATCAGCCTGGAACAGGCTACGAGCATGGCAGCCTACAAGGGGTGTGAAGAGACTGTTAACTTTATGCCATATTAAGTTATTCACAAATGAGAGAGCTAGATAATTTACAGTGATTACAAAGCTTAGCATATAACATTTATGTGATGTAGTAGTTGATAAGATGAACTATAAAACATTTAATTGTGAACTGATATTCAAAACAGATAGAAAAACTAAACCATGAGTGAATGGAGATTTTATTTTCCCATACCAGTAAAAACTGCCAGAGCAAAGATAACCACCAGAGACCTCATTTTGATGGACAGACAAGTAAGTTACTCCTGAGGAAAGATCAACACAGAAAAAAAAATCGATATCTTAAACCACTGGCACAAAAAAATGCAAGATCTTTAAAGAGAAACAAATCAGATCAACGTCAACAGTAAGTATAAACTTTGGAAATTGGAACTTTAAACTTATTAATTATCATGTAAGCTATTGAACAATTTGAATCCAAACAGTATTCTTTAAAAGCTCCTTCTAAAAATGCACACAAAACAAAACCGCATCTGAAGATACGAGTATGCATGCAGGATTTGCTTCACTGATACGCGTTCAATACTCAGTGACCGTTAACTGTAAGTTTAGTAGGCTGGCTAAGCAATAGTTTTACTGACAAACTGGTTATCCAGTATAACCAAACAGTTAGGTAAAAAGTTGTTGAGCCTACTTCATTAGTGAAGAGCGAGCACTACTCACCTGAGAAGTGTGATTTTCCTCCGTGAAGACGGAGTGGGACTGTTAGGTCTTTTATACCGTCCCGGGACGCACCCGCTGCCTTCACAATCGCTGCCACGTGATTTCGCCTTTGTTCGGCGCTCGCGCATCATCCCACGCGTCACAGACTGTCGAAGTCCGCATCTTTTCGAACCAGGTGGAGATATATTGCGCAATTTTTTTTTTTTTTTTTTTTTGAAAATCTTAAGGGCACATTTCCTTTTTATATCTTGTTCGGGAATTGCTCATGTATGGTCTGCTTATTACAGCAACTTTGCGTCCCTTATTTAGTGTAGCCTCTGTTAAATATCCAGATATTTAAAAAGAATATCGTTGGCAGTATACCTTGAATGCAAAATCTTCATAATTGTCTTTAATAACAGGTATTTAATAATATGAATATATTTTTTTCTTTTTTGTTTAATTATTTAGTTTCAGTATTGCTGCGTGGATAAAAATCGAAGTTTTTGTCCTCAAACGGAGTTTATAAAGTCAAACAACTGTAAATGTTCCATGCTGGACATATTCCTCGTGCTTAAAGAGACAATTTAGCCTAAAGGTAAAGTTTTCTTGCAGGCGCCAACATTGATGCTCGCACGTATACTGCAAATCAACATGGATGAGCCTATTTGCATTTCTATAGAGACCTATTGGCCATAGGCTATACTATTGCTCACTTCACACATTCGGATTGGCATTCATATGAGCAACGGCAATGGTGGTAACAACAACAGTACATTTTATATAAGGAAAAACAAATGTTTCTTTATAACATCTGCCTTCCTTGTAATTTTAGTTACAATATATAGGCTAGTTATTTTATGATGTTATGGTGTAATAGCCTATGTAGGCAAGTGATGTCATAAATTTCAAACTACTGCTGATTGCAGCCCGTTTGATCACAATGCCCTTCCACGTCTGAATGGCATAGTGTTTATCTTAAAAGATAAGACATTCCTTAGTATTCTCTGTAAAGAGTTAATATAATGTATAGCCTACAGCCCTTTATTTTTTTCAGCGGTTCTATTCCGAACATAACACCACCCAACATGATTGTGTTTTTTATAAAACTAATCTTTTTTCCGGGCCAAAAAGCCTTGGGTAATTATGTTTTTTTTTTGTTCGTGACAACGTAAGAAAGCCTTATCACTCTCAATTTGATTCCACCTATTCAGTGATCTTTAGCCTCTTGTCCCAACTTGTCCTCTTCTTCTGGCTCAGCTCTGTCTGCAGCTGATGAAAACAAACATGGCTTTAGTATACAGAGGGCCCAGTATGATCACTGCACATGCAGACTTCCGCTATTATTTATGCTCCTCTGTACGTTCAATCTACTGTTGATCCTTCTGCGAATAGATTTTATTTTATTTTATTGAAATATTTATAAACCCTAACTTATAAAACTACTTTATTTTATTTTATGGTCAGTTTTAATGTTCTTGGATGTTTATGCCTCCTAAGGATGAATCAGTTTGTCACACTTCATATGATGCTTCCGATAAAAGCATCTGCTAAATGGATACTGTAAATGTAAGATAGTTTTGATCAATGACGTTTATTTTGTGTTGCAGTATGCCACATGACCACTGACAATGATCAAACGTCTGTTCATCACCAAAATGCTGATGCATTATATCAAAATAGATACTTCCCATTTTTTGAAATAGAGAGTATAGGGCAACAAAAGAATACTGCAAACTATAATGACTGACAGTGTATACAAGAAAGGCATTTTAACTGACTACGAAAAAAAAAAGGCAAGATTAAGAAAGATTTATGACTGTTATGGTTGCTTCAGACCCTTCTCATGCTTTTGTATTACCCTCTTAATGGATTAGTTTGATGAAAGCACTGCAAACAGAGCTCCCTCTGTAATTCTTTTTTCTGTTTTTGATAACAGTTCTTTCATAAGGGGAAGATCGGTGCCAAGTGTTGGACAAAACATTTTCCGTGGGTTTACAATTAGGTAGGAGTGAACACATGTTTTTTTTTTTTTTTTTTTTAGACTGAATTTTCCTCATGAAGTATTTGACATGTGGTTTCACCAGAGTGAGTATTTAATTATTTGGTGTTGCATCTAATGAAGAATGAAATTGGAGAAAACTTGATGATTTAATTATAAGCTCATGAAAGGACTTGGTTGTTTATGTCCCATGTGGTTTTTGGATAAATGTGTGAAGGGTGAATAGTAAGCAATGAACGCATGTAACCTCGGCCAACTCATCATTTAGCAGAATGGGGCTGCTAGGTCCAGTGTACCGTGTGAGAGGGTCTATGTGCTGATAACATCTATTCTTCATCACAGCCATGACTCATGCAGATATACACTGACTGGGTTTATGAAACACAAACAGCACAAAAATGCCTTCTCTAAAATAACGGAGGATGAACTCTAGTGACTATAATGTTTTTCACTTTTCTTGCTTTCTGTGGTTTGTGATTAAGTCCTCACTTGTGTCATTGGGGAAGATTGTCTACATTAGTCATTGTTTTCAACATTCAGGCATTCCAGGTCAAAGGCCTCTCAGCTGCTTTGTGTAGGAGAAATCAGTCATCTGTATTTTAATCTGTCTTAACCCCCTTGTCTCTGTGCAAAAAGTTATTTGGTCACACTTTATATTAGATATCTTTAACTATGTACTTACATAAAAAAGTTGTTTAGTACAATGTACTGATTGCGTTCATGTTGTATTGCAAAACACTTTTGCTGCTATTAAGGTGGGATATAGGTAAGGGACTGTTTTTTTCTTTTGGTATAGTTAGGTATGACCCTTGTAAGAGAAGGGTCAACAGTGCAATTATAGATGTAATTACAGAAACTAATTACAGCTGTAATCACATGCAGGTTTTTTTTTTTTTTTTTATATATATATATATATATATATATATATATATATATATATATATATATATATATATATATATATATATATATATATATATATATATATATATAATCACATGCAGGTATCTGCACAATCAAATTATTCATTTAAATGTTATTACATTACATTTAATATAAAATGGGACCTGTTATCTTAAAGTACAAATAACCAGGCACACATGCAGAAAACTCAGCAGAACTGGAACAAACAACGTTCACAAACTTCTACAAATCCCCTTCCACCCCTTGCATGTTTTTAAAATGAAATGTTTGGGCTAATTTGATAATGCTTCAGTTACCAATAAGAATGCAGTACTCTCAGTCATGTTTAACAATTCAAATCAGTTTGTTTTCCCAATCTCAGTGCAGAATCTGCTAAATTAGTCTAGAGTTAATCTGTGTCTACAAATGACCAACAAAACTATATAGCAAGCAAATAGACTACCACATACCATTAGACTTTGAGTAGTAAAATTCAGTTAACTTAAAGTGTACTAATAGTAATGCAAATGAAACTAGAGTTTTTGTGCACTGTATCAGGTTCCTTTTCTGTTTAAGGTCACTTCAGTTTACACATTTAGCAGATGCTTTTAAAGAGTCTGTTTATGCCTTCCCTGGCTGTTTTTCCAGGAAGGTAGTGTCTTGATAATGATGACATGCATGAATGAACTCTTGGAAATGTGAGGATTAGCTTTTTTGTGTGAGGTAGAAGATGAAGGTTGTTTTGTTTTGTTTTGATGGGAGTGTGTGGGAGACTCTTGGAAATGGCAGAACATGTACTTTTACAAACCTGCAAGGGCAGCTCCCGACATGTTATCGCTGGCATTTATGTGGGATTTTTATGTGTTGATCATGATGTGGATGTTTATCATTTTCTGGCAGCGCATATGTGTCTCAATGCATCCTTTAAAAAGGAACTGGCAATCAGTCAATAACAAATTGGTTGCATGACCTGTACATCTTAATCATCTTATTTTTGTGATGACTTGAAATGATAGTGGGCATCCACTAGGTGGCATGTGTGGTGCACAAAACTAGTACAAAGTACATGGCAGCACCATTGTCCACATAATAACTTAGTGATTGGTGCAGCTCTTATTTTTATAAATAGGCCATTGTTCACATGACCTATAGTTCCAGAGGTCCATTGTCAAATAGGCCTTTGGGCAAAAAACAAAAACAAAAAACATTTATTGTGGAATAATGCTATTGTTTTTCACTTACTAGATTTGAAAGACTGTATTATCCAATCATGTCACTGTTAAGACAAATGATACTGTCCCATCCTTACTAATTGTATACAACTATTAATGGCATTTCATTTTATAGTCTATCATTTAATATCCTGACTTATAAATAACTACAAGTATACTATACACTACAAGTACACTATACACTACACTACTAATATATTTCAAATAAATATTTTTAACATTCTATTCATCAAAAAAATATACAGTATATAATAATAATAAGAAATAGAGTAATGGCTGCTGAAAATTCAGCTTTGCCATGATAGGAATAAATTACATTTTAAAATATATTAAAATAGAGAATTGTTATTTTTAAAATGTAATAATATTTGACAATATTTATTGTATTTTGATCAAATAAATGCATCTTTGGTGAGCATAAGAGGCTTCTTCAAAAACTTTTAAAAAGTTTTTACCAACC
Source organism: Scardinius erythrophthalmus (assembly GCF_964197995.2). NCBI lineage: Eukaryota > Metazoa > Chordata > Actinopteri > Cypriniformes > Leuciscidae > Scardinius > Scardinius erythrophthalmus. Next base: position 18,329,040 of record NC_138236.1, read on the forward strand.
CAAACATTTGAATGGTAGCGCATATATCCAAGCCTCAGCAGAACCTTAGAAGTTTGTAGATCTTAAAGAGGTAATATTTAACTAATGAAATACTGCTGTATTCACTGATGTCATGAGTTTTGTTATTTTGTGTGGAAATATAAGTAAAATAAATAAATATATATTTATGCATAAGTTAGCTTTAGAGGCAGAGTGAGATCAAAGGCTAAGTTGGAGACTGTTTGCCAGTTAGTTGAGCCATAAACTTCAACAACATGAAAAAAAAAACCTCTTACAACTCTGCTGTGTGTGTTGAGTTCCATGCAATTTAAAGCATGCTAAGAGTCTCAAAAACACCTAAAAAGAATATTAAAGTATTCAAGATATCAAGAATCCACATGTGTGGTGTCTTGACATTATACTAGCGAAGTTTGAAGCAAATCGGCTAAAAAAGAGGGCGATTTCAAAGTATTTTGAAAGTGACACACTTCCTGCTGCCAGCTGGTGGCGCTATGACTTTGACTCACAATAGTCGCATCCATGTGATCGGCCTCCTACAACGAACATATATCTGAGGTTTCATCAAAATCAGTCAATGTATGTAATATGCAGAAGTTATAACACCCTTCCTGTTTAAATTTGTTCACCATAAATTTGTTGCCTCACCATGATCAACCCGTTTAAGATATCAAAATTTAGCATACTCAATGTCTTGACTTCATGCTGACCGAATTTGGTGAATCCCCTAGGAGGAGTATATCAAATTCAAGAGCATGCGTTTTTCAAACAACCTATAATAGCCGACTTCCTGTTGGGCTGGCATACCTGACTTATAATATAAGAGTGTATAAGAGTGGAGAAAGTCGTTTGGCCTGATAAGATCTTTAAGTGTATTAAGTTTGGTTACTTTAGGTGAAAAGGGGTGCACTAGAGCCCCTCAAATACAACCAAATAAGTGTGCGCCACAGAGGAACCCCCACACACTTTAACTTGTGCCCGGCTCTGATGGCCGATGATTCCAATGTGTGTGCAAAGTCTCAAGAGTTTTTTAGCATGTTAAGTTGAAAAGAAATAGGGCCCTAAAGATTAAACATACATGCTTGAAACCAATTTTTTTGTTAATAGATGATATAAGACATCATAACTTTCCTCATATATTTAAAAATGATAATGTTAGAGTAAACATAACTGGGTATTAAAACTTGCCATACATCTGTTATTCTGTCACCCTGTAGTAAAGAAACATTTGAGACGTACGTCCTTTAACAAAATGTTTATTTCATTTATATTAATTCTCGAGATCTAATTACATTAGCAGCAATTGGCAAAAGTCTGTTGGTAGAATCTAACTTCTCTTGACGAAGGATTCGTACAGGGAGGTGAGCTGGTCCTTCAGGTCCTGTGCGTAGGGGTCCAGCTTTTCCTTCAGGTCTTCAGCGTAGGGTGTGAGACTCTGCTGGACCATCTGGGCTCTCTCTCTAATCTGGGCCTGCAGATCCTCAGCCAGAGGGGTCACGGTCTTCTGGAACTCCTGCAGACGCTGGTCAACCTTCTCCTTGATTTCAGCAGTGTAGGGCTCCAGCTGAGCCTGTAGATCCTTCACGCTCTGCTCCAGGTTTCCTCTCAGCTCCTCACTCTTCTGGAGCAGAGTGGCCTTCAGGGTCTCAGAATCCAGGGATTCTGCATATGGAGTCATGGCTGTCCTGAGCTCCTCCACTCTCTGCTGGATCTGGCTCTTGAGGTTGTCAGCATAGGGCTCCAGCTGGTCTCTCACAGTGATCAGGTCCTGGCCCAAACGCTCCCTCAACACTTCAGTCTCTTTGGTGATTCTGGTCATCAGCTCTTCAGCCAGAGGATCCATCTGTTTCTTGAGGGTGACGGCATATTCACTGGCCATATCGGCACTCTGGGTCAGTCTAGCACTGTTAAATGGAGAAGGACATTTGAGTTTCATATCAGGGCTCAAGAAATAGTCTAAATAACAGTGTCCTGGAGGTAAATATTCTTGACTTACTTGACGTCCTGTCCCAGTTGGGAAGACCTGATCATCTTGACGGTTTCCTCTGCAGTTTGTGTTGCCTTTGAAACATAGCTCCAGAATGCATCAGTCAGCTGCTCCAGCTGTGGCTTGGGCTCATCAGCAGAGAATAGGTTGGCCTGGCAACCTGTTGATGGAGCATTTCAGTCTGATCACATGGTATTGTTAATAGATTCTGTAAATTTATCAAGCCTTAAGACATTTTCATATAGTAATTTTCTCAGAATTTCTCACCTGTAAACACAGCAAGTGCAAGAACCACAAGAACCTTCATGATGTTCAGTTTTAGTCTATAAGTAAAAAAAACACACTTTTAATGAATGTCTCTGTCTTTTACATAAATGTAAATAGTGCTTTATTTTGAATTTACAAAAAAGTGTGAAAGTTCTTACCTGTGTCAGTGTGTTTTGATTGACGCTGTCCTGTCTGAAGAACAAGTGTGAAGGTTGCTGTTTCACATCTGTGTTTATATAGCATAGGGAGGTGATTGCCATAGTGGAAACCCAAAGTCCAGTGGGTAGTGCCTTGCTGTCATTACTCCACATCATAATGCCCTGACTGTACCTCTTATCACTAAAGATTCCTGAATTCAATACAGACTATGATAACTATTGGACAGTAAATCGTACTAAATGCCAATATAAATATTGTTTTAGATGAACAAATAAGACTATTTGTAAAATATCTAAGTAAAAGAGGTTTCTTAATAAAGGAATAATAGTATTTCGGGAAATGTTTCTGTAGACCCAATTCAACACAGACAATCTCATTGTAATTTAATTCATTTTCATATAAAGACGTTTTGAATACCGCCATTTAGTTAAACCATAAAACCAGACAGAAGCTGATGTTGAACCTTTGAACTAATAACAGTAACAAATGATACCAGACTTTGTTCACTTCCTGATAAGATTTGACACATCACTCAAAGATATATGTTTTTGATCCTGGATGAATTGTTGAGCTCTATAAATTCATTTTAAGAAGATAGATATACTACTCTTATGTCTTAAAAGTTTGCAGTAAGTCTTAAAAGTTTGCAGTAAGTAAATCACCTCAAGTGATTCTTAGGAGGACTTATTATCAGAGTCAGGGACTATACACGTAACACTCTGTCCAGGTTACACACCTGCTAAACACCTAAAGATAAAGGGCTGTTTGACCTAGAACCAAGCTACTGCTGCTGAAGGATGACCTTCCTAACATTTTAAAAATGCAGACTACATGGGAACTTGCATTTTTTAGGTAAAAGAGAGCTCAAACAAAATGGCTTACAGAAGGTCAAGTTAACATTTCTCAATGCTATTTGAGTAACTTAAAGATAATTATAACTCCTAAAAGTTGACTCTGATAAATTTCAGGGATAAACTGTAAGGTTTGTCTAGTGAAGTTTCATTTTCCTTTGGCTAAATGAAAGACCTTAAATCTGTTTCACTAAGACAACAATGATTATGAGTAGGCCTTAAATAAGCCATAATAGCCTACTCAGGAAGTTAAAAACTAGATGTAGGTTGAACCAAATATTGATTATGCACGTATTTACATATGAAAATTTGAAGACTTCAAAAAGTGGTGTTTTTACCACTGTTTTGGTGAGATGAGCAAATTCACATGTCATCCTTTAAAGAGTCCATGTTTTTATGGATGTTCAAACATCCTACAAAGTGAAATAGTAGGCTACCAGAGATTGTTTAAACGCTAAAAGGCAGCTAGTCCCACCTTCCGGTAGGCTACACAAAGTAGGCCTACACCTGTTTGTTTGCTCTAGCTACATTTCCGCCAGCGATTACAAATGCTTGAATGCACTCACGGTGGTTGAGCGCGGTAAAGTTAGTTTTAGGTTCGATATTCGTCGGACATGTGTTTGCCCTTCCCACAGTTCTATATAGGGTCGGCAGTCTTACAATTCAATTTAATTTAAATACGATGATTAGTTTTAACATTATGTAGCCATTGTATATCGACATGAAATATTCATTCAAAATCACCTACGTGTGTTATAGCTGCATATTTATAGGCTACCTGAGAATGATTTGACGCGTTTCCACAGCGCACAATGTCTAAGGAAACGTCGACTGCACACCAACTGCGGTAAACAGCCTAAAATTTGTATTATTTAAAATTACTTTTAACATTTAAAAACAGACGTTTTCAAATCCCAACGCTTGTAGAAGGTTCCTATTGACAATACTGACTTAGGCTACAGCTTTCCTGGTAGCCTTGAGTAAATTAAGAAAATGATTCATAAAAACATAAATATCAGTTGAGCCTATGTTTACTTTCTTCACTTACACAGACGAAAATGAAAAGACTATCAGTCAAAGTTCAGCTTTAGGAGGGGAAGAAATAGGGCAGGATAAGGAGACTGAGATAAAAAGAAAGATGAAGATGAGGAGAGAGTATTGACAAATAGTAATCTAATGCCCACTGACATGGTTTTAAAGCTATTTCTTATCCTTTTTTTGGGATAAAAAAATTGCACATATGTAGGTCAGAGGAATCCACATTTTCTCGGGGAGAAAACCCCGGAGGGTCCCCGAACCCCCCCTAACTACCTCACATTTGAATGCCTGTGTCTGTGGTAGGTGGGGCTGTGGATGGTAATGTGGGCTGGTGTGGCTACAGTGCCAGGGCTGAATTTTTCCATTTTCAGCCCAGTCAATTTTAACATGATATCGTCATCATCAGTGTAGATGTAGATGGACCAAAATACAACCATTAAAATATCAAGTAGGCTAGCCTAAATAAGTATTGTGATGGTTGGTGCCACAGTGACAGTCTTGTCCCAAAAAGTATTACTATAGCCTACCACGATACTCAATATGTTGGCGCACGGTGAGTAATTTTTCTAGAAGTAAAGTTTAAAAACCTTGCTTTATTTTTGTGTAGTTAATTAAGTGAAAGTACACCGCCATCTTACTGACTTAACGCACAGTCTGCCGTCGTAAACACGACTTCCCACCTCGTAAATACGAACTTCCCTGGAGGACTTGAACTCACTATAAACGTGCCAAGCGTAATCTTTCGCGTGGTGTTTATGTCGGCCAATAGAGAGCGCTGCTTGCCATGGCAGTTTAAATCATTCAATCGTTATGATTCGTCTTCCTAATGAATTGTCCAATTTGAAATTTGATCTGAGGGAACGAACGTATTATCATCATGCCATCGTTATTAACTGCAAATAAAGGAGCATAATGCATAAACGTCCTATGGGTCACCTCTTCCACACTTTGATTGGTTGCTTTACGGTGCCTTCATCCAGGTAAACAGCAGGTTCACACAGGACTCATTCTTGCACTCTCTTTGACTTTTTAATCCGCAGGGATCTCTTGTTGTGAGTGTCTTTTGCAATAAGCCGTTTTTAAAGGGATAGTTCACTTTGAAATAAAATTTTGGTATGTTTTAGCTTACCTCAAGGGCATCCAAGATGTAGGCTAGGTGTCTTTTTTTCCGCAGTAGTTTCAATTTTGATATTTTTAGGCCAAACCGTTCTTGTCTGTCAGTCATATAATGCAGGTATACGGTCACTGTCTCAAAGAGCAAGCACAGAGTCCAAATTAAAACAATTCCACATCGTCCAAATTAAACAATTCCCCAAACGAGCGGTTTGTGTGAGAAAACGAACAGTATTATATCGTTGTTAACTCTTGAACACAGCCGCGTCCAAATGATCTGAGGGCGCGGGCGGGTATAGATATATACACTAGATTTCGCCTTGGCTACGGTTTCGTTCCAATGAAATGCAGTAGTGAAGGCGACATCTAGTTTATATATCTATACCCGCCCGCGGGCGGGTATATATACACTAGATGTCGCTTGGCTATGGTTTCGTTCCAATGAACTGCAGTAGCCAAGGCGACATCTAGTGTATATATACCCACCCGTGCCCTCAGATCATTCGTTTTCTCACACAAACCGCTCGTTTCGTGTCTTAGGCCATCAATGTGTACGATGGGGAATTGTTTAATTTGGACGATGTGGAATTGTTTTAATTTGGACTCTGTGCATGCTCTTTGAGACAGTGACCGTATACCTGCATTATATGACTGACAGACAAGAACGGTTTGGCCTAAAAATATCAAAATTGAAACTACTGCGGAAAAAAAGACACCTACATCTTGGATGCCCTTGAGGTAAGCTAAAGCATACCAAAATTTTATTTCAAAGTGAACTATCCCTTTAAGAGTGTCAAGTTGAGAATTTCAAAACGCGCCTGGGTTCTTGTTCTCTTACCTAGCTTGAGCTAAAAATGCTTATGTACGCCCTTAGATGAAGCTAAGAAATTAACACGTGAATATTAATTGTGTGGTGCATCTGGCAATTTCCCCTTAATTAAAATCAACATGATTAATAGCTACCAGTTATTTACATTTCCATAATATAATTTATTTATTCTGCATTTGTATTCCTTTCAGCAAATAGGCCGTTAAGCCTCGATCCTGGTCGAACGTCAGCGACTCCAGCTATAAATGTGAGGTAGTTTGTTTTTTATTCATAGAAGTTAGACCGATAACACTTTACCATCATTTTAACAATGTAGCCTATGTGTTTTTTAAAAACTAGTGAGTTTTATGTTGTGAATATATTTTTGTTCTTAAATAAATTGCTGCTGTTGTTTAATGCTTCCTGTAAGTGAATGTTATCAAATTTATCATTTGTGTGTCTGGTTGCATATCTCCATTTATATACCAGAGAGAAGAGATTGTTGCAATAGAAACCCAAAGTCCAGTGGGTAGTGTCTGACTGTCATGATTACTCCATATCAAAATTTCCTGATTGGGACTTTTTGTCACAACAGATCCTCACGTTCAAAGCAAACCATAAAGGATGCCAAACGGTGTAGCTAAAAGCAATGGACACTTAAAAACAATTAAAGGCCTTTGATGTCACATCACAACAATAACTATGGTATTTTGGCAGAATGTACATGGTTGAGGGACAATTTATTGTTTAGATTGGAGGAGGACTATTATTGTTTAACACTTATCTAGGACTATATTTAATGTTGTTGTTTAATTTAGGGCTGTTTGCCCTTCCAAAAATGTCCTTTGGGTTTGCCTCCTACATTTTTTTTTATTTTTTTTTTTTATATAGAGTATATATATATATATATTTTAATTATTGTCAGAGATTTGCTATTTTATTTACTAATAGGAATCTCACATACTCCTTTCAACAAAAGCACCATTTTGTAAATGTTTTTTATTATATTCTTTTTACTGATTCATAATTAAAATAAAATGGGGCATTTGTAAATTTGCAAGAAACAGGAACATCACAAAATTTTCTCAGAAATAATAAATGTTTCTTATTTATTCTAAATAAATATCCACTGTTACACAAACAAAAGAGAGAATTTGCAAATGTGAAGGACATCGGATGTTGCATAGTGTAATTTATGAGACTGTATCAAACTTTTTTTTTTTTGCTTTAGTGTAAGGCATGGTAGATTGAATGAATAGAGGAAAACACGGATCAAATATGTCAAATTTTTAAGTTCATGAGTAATTCTGTAGTTCTGTTGATAACAAAGTAAGAAGTCTTTGAAGCATCTAATTTCTCTTGATGAAGGACTCGTACAGGGAGGTGAGCTGGTCCTTCAGGTCCTGTGCGTAGGGGTCCAGCTTTTCCTTCAGGTCTTCAGCGTAGGGTGTGAGACTCTGCTGGACCATCTGGGCTCTCTCTCTAATCTGGGCCTGAAGATCCTCAGTCAGAGGGGTAACGGTCTTCTGGAACTCCTGCAGACGCTGGTCAACCTTCTCCTTGATTTCAGCAGTGTAGGGCTCCAGCTGAGCCTGCAGATCCTTGACGCTCTGCTCCAGGTTTCCTCTCAGCTCCTCACTCTTCTGGAGCAGAGTGGCCTTCAGGGTCTCAGAATCCAGGGATTCTGCATATGGAGTCATGGCTGTCCTGAGCTCCTCCACTCGCTGCTGGATCTGGCTCTTGAGGTTGTCAGCATAGGGCTCCAGCTGGTCTCTCACAGTGATCAGGTCCTGGCCCAAACGCTCCCTCAACACTTCAGTCTCTTTGGTGATTCTGGTCATCAGCTCTTCAGCCAGAGGATCCATCTGTTTCTTGAGGGTGACGGCATATTCACTGGCCATATCGGCACTCTGGGTCAGTCTAGCACTGTTAAATGGAGAAGGACATTTGAGTTTCATATCAGGGCATAAGAAATAGTCTAAATAACAGTGTCCTGGAGGTAAATATTCTTGACTTACTTGACGTCCTGTCCCAGTTGGGAAGACCTGATCATCTTGACAGTTTCCTCTGCAGTTTGTGTTGCCTTTGAAACATAGCTCCAGAATGCATCAGTCAGCTGCTCCAGCTGTGGCTTGGGCTCATCAGCAGAGAATAGGTTGGCCTGGCAACCTGTTGATGGAGCATTTCAGTTTGATCACATGGTATTATTAATAGATTCTGTAAATTTATCAAGCCTTAAAACATTTTCATATAGTAATTTTCTCTGAATTTCTCACCTGTAAATACAGCAAGTGCAAGAACCACAAGAACCTTCATGATGTTCAGTTTTAGTCTATAAGTAAAAAAAAAACACTTTTAATGAATGTCTCTGTCTTTTACATAAATGTAAATAGTGCTTTATTTTGAATTGACTAAAATGTGTAAAAGTTCTTACCTGTGTCAGTGTGTTTTAATTGACGCTGTCCTGTCTGAAGAACAAGTGTGAAGGTTGCTGTTTCACATCTGTGTTTATATAGCATAGGGAGGTGATTGCCATAGTGGAAACCCAAAGTCCAGTGGGTAGTGCCTTGCTGTCATTACTCCACATCATAATGCCCTGACTGTACCTTCAACCACACAGACTTTCAGATTCAGAACAGATAATGATAACAGTGGAACTTTGCCTTTAAAAGCAGTAATGTATTTTTTGATGAAGTTTTAATTGGGACAAAATGAAAATACATAAAATATTGTTTGGGCTTAGCACTTAATATTACACAGATGTCATTAAAGGGAAGTTTAACTAGAATCCCCTATACTTCCTAAAACAAACAGGTAAAGTATACATAATGGAAACATTAATTTAATTAAAATCTAAAAGCCTAAACTCAGTTATCCAGAAAAGTCCAATTATTTAAGGTCCATATTAGATACTAAAACCAGACAGAGCCCCACATTTGAACATTTGACCTAATAAAACAACAAATGATAAAGACGTTCTGCACACCCTGATAAGATCTGTCACATCACCCAAAGCCTCTTGATTCTGTGTCTGCTGGTATTAAGTATTTTTACTCTTGTCATTTAGCTTTAAATTCTTGGAGTTAACTTTATTAACAATGATAATAATTTGCCATTTATTAAGTATTACATAAATTGTTTCAAAGGAAATAGTCTCCACATAAACTGATTCTGTATCCCATGGAACTGTCATGATCCCAACTCCAGGGATGAAAGAACAGAAAGCTGTTTAATTATTCAATAACAATATTTGACTGGTTAAACTACAGGAAAATAATTTGTCATTTTATCATATAATTCATTTTTACCAAAGTTGATGAGAAGTAGGCCCACCTATAATCTAATTTGAATGAGAGATGAGTGGAATAATGCATTTCTCACCACTAGATACTACCACTACAGTGAAGCTATATGGGTTAGTTAACCCTTTATGAAGATTTGTATTTATTTATAATTGTTTACACTAACGATCTCATCACTTCCTGCAAGGAGCAAAACATTTATCATGTGCAAAGAGTACATCAGCATTTATTAAAAATCAAGCCTGAAGTGAAAAGTCAACCTCAAATGAAACAGTTGTAGAAGTTTTTTCACATTTATTTAAAATATTATATCATATTTAAAATATTGCATTTTGAATAGTCAAAATGATTGAAGGATCACAAGAAATCCCAATCATAAAATGCCACTGGTCTAAGGAGGCAAGGGAGGCTGAGCCTCTTCAAATATGTGATGTGATAAAATTAACTGTTGTTTTTAACCAGTCACTTATGATACATATTGTATTATAATACATAATGGTTTGATTTCACAGACAGGGTTTAGACTAAGCCAGGATTAGGCCTCAGTTCATTTGAAGCATTTAAGTAGCTTTTATAAACGTGCCTTATAAAAAAACATAACTGATATGCATCTTGAGACAAAACTATGACACAGACATATTTTCAGATATGTCAGTGCAAGTTGCTTTTAGTTAAAATAGCTCAAACATGATTTTAGTCTGGGACTAGACTCAAGTCATGTTTGTGAAACCGGGGGAATGTATTTTATAAGAATAATTTTGCAAGCTCATTCAGTGCAAGATGACCACTAAGCTCCACAACACATAGTCTAGCATAATCAGAAGTGTAAGCAATGAATTATTAAACTCAAGGTTTTTTTTTTGTTTTTTTTTGTTTTTTTTTGGACATGACAGTCTTCTACAAATCAGTGACAAATAATAAAATATGGCAGATTTTTTATTGTTTGCAATAATAATGAAATATGCTAGAAACAATATAATAAATGAAATATATTTAAAAAATATGAAAACTCAAAAATAACTCTGCAGATTAAATCTGGGACTGGAGGTCTTCAGTTGATGCAGCAAAAGATTTTTTCATTTCCTGCAGGTTTTGGTCCACATTCTCCTTGAGTTCAGCAGTGTAGGGCTCCAGCTGAGCCTGCAGATCCTTCACGCTCTGCTCCAGGTTTCCTCTCAGCTCCTCACTCTTCTGGAGCAGAGTGGCCTTCAGGGTCTCAGAATCCAGGGATTCTGCATATGGAGTCATGGCTATCCTGAGCTCCTCCACTCTCTGCTGGATCTGGCTCTTGAGGTTGTCAGCATAGGGCTCCAGTTTGTCTCTCAGGGTGTTCAGGTCCTGGCCCAAACGCTCCCTCAACACTTCAGTCTCCTCTGTGATTTTGGTCATCATATCTTCAGATGGAGGAGTTTCTGTTAGTCTAGTGTGGGGATGTGGATGGGAAATGTGTAATTTATGTCTGGTAACAGAAAATATTTCTAATTTTACTAAAAATAATATTGCTGGTAAATATGACTTACTTGAGTTCCTGTCCCAGCTGGGATGTCCTTATCATCTGTGAAGTTTCATCAGTAGTATGCACTGCTTGGGCAATATAGTTCCAGAATGAATTTATTAAGTGTTCCAGATGTGGATTTGGCTTCTCTTCATTAGATAAGTTGGCTTTGCAACCTGTTGTGGGAATTGAAAATATCAGATGATTCAAACGTCATTTTGGAGGTAAACAGAAAATTACAATTTGTGCACAGAGGAGAGAAAGCTTTACAGGTTTGGAATAGCATATTTTAACATATGTTTTCTTATAATTTAACTTCTTCAAACAATGTAGAAGTAGGATGTTCCTTCAAAACTATAGTCAAGCTTCTACTCACAAGCCTAGATCAAAAGTATTTTAAGATCACAAGAAACAAATGTATCCAAACTTTTGATGGGTAGAACATGATGTATTATGTTTAATCCACTAGGAACATTAATGTAAGTTAAATGTATTTAACATCCTGTTTGGAACCTTTTTTTCTTCTTCTTTAACTTTATATCAAAAGTTATAACTCTAACCTGTAAAAACAGCCAATGCAAGAATCACAAGAGCCTTCATCGTTTTCAGGGCTTAGCCTGTAAAATAACACATTTTCCATTTAAACAATCTATAATATAATGTAGAACATTTTTATATAAAACTAGTTTTAAACTGGTATATAGTAAATGTATCTTCTTACCTTTGTCAGTATGATTTAATTTACACTGTCCAGTGTGAATAGCAAGTGTGGTGGTGACTGTTTCATATCTGTATTTAAATAGTATTGGGAATGTATTTTAATCTCCAGTGGATGTTTTTGTCTAGATGTTGTGACTACACACTCTGTGTGACAAGATGTGCAGATCTGGACGTCCTTTGAAAGGACCAGGTCCAAGAGTTACTGCGTACACCTGCGTCAGCACTGATAATGGAGTACAGACATTAACATAATGTATGATCTATCATTATTACAGCTAGAAGTGACTGGAAAAGGTCAATTTTTGGAAAGTTCTCAACCTTATCTAATCTTTATTATGTGTTACAAGAAATCAGTTGAGATGACCTTTATCTTTTCTGCTTGCCATATATGTTATAGAGTTGCTTTATTTAAATAATCTTTTGTCACTTGTACAGACTTTTAGAATTTTTGTATTAATCTGTCTGAGTGTTATATGTCAAATGCCACACTTCTCATGGGATAACAAGGCCATTTATAACTCCTGTTTTTTCTGTTGATTTTATTAAAATGTATGTCATATTAGCCTTGTGCATTTTCTGAGGGCTACTTAAGTAAATGAAATATTTTTATATTTTGAATGATAATTCAGCTATGCGTATCTACATTACTGGACATAATATTCAGAAACATTGTTAATAAATGGCAGGTGTTTTATTGTTGATAAATAAGACAGATGATACACTTAGCTTTTATAAATTTGCCAGAAGCAACACATTTTTCTGTCAGAGGTATTAAAGAGTTGCTAAACTGAAATAAATACACAATAGTTTTTACAGAAAGAGAGCAAAATTTCTGCATCTATATAGATGAATGGTTAAGATGTAAACAACAGGATTTTAGCAAAAAATCACTTATCCTATATATTAGTGTTTGGCCTGTCAACTGTAAGACATCTTGTTGATGCCTAATAGTATGATTTAGGTCATGGTTATCGGAGATATGTGGGGTTTTGGAGTCACAATTCTCATGGAAGGAAAAACAGTTCTGTTGGTGACAAAGGAAGAAGTCTTTGAAGCATCTAATTTCTCTTGATGAAGGACTCATACAGGGAGGTGAGCTGGTCCTTCAGGTCCTGTGCGTACGGGTCCAGCTTTTCCTTCAGGTCTTCAGCGTAGGGTGTGAGACTCTGCTGAACCATCTGGGCTCTCTCTCTAATCTGGGCCTGAAGATCCTCAGCCAGAGGGGTCACGGTCTTCTGGAACTCCTGCAGACGCTGGTCAACCTTCTCCTTGATTTCAGCAGTGTAGGGCTCCAGCTGAGCCTGCAGATCCTTCACGCTCTGCTCCAGGTTTCCTCTCAGCTCCTCACTCTTCTGGAGCAGAGTGGCCTTCAGGGTCTCAGAATCCAGGGATTCTGCATATGGAGTCATGGCTGTCCTGAGCTCCTCCACTCTCTGCTGGATCTGGCTCTTGAGGTTGTCAGCATAGGGCTCCAGCTGGTCTCTCACAGTGATCAGGTCCTGGCCCAAACGCTCCCTCAACACTTCAGTCTCTTTGGTGATTCTGGTCATCAGCTCTTCAGCCAGAGGATCCATCTGTTTCTTGAGGGTGACGGCATATTCACTGGCCATATCGGCACTCTGGGTCAGTCTAGCACTGTTAAATGGAGAAGGGCATTTGAGTTTCATATCAGGGCATAAGAAATAGTCTAAATAACAGTGTCCTGGAGGTAAATATTCTTGACTTACTTGATGTCCTGTCCCAGTTGGGAAGACCTGATCATCTTGACAGTTTCCTCTGCAGTTTGTGTTGCCTTTGAAACATAGCTCCAGAATGCATCAGTCAGCTGCTCCAGCTGTGGCTTGGGCTCATCAGCAGAGAATAGGTTGGCCTGGCAACCTGTTGATGGAGCATTTCAGTTTGATCACATGGTATTATTAATAGATTCTGTAAATTTATCAAGCCTTAAAACATTTTCATATAGTAATTTTCTCCAAATTTCTCACCTGTAAATACAGCAAGTGCAAGAACCACAAGAACCTTCATGATGTTCAGTTTTAGTCTATACTGTAAGTAAAAAAAAAAAAAAAACTTTTTAATGAATATCTCCTTCTTTTGCATAAATGTAAATAGTGCTCTATTTTGAATTTACAAAAAAAGCGTGAAAGTTCTTACCTGTGTCAGTGTGTTTTAATTGATGCTGTCCTGTCTGAAGAACAAGTGTGAAGGCTGCTGTTTCACATCTGTGTTTATATAGCATAGGGAGGTGATTGCCATAGTGGAAACCCAAAGTCCAGTGGGTAGTGCCTTGCTGTCATTACTCCACATCATAATGCCCTGACTGTACCTTCAACCACACAGACTTTCAGATTCAGAACAGATAATGGTAACAGTGGAACTTTGCCTTTAAAAGCAGTAATGTATTTTTTGATGAAGTTTTAATTGGGACAAAATGAAAATACATAAAATATTGTTTGGGCTTAGCACTTAACATTACACAGATGTCATTAAAGGGAAGTTTAACTAGAATCCCCTATACTTCCTAAAACAAACAGGTAAAGTATACATAATGGAAACATTAATTTAATTAAAATCTAAAAGCCTAAACTCAGTTATCCAGAAAAATCCATTTATTTAAGGTCCATATTAGATATTGAAACCAGACAGAGCCCCACATTTGAACATTTGACCTAATAAAACAACAAATGATAAAGACGTTCTGCACACCCTGATAAGATCTGTCACATCACCCAAAGCCTCTTGATTCTGTGTCTGCTGGTATTAAGTATTTTTACTCTTGTCATTTAGCTTTAAATTCTTGGAGTTAACTTTATTAACAATGATAATAATTAGCTATTTATTAAGTAATACATAGAGTGTTTCAAAGGGAATAGTCTCCACATAAACTGATTCTGTATCCCATGGAACTGTCATGATCCCAACTCCAGGGATAAAAGAACAGAAAGCTGTAGAATTATTCAGTAACAATATCTGTCTGGTTAAACCACAGGAAAATAATTTGTCACTATCATATAATTCATTTTCACCAAAGTTGATGAGAAGTAGTCCCACCTATAATCTAATTTGAATGAGAGATGAGTGGAAAAATGCATTTCTCACCACTAGATAGCACTGCCACTACAGTGAAGCTATGGGTTAGTTAACCCTTTATGAAGATTTTTATTTATTTATAATTGTTTACATTAATAACGATCTCATCACTTCCAGCAAGGAGCAAATCATTTATCATTTGCAAAGAGTACATCAGCATTTATTAAAAATCAAGCCTGAAGTGAAAAGTCAAACTCAAATGAAACAGTTGTAGAAGTTTTTTCACATTTATTTAAAATATTATATCATATTTAAAATATTGCATTTTGAATAGTCAAAATGATTGAAGGATCACAAGAAATCCCAATCATAAAATGCCACTGGTCTAAGGAGCAAGGGAGGCTGAGCCTCTTCAAATATGTGATATGATAAAATTAACTGTTGTTTTTAACCAGTCACTTATGATACATATTGTATTATAATACATAATGGTCTGATTTCACAGACAGGGTTTAGACTAAGCCAGGATTAGGCCTCAGTTCATTTGAAGCATTTAAGTAGCTTTTATAAACGTGCCTTATAAAAACATAACTGATGTGCATCTTGAGACAAAACTATGACACAGACATATTTTCAGATATGTCAGTGCAAGTTGCTTTTAGTTAAAATAGCTCAAACATGATTTTAGTCTGGGACTAGACTCAAGCCATGTTTGTGAAACCAGGGGAATGTATTTTATTAGAATAATTTTGCAAGCTCATTCAGTGCAAGATGACCACTAAGGTCCACAACACAGCCTAGCATAATCAACAGAGTAAGCAGTGAATTATTTAACTCATGGTTTTTTTTTTGTTTTTTGTTTTTTTGAATTGGACATGTTAGCCTTGTGCATTTCCTGAGTGCTACTTAATTAGATGAAAAAATAATAATATTTTGAATGATGATTCAGCTATGCTTATCTACGTTACTGGACATAATATTCTGAAACATTGTTAAGAAATGGCAGGTGTTTTATTGCTGATAAATAAGACAAATGATACACTTAGCTTTTATAAATTTGCCAGAAGCAGCACATTTTCTGTCAGAGGTATTAAAGAGTTGCTAAACTGAAATAAATACACAATAGTTTTTACAGAAAGAGAGCAACATTTCTGCATCTATATTGATGAATGGTTAAGATGTAAACAACAGGATTTCAATCAAAAAATCACTTATCCTATATATTAGTGTTTGGCCTATCAACTGTAAGACATCTTGTTGATGCCTAATAGTATGATTTAGGTCATGGTTATCGGAGATATGTGGGATTTTGGAGTCACAATTCTCATGGAAGGAAAAACAGTTCTGTTGGTGACAAAGGAAGAAGTCTTTGAAGCATCTAATTTCTCTTGATGAAGGACTCATACAGGGAGGTGAGCTGGTCCTTCAGGTCCTGTGCGTAGGGGTCCAGCTTTTCCTTCAGGTCTTCAGCGTAGGGTGTGAGACTCTGCTGAACCATCTGGGCTCTCTCTCTAATCTGGGCCTGAAGATCCTCAGCCAGAGGGGTAACGGTCTTCTGGAACTCCTGCAGACGCTGGTCAACCTTCTCCTTGATTTCAGCAGTGTAGGGCTCCAGCTGAGTCTGCAGATCCTTCACGCTCTGCTCCAGGTTTCCTCTCAGCTCCTCACTCTTCTGGAGCAGAGTGGCCTTCAGGGTCTCAGAATCCAGGGATTCTACATATGGAGTCATGGCTGTCCTGAGCTCCTCCACTCTCTGCTGGATCTGGCTCTTGAGGTTGTCAGCATAGGGCTCCAGCTGGTCTCTCACAGTGATCAGGTCCTGGCCCAAACGCTCCCTCAACACTTCAGTCTCTTTGGTGATTCTGGTCATCAGCTCTTCAGCCAGAGGATCCATCTGTTTCTTGAGGGTGACAGCATATTCACTGGCCATATCGGCACTCTGGGTCAGTCTAGCACTGTTAAATGGAGAAGGACATTTGAGTTTCATATCAGGACATAAGAAATAGTCTAAATAACAGTGTCCTGCAGGTAAATATTCTTGACTTACTTGACGTCCTGTCCCAGTTGGGAAGACCTGATCATCTTGACAGTTTCCTCTGCAGTTTGTGTTGCCTTTGAAACATAGCTCCAGAATGCATCAGTCAGCTGCTCCAGCTGTGGCTTGGGCTCATCAGCAGAGAATAGGTTGGCCTGGCAACCTGTTGATGGAGCATTTCAGTTTGATCACATGGTATTGTTAATAGATTCTGTAAATTTATCAAGCCTTAAAACTTAACATTTTCATATAGTAATTTTCTCTGAATTTCTCACCTGTAAATACAGCAAGTGCAAGAACCACAAGAACCTTCATGATGTTCAGTTTTAGTCTATAATAAAAAATAAAATAAATAAAAACCTTTTAATGAATGTCTCTGTCTTTTGCATAAATGTAAATAGTGCTCGATTTTGAATTTACAAAAAAGTGTGAAAGTTCTTACCTGTGTCAGTGTGTTTTAATTGATGCTGTCCTGTCTGAAGAACAAGTGTGAAGGCTGCTGTTTCACATCTGTGTTTATATAGCATAGGGAGGTGATTGCCATAGTGGAAACCCAAAGTCCAGTGGGTAGTGCCTTGCTGTCATTACTCCACATCATAATGCCCTGACTGTACCTTCAACCACACAGACTTTCAGATTCAGAACAGATAATGGTAACAGTGGAACTTTTGTTCAGATGTCATTAAAGGGAAGTTTAACTAGAATCCCCTATACTTCCTAAAACAAACAAGAAAAGTATACATAATGGAAATTAATTTAATTAAAATCTTAAAGCCTAAACTAAGTTATCCAGAAAAATCCAATTATTTAAAGGGGTGGTTGATTATGATTTCACTTTTCTAATTTTAGTTAGTGTGTAATGTTGCTGTTTGAGCATAAACAACATCTGCGAAGTTACAACGCTCAAAGTTCAAAGCAAAGGAATATAATTTGCTTTTAAAGAAATCGTTTTTTTAAGGACTACAACAAACGGCTGGTAGAGACTACACAACATTTCTCCCGGGTTAGTGACATCACCAACCCTAGAATTTACATAAACCCCACCCCCGGGAACGCAAATTATAGATATCATGACAGAATATGCTAATCAATGACATAAACTACATAAATTCATCAACTAACCATTCAGAAATGTCCTGTTGTAATCTACATGTTGTCACTTCTTATTGAGGCTCTCCATCAGTAGCTACGTTTACATGGACACAATCGGAATGAAATCAATCCGATTGATGAATCCGAACAAGGTGTTTACATGAATGATAAATAAAGTAATCGGGTTGATGTGCGCGTTTATATGTCACAAGTTTCAAATCGGATCTGATGTTTTGACATGCGCACACTGCACGAATATACAGACTTTCCCGCATAAATATTCTCATCTATTGGTTCTTTATTTGTTTTAAACAGCAGACGTAATATTAATTCGTCTCTGGTCATAATTTAGAGCATATTAACCGTTTTGCCGTGCTGCTTATTGATCACGCAGTAAAAATGCCCCTCCCCGCAGCCAAAACCAGTCGTCTGTGGATGAGAATCCAAAACAAGCACTGGTGGGACGTTGTCCTGCTTCACTTCACAGACGCGCGAGTGAAATTAGGATTTTAGAATGACGGGAAACTTATTAATATGACACTTTATTCAACAGGAAGAACAGCTCGTTCCGCGCGTCATACGTCATTACGCTATTTAACGTCATCGCACATGCGCAGTCCTTTTAGTTTCGGTTTTCAATCCGATCAAGTGTTTACATGTTCTCTCGATCGGATTACAAAAGGGATAAACCACCCCTTTCAATCAGATCGAAATTTCATTCGGATCGAGCTCAATCGGATCGATTAAGGTGTTTACATGAGGGTTTTTTAGTCCGATTGAGCCGTCAGTCCGATTATAAGTGTCCATGTAAACGCAGCTATTGTCTGACTCCAGTTTGAACATAAAAGATTAAAAGTTTTTGAAATTTTCAGTGTGTGTCTGTGTGAGGTCATCGGAGCTGCTAACACAAAAACATACACAGGAGCTCTTGAAGCTCCGCCCTCTGTGACAGGAGCAGCAACTCATTTGCATTTAAAGGGACAGACACAAAAACGGTGAGTTTTTGCTCACCCTCAAAAAGTGACATTTTTAACATGCTATATAAACATATCTGTGGGGTATTTTGATCTTAAAATTCACATACACACTCTGGGGACATCAGAAACTTATTTTACATCTTGTGAAAAGGGCATTATACCACCCCTTCATTTAAGGTCCATACTAAAACCAGACAGAGCCACAAATTTGAACACTTGAACTAATAAAACAACAAATAATAAAGACGTTCTGCACACCCTGATAAGATCTGACACATCACCCAAAGCCTCTTGATTCTGTGTCTGCTGGTATTACGTATTTTTATTCTTGTCATTTAGCTTTAAATTCTAGGAGTTAACTTTATTAACAATGATAATAATTTGCCATTTATTAAGTCATACATAAATTGTTTCAAAGGATATAGACTCCACATAAACTGATTCTGTATTCTCCTTGAATCTTTTAACTCAAAAGTTAAAAGTGTAAATGGTGATATTGCTCCTGTGAAAGTCAGGAAGAAGAGTGGCAGACAAAAAGCACCTTGGAGAAACTCAACAGCAGTGCAAAATATGAAAAGACAATGCAGAAAAGCAGAGTGCATGTGGCGGAAGACAAAACTTGTAGTCCATTATTACATCTACAAAGACAGCACCCATGCTTTCAATATGGAACTAGGCAAAGCTAGACAGACTTTCTTCTCGAATATTATAAACAGCAACTTAAACAACACACACACTCTTTTTGCTACCGTAGAGAGACTGACAAACCCCCCAAGTCACATTCCCAATGAATTGCTCTGAGACAGCAAATGCAGTGAGTTTGCTTCCTTCTTCTCTGAGAAAATCAATAATATCAGAAAGGTGATCAGCACATCCCTGAATTGCTCTGGGGTCAGACAGTTCAGACCACAACCTGAGAAAGTAGTCACTATGTCTGATTTCAAAGAAATTGATGGCAACATTTTGGAAGAAACCGTACAGCACCTTAAAACATCAACCTGCGCCCTTGACGCATTTCCCACATATTTTTTCAAAAGTATGTTAAACTGTTTAGAAGTAGATCTCCTAGAAGCGGTAAATTCCTCACTTCTCTGGGAGTTTTCCAAACTCCCTGAAAACTGCCGTTGTCAAGCCCCTCCTGAAAAAGAGCAATCTGGATAAGACCATTTTAAGCAACTATAGACCGATCTCAAATCTTCCTTTCATAGGCAAGATCATTGAAAAAGTTGTCTTCAATCAGCTGAACAAATTCTTAAGCTCGAATGGATACTTTGGCAATTTTCAATCTGGTTTCCGACCGCACCACAGCACAGAGACAGCCCTCGTTAAGATAATAAACAATATTCACTTAAATACTGATACAGGCAAATTATCAGTGCTGGTACTACTCGACCTCAGTGCTGCATTTGACACTGTCGATCATAACATACTTGACAGGCTGAAATGGTTCAGGTCATACTTAGGAGGGAGAGGTTATTATGTGAGTATAGGAGGCCATTAGTCTGAGTGGACATCCATGACATGCGGAGTCCCTCGAGGCTAAATTCTTGTGCCACTTCTGTTCAACCTGTATATGCTCCCACTGAGCCAAATAATGAGAAAGAACCAAACTGCTTACCAAAGCTATGCAGACGACACACAGCTCTACTTCGCCCTATCGCCTAATGATTACAGCCCCATTGACTCCCTGTGCCAATACATTGATGAAGTAAACATTTGGATGTGACAAAACTTTCTTCATTTAAACAAAGACAAAACTGAAGTCATTGCATTTGGAAACAAAGATGACGTTCTCAAGGGTGAATGCATACCTTCACTCTAGGGGTCAAACAACTAAACATCAAGTCAGGAATCTTGGTGTGACTCTAGAGTCAGACCTTAGTTTCAGTAGTCATGTCAAAGCAATAACTAAATCAGCATACTATAATCTGAAAAATATTGCAAGCATTAGATTTCCAGACAAGACTTAGAGAAACTTGTGCATGCTTTCATCACCAGCAGGGCGGATTATTGTAATGGACTCGTCACTGGCCTTCCCAAAAAGACTATAAGACAGTTGCAGCTCATACAGAACGCAGCCGCCAGGATTCTGAGCAGAACTAGAAAATATGAACATATCACACCAGTCCTCAGGCCTTTGCACTGGCTCCCAGTTACATGATTGATTTTAAATGATGTTTTATAAACAAAGTTCGGGAGGAGCACATTCAAATAATCAATCCAATCTACTCGTCATCAAACAATTATGTCTACCCTAATCAGCATGACAAGAAGTATATATATATCCACTCTGTCAACTCACCTAATATTCCTTGACAGTTTTCCAGCATCCCTCCACCACCCCTACTCCTAACTCTTGGCTCAATCTTTTACAGCCAGGAATACGGGGGGAGTACTCTGGGTTCGGGCCGAATACCGAGCCCGGAGCCCTCTCCTCGGACAGCACGCCAAATACGCATTTATTCTATCTGACTTATTTGTAAGTGTGACTGTGAACTAGTGAAAGTATTATTACTGGTATATAAATTTCAATGGCCTAGGACCTCAATACATTGCAGATATGCTCACTGAATATAAACCCGACAGATCACTCAGATCATTAGGATCACATCAGCTAGAAATGCCAAGGGTTCACTCTAAGCATGGTGAGTCTGCTTTTAGCTATTATGCCAGCCGCAGCTGGAACCAGCTTCCAGAGGAGATCAGATGTGCTCCTACAGTAGTCACTTTCAAATCCAGACTCAAAACACATCTGTTTAGCTGTGCATTTACTGAATGAGCACTGTGCCACTGTTCGTCCGACTGTTTGTACTGTATTTTATTTTACTTTTTTATTCTAAACTGGTTTAATTATTCTTATTTATTTTGATTATTTTTATTTCTTCTAAAGCACTTTGAATTACCATTGTGTATGAAATGTGCTATATAAATAAACTTGCCTTGCCTTGCCTTGCCTTGTATCCCATGGAACTGTCATAATCCCAACTCCAGGGATAAAAGAACAGAAAGCTGTTTAATTATTCAATAACAATATTTGACTGGTTAAACCACAGGAAAATAATTTGTCACTTTATCATATAATTCATTTTCACCAAAGTTGATGAGAAGTAGGCCCACCTATAATCTAATTTGAATGAGAGATAAGTGGAATAATGCATTTCTCACCACTAGCACTGCCACTACAGTGAAGCTATATGGGTTAGTTAACCCTTTATGAAGATTTTTATTTATTTATAATTGTTTACATTAATAACGATCTTATCCCTTCCTGCAAGGAGCAAAACATTTATCGTGTGCAAAGAGTACATCAGCATTTATTAAAAATCAAGCCTGAAGTGAAAAGTCAACCTCAAATTAAACAGTTGTAGAAAAAATTTCTCATTTATTTAAATTATTATATAATATTTATATAAATATTAATATTAATATTGCATTTTGAATAGTCAAAATTATTGAAGGATCACAAGAAATCCCACGCAAAAAAATGCCACTGGTGGCTGGTTATTATACGTATTGTATTATAATACATAATGGTCTGATTTCACAGACAGGGTTTAGACTATAAGCCAGGATTAGGCCGCAGTTCATTTGAAGCATTTAAGTAGCTTTTATAAATGTGCCTTGTAAAAAACATAACTGATGTGCATCTTGAGACAAAACTATGACACAGACATATTTTCAGATATGTCAGTGCAAGTTGCTTTTAGTTAAAACAGCTCAAACATGATTTTAGTCTGGGACTAGAGTCAAGCCATGTCTGTGAAACCGGGGGAATGTATTTTATTAAATAATTGTGCACGCTTATTCAGTGCAAGATGACCACTAAGGTCCACAACACATAGTCTAGCATAATCAACAGAGCAAGCAGTGAATTATTATTTTTTTTTTTTATTGGACATGAAAATCTTCTACATATCAGGAAAAAGATATGGTTTTTTTTTAAGTTCTCAACCTTATTTAATCTTTGTGTTACAAGAAATCAGTTGTGATGACCTTTATCATTTCTGCATTTAGGCTACATGTTATATTGAGAAAATCGCCTTTAAATTTGTCCATTTATGTTCGCGATTGTGCATTCACTTTATATATTTATGGTAAGAAATGTACAAAATATCTTCATAGAACATGATCTTTACTTAATATCCTAATGATTTTTGGCATAAAAGAAAAATCGATAATTTTGACCCATACAATATATTGTTAGCTATTGCCACAAATGTACCCGTGCAACTTATGACTGGTTTTGTGATCCAGGGTCACATATGTTATAGAGTTGCTTTGTTTAAATAAACTTTCGTCACTCCTACAGACTTTTTGAAATATTGTATTAATCTGTCTGAGTATTATATATAGTGTAAAATGCCACTATTCTCATGGGTAGATAACAAGGCCATTTATAACTCCTGTTTTGTATGACATATTTTTTTAATAAAATCACCATATTAGCCTTGTGCATTTTCTTAGGGCTACTTAATTAGATGAAAAAATGCAATATTTTGAATGATAATTCAGCTATGCTGATCTACGTTACTGGACATAATATTCTGAAACATTGTTAATAAATGGCAGGTGTTTTATTGTTGATTAATAAGACAAATGATACACTTAGCATTTATAAATTTGCCAGAAGCAACACATTTTTTGTCAGAGGTATTAAAGAGTTTCTAAACTGAAATAAATACACAATAGTTTTTACAGAAAGAGAGCAAAATTTCTGCATCTATATAGATGAATGGTTAAGATGTAAACAACAGGATTTTAGTAAAAAATCACTTATCCTATATATTAGTGTTTGGCCTGTCAACTGTAAGACATCTTGTTGATGCCTAATAGTATGATTTAGGTCATGGTTATGGGAGATATGTGGGATTTTGGAGTCACAATTCTCATGGAAGGAAAAACAGTTCTGTTGGTGACAAAGGAAAAAGTCTTTGAAGCATCTAATTTCTCTTGATGAAGGACTCATACAGGGAGGTGAGCTGGTCCTTCAGGTCCTGTGCGTAGGGGTCCAGCTTTTCCTTCAGGTCTTCAGCGTAGGGTGTGAGACTCTGCTGGACCATCTGGGCTCTCTCTCTAATCTGGGCCTGAAGATCCTCAGCCAGAGGGGTAACGGTCTTCTGGAACTCCTGCAGACGCTGGTCAACCTTCTCCTTGATTTCAGCAGTGTAGGGCTCCAGCTGAGCCTGCAGATCCTTCACGCTCTGCTCCAGTTTTCCTCTCAGCTCCTCACTCTTCTGGAGCAGAGTGGCCTTCAGGGTCTCAGAATCCAGGGATTCTGCATATGGAGTCATGGCTGTCCTGAGCTCCTCCACTCTCTGCTGGATCTGGCTCTTGAGGTTGTCAGCATAGGGCTCCAGCTGGTCTCTCACAGTGATCAGGTCCTGGCCCAAACGCTCCCTCAACACTTCAGTCTCTTTGGTGATACTGGTCATCAGCTCTTCAGCCAGAGGATCCATCTGTTTCTTGAGGGTGACGGCATATTCACTGGCCATATCGGCACTCTGGGTCAGTCTAGCACTGTTAAATGGAGAAGGACATTTGAGTTTCATATCAGGGCATAAGAAATAGTCTAAATAACAGTGTCCTGGAGGTAAATATTCTTGACTTACTTGATGTCCTGTCCCAGTTGGGAAGACCTGATCATCTTGACAGTTTCCTCTGCAGTTTGTGTTGCCTTTGAAACATAGCTCCAGAATGCATCAGTCAGCTGCTCCAGCTGTGGCTTGGGCTCATCAGCAGAGAATAGGTTGGCCTGGCAACCTGTTGATGGAGCATTTCAGTTTGATCACATGGTATTGTTAATAGATTCTGTAAATTTATCAAGCCTTAAAACATTTTCATATAGTAATTTTTTTCCGAATTTTTCACCTGTAAACACAGCAAGTGCAAGAACCACAAGAACCTTCATGATGTTCAGTTTTAGTCTATAAGTAAAAAAAACACACTTTTAATGAATGTCTCTGTCTTTTGCATAAATGCAAATAGTGCTCGATTTTGAATTTACAAAAAAGTGTGAAAGTTCTTACCTGTGTCAGTGTGTTTTGATTGACGCTGTCCTGTCTGAAGAACAAGTGTGAAGGCTGCTGTTTCACATCTGTGTTTATATAGCATAGGGAGGTGATTGCCATAGTGGAAACCCAAAGTCCAGTGGGTAGTGCCTTGCTGTCATTACTCCACATCATAATGCCCTGACTGTACCTTCAACCATACATACTTTCAGATTCAGCAATGGTAAAAGTGGAACTTTGTCTTTAAAAGAAGTAATACATTTTTTTTTATGAAGTTTTAAATGGGCCAAAATGAAAATACATAAAATGTTTCTATGGCTTAGCACTTAACATTACACAGAAGTCATTAAAGGGAAGTTTAACTAGAATTCCCCTACTCCCTAAAACAAACAGGTAAAGTATACATAATGGAAACATTAATTTAATTAAAATCTAAAAGCCTAAACTCAGTTATCCAGAAAAATCCAATTATTTAAGGTCCATATTAGATACTAAAACCAGACAGAGCCCCACATTTGAACATTTGACCTAATAAAACAACAAATAATAAAGACGTTCTGCACACCCTGATAAGATCTGTCACATCACCCAAAGCCTCTTGATTCTGTGTCTGCTGGTATTAAGTATTTTTACTCTTGTCATTTAGCTTTAAATTCTTGGAGTTAACTTTATTAACAATGATAATAATTAGCTATTTATTAAGTAATACATAGAGTGTTTCAAAGGGAATAGTCTCCACATAAACTGATTCTGTATCCCATGGAACTGTCATGATCCCAACTCCAGGGATGAAAGAACAGAAAGCTGTTTAATTATTCAATAACAATATTTGGCTGATTAAACTACAGGAAAATAATTTGTCACTTTATCATATAAGTAATTTTCACCAAAGTTGATGAGAAGTAGGCCCACCTATAATCTAATTTGAATGAGAGATGAGTGGAATAATGCATTTCTCACCACTAGATACTACCACTACAGTGAAGCTACTGTATATGGGTTAGTTAACCCTTTATGAAGATTTTTGTTTATTTATAATTGTTTACACTAACGATCTCATCACTTCCAGCAAGGAGCAAACATTTATCGTGTGCTAAGAGTACATCAGCATTTATTAAAAATCAAGCCTGAAGTGAAAAGTCAACCTCAAATGAAACAGTTGTAGAAACATTTTCACATATTTTACTTATCTTCTACATATCAGTGACAAATAATACAATATGGCAGATGTTTTATTGTTGCAATAACAAGGACAAATGCTAGAAACAATAATAAATGAAATATATTTCAAAAATATGAAAACTCAAAAATAACTCTGCAGATTAAATCTGGGACTGGAGGTCTTCAGTTGATGCAGCAAAAGATTTTTTCATTTCCTGCAGGTTTTGGTCCACATTCTCCTTGAGTTCAGCAGTGTAGGGCTCCAGCTGAGCCTGCAGATCCTTCACGCTCTGCTCCAGGTTTCCTCTCAGCTCCTCACTCTTCTGGAGCAGAGTGGCCTTCAGGGTCTCAGAATCCAGGGATTCTGCATATGGAGTCATGGCTATCCTGAGCTCCTCCACTCTCTGCTGGATCTGGCTCTTAAGGTTGTCAGCATAGGGCTCCAGTTTGTCTCTCAGGGTGTTCAGGTCCTGGCCCAAACGCTCCCTCAACACTTCAGTCTCCTCTGTGATTTTGGTCATCATATCTTCAGATGGAGGAGTCTGTGTTAGTCTAGTGTGGGGATGTGGAAGGGAAAGGTGTCATTTATGTTTGGTAAAAGAAAATATTTCTAATTATAATAAAAATAATATTGCTGGTAAATATGACTTACTTGAGTTCCTGTCCCAGCTGGGATGTCCTTATCATCTGTGAAGTTTCATCAGTAGTATGCACTGCTTGGGCAATATAGTTCCAGAATGAATTTATTAATTGTTCCAGATGTGGATTTGGCTTCTCTTCATTAGATAAGTTGGCTTTGCAACCTGTTGTGGGAATTGAAAATATCAGATGATTCAAACGTCAGGTAAACAGAAAATTACAATTTGTGCACAGAGGAGAGAAAGCCTTACAGGTTTGGAATAGCATATTTTTTAAACATATTTACTTATAATTTAGCTTCTTCAAACAGTGTAGAAGTAGGATGTTCCTTCAAAACTATAGTCAAGCTTCTACTCACAAGCCTAGATCAAAAGTATTTTAAGATCACAAGAAACAAATGTATCCAAACTTTTGATGGAATTTGGAACTTTTTTTTTTTCTTCTTCTTCTTGAAGTACTTTATATCAATGTTTATAAATCTAACCTGTAAAAACAGCCAATACAAGAATCACAAGAGCCTTCATAGTTTTCAGGGCTTAGCCTGTAAAATAACACATTTTTTCATTTAAACTATATAATATAATGTAGAACATTTTATATAAAACAAATTTTAAACTGGTATATAGTAAATGTATCTTCTTACCTTTGTCAGTATGATTTAATTTACACTGTGAATAGCAAGTGTGGTGGTGACTGTTTCATATCTGTATTTAAATAGTATTGGGAATGTATTTTAATCTCCAGTGGATGTTTTTGTCTAGATGTTGTGACTACACACTCTGTGTGACAAGATGTGCAGATCTGGACGTCCTTTGAAAGGACCAGGTCCAAGAGTTACTGCGTACACCTGCGTCAGCACTGATAATGGAGTACAGACATTAACATAATGTATGATCTATCATTACAATATTTGGCCAAGATACAACTATTTGAAAATCTGGAATCTGAGGGTGCAAAAAAATCGAAACATTGAGAAAATCGCCTTCAAATTTGTCCATTTATGTTCGCGATTGTGCATTCGCTCACAAAAATATATGTTTTATATATTTACGGTAGGAAATTTACAAAATATCTTCATGAAGCATGATCTTTACTTAATATCTTAATGATTTTTGGCATAAAAGAAAAATCGATAATTTTGACCCATACAATGTATTGTTAGCTATTGCCACAAATATACCCGTGCGACTTATGACTGGTTTTGTGATCCAGGGTCACATATGTTATAGAGTTGCTTTATTTAAATAATCTTTCATCACTCAGACTTTTAGAAATTTTGTATTAATCTGTCCGAGTATTATATATATATATATATATATATATATATATATATATATATATATATATATATATATATATATATATATATATATATATATATATATATAGTGTCAAATGCCACACTTCTCATGGGTAGATAACACAGCCATTTATAACTCCTGTTTTGTCTGGTGATTTTTATAAAAAAAAATGTCATATTAGCCTTGTGCATTTTCTGAGGGCTACTTAATTAGATGAAAAAAGGTAATATTTTGAATGATAATTCAGCTATGCTGATCTACGTTACTGGCCATAAAATTCAAAAACATTGTTAATAAATGGCAGGTGTTTTATTGTTGATAAATAAGACAAATGATACACTTGGCATTTATAAATTTGCAAGAAGCAACACATTTTCTGTCAGAGGTATTAAAGAGTTCTAAACTGAAATAAATACATAGCAGTTTTTTACAGAAAGAGAGCAAAATTTCTGCATCTATATGAATGGTTAAGATGTAAACAACAGGATTTTAGTAAAAAATCACTTATCCTATATATTAATGTTTGGCCTATCAACTGTAAGACATCTTGTTGATGCCTAATAGTATGATTTAGGTCATGGTTATCGGAGATATGTGGGGTTTTGGAGTCACAATTCTCATGGAAGGAAAAACAGTTCTGTTGGTGACAAAGGAAGAAGTCTTTGAAGCATCTAATTTCTCTTGATGAAGGACTCATACAGGGAGGTGAGCTGGTCCTTCAGGTCCTGTGCGTAGGGGTCCAGCTTTTCCTTCAGGTCTTCAGCGTAGGGTGTGAGACTCTGCTGAACCATCTGGGCTCTCTCTCTAATCTGGGCCTGAAGATCCTCAGCCAGAGGGGTAACGGTCTTCTGGAACTCCTGCAGACGCTGGTCAACCTTCTCCTTGAGTTCAGCAGTGTAGGGCTCCAGCTGAGCCTGCAGATCCTTCACGCTCTGCTCCAGTTTTCCTCTCAGCTCCTCACTCTTCTGGAGCAGAGTGGCCTTCAGGGTCTCAGAATCCAGGGATTCTGCATATGGAGTCATGGCTGTCCTGAGCTCCTCCACTCTCTGCTGGATCTGGCTCTTGAGGTTGTCAGCATAGGGCTCCAGCTGGTCTCTCACAGTGATCAGGTCCTGGCCCAAACGCTCCCTCAACACTTCAGTCTCTTTGGTGATTCTGGTCATCAGCTCTTCAGCCAGAGGATCCATTTGTTTCTTGAGAGTGACGGCATATTCACTGGCCATATCGGCACTCTGGGTCAGTCTAGTACTGAGAAGTGAAAAGTTGAAATGTGTATTTATGTTAATGCAGTTCAAGATTTTAGTATTTCAAACATAAACTGAGACCTATGGACATTACTTACTTGACTTCCTGACCCAGTTGAGATTCTCTGATCATTTTCAGGGTGTCCTCTGCGGTGCGTGTGGCCTGGCCAACATAACTCCAGAATGCATCAGTCAGCTGCTCCAGCTGTGGCTTGGGCTCATCAGCATAAAACAGGTTGGCTTGGCAACCTGGGGGAAAAAAATACAATTGATTATAAGTCCACCAGACAGTTTCCAATCTACTCAAACAGCTGAATATGTACTTGTTCATGTCTGTATTTGTCTCTGTAATTAATTAACAAAATGTGTTGATAAGGTGTTTGAGCTTCTTGGTCACAAAAGACTACAACATGATTTACCTGTGAATGCCACAAAGGCAAGAATCAGATACAGTTTCATCTTCACAGTTGTTTGCTAAAAAGGAGTAAAAAAATAAATGTTATTTACATGTGCATGTTTAAAACATTTCATGTTTTTTTGCACAATGTATTTTACTGACACAAAAAATACTATTTGTAATAGTAATTTATTATAACATGTTAATCTTAAATTACCTTCAAGTCCCCCAGCAAAATGCTTAGTCCAGTAACCTTCTGTGAGTCCAGACAGTCTTAGGCTTTATATATATATGTGTGTGTGTGTGTGTGTGTGTGTGTGTGTGTGTGTGTGTGTGTGTGTGTGTGTGTGTACAGTTGAATAATCTACAGAAAAAAATCAAAGTCCAGCATCTAGTGCCATGCTGTCAGTGTCACCCCCCCCCCCAGCCTGCTGTCACATGATGTTGTGCTTTGAACCTACTGATAATGAATCTACAAATGAATCGCTTTAGACAAAATAATTGTTGTTTTTTTACCTTTCTCTTGACTCTAGACAGAGCCATGGTGTATTCAGTGGATATTTAACTTAACTTATTTAATTTAACTTAATTTTTATTTCATATTTTTAATTAAGCACTAAAGTTATGACCTTTGTGCCTCCACAGTATTTAGTTCAGATTAGGATGTAAACTTTCAACTGAGAGGCAGTTGTCTTATATATGTGGCCTCATCACCTTTTTGTTTGTTTGTTTTATGTCTTTTATATCATAAAACATGTTTTTTGTATATATATAAATTCAAATGTACTTTTACTAGACTATAAAATTAAGATTATATAAAATATAAAAATTAAGAATAAGAATACATTCATGATACATTCTGTAGAAAATGTATGACTTGAAAGAGTGCTTTTAAAATGTTTCTAATCAATGGAGACTGCATATGCAAGCTGTTGCAAGTCTCAAGTCAAGTCAAGTCAAGTCAAGTCAAGTCACCTTCATTTATATAGCGCTTTCACAAAACAGATTTTTTCTAAGCAGCTTTACAGTGATAATAGAAGATTAATGCGGCTGTACAGCAGCTCTAGAAGAAAGTCTTTATCCAAGTTTTGGATTTATTCATTTCCGTTGTCATTTTCTCAAGCCATGTGATATGTTTATGTGACAATCACCAAAAATAATAATTTATTATTGTGATTTTGATTTTTTTTAAACATTTTGTCATTTTTGAGGTTTGAAAGCCTAAATTATGGCAGAATTTTCATTTTGGGGTAAACTATGCCTTTAAGACAATAGTGTTTTTGAATTAAAAAAATAGCAACATAGGAAACACTGGAGCATCAAATGGGGTAATGCTTGTTTTGGGTTACATGTGCCATTTTTCTGATTCAGGTGGACTTTGTATTAACTAAAAAATGACATAATGGATAGGTGATCAATAGGTCTGCTCAAGGACAATGGTGCTTTTGTTGAGTAGATTTTGTTGAAAACATTGCATGTGGATTTTGACCAAATGCTTTTTTGATACAGTTACACTAATAACTGTATTCCAAAGATTCTTTAAATTAGTACTTTAGAGACTTGAACTCCTCACATTCACTTAGATTGTATATTTTCAGTGTACATAATTTGATGTGATCATTTGTGTTGAGCTTTGATTTGCATGTAAAAGTTGTTGTTTTCACATAAATCAAGCTATAGAGTTTACACTAACTGGCTCATTCAGCATTATACACGTTCTGTTAAACTCCAAACCAGACACACCTCTTTCGTCATCCAGCCAGCGTGGAGGGCAGAGTCCGCTTACAACACTTTTACTGTATCTCTGATTTCCTCCACACATAAAAAAAAAAAAAAACATTTACTGTAGCCTTGGGAATTCAGAGCACAAAAAAAAAATGTAACCTGTGTCACTCTTATGAGAATGTGCTATTTTTTGTAAACATTGTGTAAACCTATTTTCATGAGGTTTCATGTAGCCTATGTTTGATTGTCCACGAAGAACTAAAAAGTAAAACATCTTAATTTAAACCAGACTTTATTACAGCATGACCCACAAATGCATGCAAAAAGAACACGTTACAAGGAATTGAAAGAAATGTTGACCTGTTTTACATGTTTTTGTCTCACAATATTGGGGGTAAGGTCAAAGATCTGATCTGAGTACCATTCATTTGTCAAATACACAAGCAGTTTGACTTAAATAATTTGTGTCTTGCACTGCCAAATGACTAGATGTCATCCACTCTTTTGTCTGAAGGAGAAGTGCAGGCAAACTGGATGCATGGCAACGAGACACAGCGTCTCATTCCCCTTCTCAGGTAACCAGGGTTACATACGTAACGCTTACTTTCAAAATGTAGAACTTCAACACTGCGTCGACAATGACGCTATGGGGAATGAATACACACAATGCCATGCTGAGGGGATGCCTGCATCACTAAGTTGTGAGTATGCACAAACATAGTGGGACAATCATAAACTGACTCTACAGATTACTTTGGAGTCAGAGCGTGTCAATCCCCAGGGCGCAAATGCAGCACATTCCTTAGTGGAGCCACTCCACCAGACAAACTGCCTCTACTTGCTAGGTTCTCCAAGAACTGGAGGCTTTGCACAATACCCAGCCACATACAACCCTACTTCAAGATCTAACTATAGTTGGGGAGTGGACACACGAAACTAAGGGAATTTTGAGTACTTCACACAATTCCTTGCTCTACTCTAAAGGGTATCTTCAGAGTAGCTAAAAAAGGAGCATGCGAAGTGCTAAATCCGTATAGTAATAAGCCTTTCAGGTTACAACCTTCACTATTGCTGCCCATCCAGAGGAAGCCTAAAATCCTTGTTTCTACTCAGAGAAGGAGGTGAAATGAGAACAGGGCACAATGCAGTGTGCCCACTACTCATATCAACCAGACTCTAAAACCCACAGGGAACCGCAGGGGATCTTAGGTTCTTCTTCAAGATTCCAATATGGCCACAAAGGCACTTACCATAAGGCCTGTTAAAGCTAGCGCTTTTTACATATTAGGTGATCGATAACAAGGAGGGATGCCCACCATCATACTAAACTGCATTTGAGTGTTGAAAGTTATAATGTTATTCTGTGTGTTAATTTGTTGGTTATATCAAGGAGTAAGCTAGACCAACATTAGAATAACATACTAATCATATTCTAACATTTCATCATCTTGAGCTATATAACGTTGATTCATTTTATGTACATTTGCTCACCTGTCTAATAAAGTACATGCAAGAGCATCGTCTCTGTCAAGTCAAAGTTAGTCGCAGACGTGGAGCTGATATTGATCCTCGTTTTATTTCTCCTTTTGTCCCTGCTGGCCATGGTCTATAATGTTTGAACGAAACAACAACGTGAGCGTGCCTCTAGACGTAACGCAGTTGTCCACGTTTGTCGCCATGGTTACTATGGCAGTACAAACGGAAACCAGGGATAACGCGGATATTACGTCATTGACAGGCGACAATGCCCAGGGACGAGCCATTATTTAAAATTGGAATTTCTCTGAAATTAAAAAAAAATTGGGAATTTTTGGGATATTGTGTACTTAACTGCAGGAAATATATCACACTGTGCAAGTAATTTTTGGATATTTTATAACAAAAATCTTACATATTGTAAACTGTGATGCTGTCAGAAATTGCATCATGTTTTATTGTCAAACTGTTAATATACTGTAGAAATGTGGCGATTCTTTTGTAATAACATTTTTTGTAGTGTAATTATATGTTTATTACAGTGTAATTATACATTTCTAACAGTGTAATTATAAATTTCTTACAGTCTTACTATACGTTTGTTACAGTGTAATAACACATTTGTTAAAGTTTAATTGTACATATATTAGTTTATACATTTATTACAGTGTAATAACACATTTGTTACAGTGTAATTACAAAATTTTTACAGTGTAATCATATGCATTCATTTGAAGAAATGTAGCGATTCTTTTGAATAAATATAGTGATTCTTTTCGATCAAAGAGGAACCGTTTCATCCCTAAAACTCAAACTAGAGAGAGGCTGGCAAACCCTTGTAAATCTTTAATAAACCCCAGGTTGGGAAACGCCATACAACTATATAATGAATTTTACATTATTTAAGCAACTGGAAGCTTATTAGTTTGACATCTTTTTTTTTTTTTCTTCAATATGCCATAAGAAGTCAAACTAACTTTTTAAAACAATTTCCTTTCTTTTTTTTACAATATCATTTGTTATGAAAAATAGCAACATACACATATAGAAACAATAGCTACAACATGTCACAGTAATAGGCTATAGATTTAGTATAGATTTATAGCAAAAAAAATATATTCCCTTAATAGGTTAGGCTAACTTATAAATTCATATTACCACAATAAATACAATAAAACGTGATACATTCGATTCTATTAAAGGTGGTCATGATTTTTAAAAAAAAAAGCTTTATAATAAATGTTTGTGCAAGATGATGTTTTCTCTTTCATCAGTCTTTTTAGCGGCTGTTCTAGATCATGTTTGACTTTCTCCATAGCGTTTTAAAGTGTTAAATCCTCAATACAATGCAAGTGGGTCGTGTAGTGTGGTTAAAATCAACATGATTTACACTAGGCTAGAGAAAAATAAAGTGTAATTGAGGAAATGTCCACTAGGGGGAAACCAAAGGCTGCAGGCAGTAGCTGACACGCTCTATGTTTTGCGTCACAGTCAGTACAGCTGGCGCACAGGCAACAAGGAGTTTGTGTCGTCTCATTTTATTTATGTCTAAGTATTTTCCCCTTTTCCAGGTATAGACTATTTATAAATTAATTTCTGTTGTGAGTTAAAACTATACAGTGGTTGTAAAGCTCATTATTTCTCCTAAACATATATAAAAATGTGAGATTTGATGGTTTAATTATCGTGTGTTTGACATGCTAACCACAAGGAAACTGGGGGCTAAACTGAATGTATCTTACAGTATGTCCTTACATACCATTTATTATCTGAAATGGTTAGGAGTAAATGTTATGTGGAATATAGTCTATGTTATTTTCTGTATTTCATGGTTAATCTGTCTATTGATAAGTGACTGCTGAAATAGTGTTTCATTTTATTTTAGTATTAAAGAAGTTGTAGAAAAGTTGATACAGGACTAAATGTTAAAAATGCAGCTTTAGTGCTAATTCATATTCAGTTATAAAAAATGTGAAGTTATAAAAAATGTATTTAAATCACAGTTATGATGACTGTTGTGATACATTGTTACACATTGTTGATTTGTCTGCATATTAATGTGAATTAATGTATTGATGAATACATTCAATTCTCTTTTATGTTGTTTTGAAAAAGGAAGAAATGAGTTGACACAGTCAATACAGCTGGCGCACAGACAACAAGGAGTTTGTGTTGTCTCATTTTATTTATGTCTATTTTCCCCTTTTCCAGGGGTGCAACATTTTGGAGGCCCCAGCGAGGATGGATGGTCCATGGTCCTGCCGATCGATGTAGTGCCAGACGACAACATTCCACCTTGCAACAACAACCATCACGATAGAAGGTCGGCGGTGTGCAGTATAGTCTCACGACCAGACGGGCAGAAGTGCTGGTAATCTGAGGTTCCTTATACTAACCAGGAGAAGCTGCAAGTTTTTCCTGCCCAAGTAGACATTCTGCTTTACACTGACACTGACCATTTATTCACAACCAACATGGAGACGCTAGAGGACTTGAAACTTGAAGTAGTTGGGACACTTTATACACTGAGTAGTGATCAGTTGATTGCAGTGTGTAACTTTCTACATATCTTTGGTACCGAACATGAGAATGTTTTGGGGAAAAGTCGTTCATTTCTAATTGCACGCATTGTGAAGTATATAGAAAGAGATGAGGAAGAGGAACCTGAGGACCAAGGTATGTCTCTCCTCCTTAACCTGAAAGACAAAATTGTTGAAATTCAACTACCAATTCAGCCTGCAATTCAGAATTCCGTAGAGCCGCAACAAGTAGCTCAGGTGTCAGAACAGGAAATGCTGCAAAAACAGATTGAAGCACTGCAGTTAGCTTTACAACTAGATGTACCGCATCGCGGTACAAAATATGACCGCCGCTCAGGCCTGCACTGGCTTTCCATAAAAATAAATGACGTGGAGTAATTTGGCTGTATTGCGTGTTTATGTATATACCTAAAAAAAGTAATAGTATGTGCATGTCTGTCTGTGTGTGTGTGTGTGTGTGTGTGTGTGTGTGTGTGTGTGTGTGTGTGTATGTGTGTGTGTTTGTGTATGTGTGTTTGTGTATGTGTGTGTCTGTGTGTGTGTGTGTGTGTGTTAGGGGTGTAACGATACACCAATGCCACGGTTCGGTTCATATCACGGTTTTGGAGCCACGGTTCGGTTCGGTTCGGTTCGGTTCTGTTTGCTGTGGGGGCAGGGTTCATGGCAGGGCACCACCAGCAATAATAACACTAGATTCACTTTTAACTTAATAAAAACAACAACAACAATAATTTAACTTAACTTTATTAATTTTATACATTGGCTTCATGTTTTCTTTAGAGCAGTTAGCACACCTGAGTTAACTAAAATGAAATAGCCTAAATGTCTCCACTGACTAGTCAGAAATAAACTGCACACCTGAGTAGGGTTGCCAACTTCAGAAAAGTAAAATGCGGGACAATTGTGGTTCTTTATAGGAAAATGAGGGACACTCAAAATATTTACTGTATCGCACAATGTACATAATTTCAGTGTCTGCAAACTGTAGTTAAGTATAGGCTATGTTTAAAAGGTTATCAGACAAACACATTTGTATTGCTTAACCTATTTATGTACAATTTAATTCTAAAAATAATTTTAATGTCATACAAAAAAATATATGTCACATTACAAACAAACCAACATTCAAAATAACCGCATTTATCTGAAATGGAAAGCTTTTTTAACATTATACATAGGCCTACAGTTCAAAAGTTTGAGGTTAAGATTATTTTTTGGGGAAAGTAATTAAAGAAAGTAATTTCCTACTTTTATTCAGCAAGGATGCATTACATTAATCAAAAGTGACAATACATTTATAGTGTTACACAAGCTTTCTATTTCAAATAAATATCTTATGATCTTTACATTCATCAAAGAATCCTGGGGGGGTGGGAGGGGGGGGACAAAACCGTTTTAAACAAATAATAATCAGAAATGTTTTGTGAGCATATTATTCCCTCAGGTAGATTGCATGTTTTCTTGCGTGGCTGGATGTTGGACTCATGAACAATAATCACGTTGTTTGCATTCGCCAAAAGTGATTTGCCGAAATCAAAACGTGGACAGTGAAAGGAAATTACCGTTAGCGCGAGACGAGTCAGGCCTGAAGCGGAAGCGGCCAGACGGCAAAGGATTATGTTCGCAAATCAAACAATGATTAAAAAAAGCTGTGATATGTCATCATATTGGATGATGACAGGTGTCGGTGATCATTCTCAAGATTCGTGATCAGCACTGCTGCTGTTACTGCTGTATCAATATCAGTCAGTGGTTGTGACCGCAGGGTCTTCAATCACAATATGCCG
Source organism: Scardinius erythrophthalmus (assembly GCF_964197995.2). Taxonomy (NCBI): domain Eukaryota; kingdom Metazoa; phylum Chordata; class Actinopteri; order Cypriniformes; family Leuciscidae; genus Scardinius; species Scardinius erythrophthalmus. The sequence continues at coordinate 18,366,189 of NC_138236.1, forward strand.
TGGCGTGGAGTTGCCATCCTGAAGTGCGTATGTAAACTCCCGAGCGTGATCGATCACCCAAATCACGTGACATGCACTTTATTTAGTAAATAATATTATAATAATATTTATTAAAACTACAGCTCTTATTGTGTACTCATTAATTACTATTTAATCAAATGTCAAGGAAGAAAAAATAGTTTTGTGACAAAGTGAAGTGAGAGTTGGGCAGCGGGGGGCGGGGGGCGGGGCGCGTTCGGTTCGACATGAGAGTATCGCGGTTCGAACCGTGGCTGTTGTATCGCGGTTTTTCGGTTCGGTTTGAATATCGTTACACCCCTAGTGTGTGTGTGTGTGTGTCTGTGCGTGTATGTATGTGTGCGTACATGTGTGCGCGTGTGTGTTTGTGTGTGTGTGTCTGTGCATGTGGATTTGTATGTGTGTGTATGGGTGTGTGTCTGTGCGTGTGGATGTCAGTGTGTGTGCATGCTTGCGTTTGTTTGTATTCCTGCATGTGTGTGTGTGACAGTATCATCCTAAACCAGCAACCCTTCGCTCAACATCACCATCTACAGGCCGATGAGTGTACAGTCACTAAATGTGCACATAAATGAATTTATTTTATACCCCCCCATGGATGAAATTCTACAAAACTTAGCAGAGGATACCCCCAGAGGATGTCAAGTTAATCATACACATGAAATATGGTGCAGTTCTGAACATCTCCACTGAAGATAGGGGCGATTAAAGCAGAATAATATTGCATTTTCATTTTTTATGGGAGGGGCGCAAATCACAAATGAGTGATTATGGGCTAGGTTGATGTGGGCCCTTAAGAGCAACATACCATAAAAATTTCTTCATCCTCGGTGCCACGGTTCAGGTAGTTATTTAGGAAAAGCTGCATTTTTTGGGTTTGGGGGGGCCCAGCGCGGGGGGGGGGAGTGGCCCCCGGGGACCAAACGAAATTTTTCCGTAAAAGTCTAGTAGACCAACATACCATAAAAATTTCTTCATCCTCGGTGCCACGGTTCAGCTAGTTATTTAGGAAAAACTGCATTTTTTTGGTTTTGGGGGGGCCCAGCACGGGGGGGGAGTGGCCCCCGGGGACCAAACAAAATTTTTCCGTAGAAGTCTAGTGGGGCTACATGCCCACCAAATTTCATGTTCCCCGGTGCTTCGGTGTCCCTGGTATCGTTGACGAAAAATTTACGGGGGCCCCAGCGCAGGGGGGGGGAGTGGCCCCCGGGGACCAAACGAAATTTTTCCGTAAAAGTCTAGTAGACCAACATACCATAAAAATTTCTTCATCCTCGGTGCCACGGTTCAGGTAGTTATTTAGGAAAAACTGCATTTTTTTGGGTTTGGGGGGGCCCAGCGCGGGGGGGGAGTGGCCCCCGGGGACCAAACGAAATTTTTCCGTAGAAGTCTAGTGGGGCTACGTGCCCACCAAATTTCATGTTCCCCGGTGTTTCGGTGTCCCTGGTATCGTTGACGAAAAATTTACGGGGGCCCCAGCGCGCGGGGGGAAGTGGCCCCCGGGGATCAAACGAAATTTTTCCGTAAAAGTCTAGTAGACCAACATGCCATAAAAATTTCTTCATCCTCGGTGCCACGGTTCAGGTAGTTATTTAGGGAAAACTGCATTTTTTTGGGTTTGGGGGGGCCCAGCGCAGGGGGTGGGGGGGGGAGTGGCCCCCGGGGACCAAACGAAATTTTTCCTTAGAAGTCTAGTGGGGCTACATGCCCACAAAATTTCATGTTCCCCGGTGCTTCAGTGTCCCTGGTATCGTTGACGAAAAATTCAGTAAGGTGACGAAAAAAAAAAAAAAAAAAACCTTTGACAATCCCTATATGACCGCTTTCGCTAGCTACGCTAGCGGCGGTCATAATTATCACTGCAGAAAACACAAAGTGAAACAAAACATGAAGTAAAGACAGTGAATCAAACAAACCAGAACAGTAATCCAATAAGAGATCTCGCCCAACCATTTATGTGGCAAAGAGAGTTTAAAATAGCGGGCCAAATTGGAGAACCAGGACAAAAAGTTAAACTTCGTTTTTCTAGTATGGCTCATCAGATTGAAAATGGAATAAAGAAAAACGTCCCTGAACACGAAATAGTACATGCAGTCATCAAAGCAATCGCGCCTGGCATGCAACTACGCAGTTACTTAGAGGGCAAAGGCAATTTAACGTTACCTACCTTGAGAAGAATCCTTCACTCACATTATCAGGAGAAGGGCGCTACCGAACTGTACAAACAACTCATGTCAGAGGCCCAAGACAGAAAAGAAACCCCTCAGAACTTTCTCATTCGTGCATTAGATATGAGGCAGAAAATTCTTTTTGCATCACAGGAGGCTGAGTCTAGCCTTAAGTACGACCCTATCCTGGTGCAAAATATGTTTCTCCATACAGTTCTTACCAGTCTGCAAAACGATTACATCAGGGGTGACCTCAAGCCATACCTGCAACAAACAGACATGAGTGATGAACTGTTGTTAGAGAAATTGAATATTGCATGCATGACTGAGGCAGAAAGACAAAGTAAAAAGAAAACTGCAGTTCAACATCGGCCGATGGTGCACACCGTTGAATACACTGATGTCCAGCCCCTGCAGAGAAGAAAGGGAAAATGTTACTTCAGGAAAAGCAGAGTAAACACAGTCCTGACTTGCTAAATGAACTCAGAGAAATCAAATCAGACATGGCGCTATTAAAGAACCTTAGTGCTGAAGTGTCACAAATCAGAGAGTCAATTCAACTGCCTCAAGCCAGTGCAGCACAGAATTTGTCTTCACCTGGTTTACAAGACGACATACCAGCCAATCAGTTTAAGTATTCATCTCCTCCGTATTGGCCAAAATACAGCCCAGGACAGAGAGGAAGGACCGCTCAATTTCAACAAGGATTTGCTCCTCAACGTCATTTCATGCAGCCAAGGGGTCAGCCTAGGAGATATTCAAACTGCCAACAGAGTGAAATTGATACTTATTGTACACACTGTTAAAGATGTGGAAGCAGTGAGCATTTCCTGGCAGGCTGCAGAGCAAGAACAACAAACTCACCCAGAGATGATTGTTTAAACGAGGGAGGGTTACTTTCATGGGACAGGAGGTGACCTGCCAGGTGTTAATGTCCCACCAACAGTGCGCGTGTTGTGGCGTGAAGGGGGATTCCCATACTTTAAGACTCTGTACATCATGCCATAAGTCTCTTTACTGCTCTAAGTTATGTCAGGCTCATCACTGGAGTGAACATAAGAAAGAATGTAAGCGAAATGAACACAAAGATATGCAAGAATTAAGGGTGAAAACGAGAACAAATTCAAACAAAACATTGAGTGTGGCCACTTTAGTGGGAAAACAGTGTCTCATTGACTGTTATATCCATGGAGTAAAAACAACAGCATTGTGGGACACGGGTTCTCAAGTTTGTATCATTGACGAGTGGTGGAAAAATAAGGTATTACCTGATGTGAAGCTGAGGCTTGTCTCCGAGATAATTGATGCATCTGACACACTTCAGATAGTTGCAGCCAACGGACAGGGTATCCCTTATGTGGGATGGATAGCAGTCACATTTCGGTTGCCAGGAGAAAACAGCGATATCAGCGATTCCATCATTCCCATTTCTAGTAACAAAGGGAAAACACCATTCCCATCCTATTATTGGTTACAACGCTATAGAGCTCATAGTGACTAACCACTCAGGGGAAAGCACAGATCCAAAATGCGGAGAACAGTTAAAGAGAATAGTGAAGATGACATTCCCGAGATTAGAGACAAGCCACATTAAAGCTTTTATAGAAAGTGTCAGGGCAGAAAAGTCATATGAATACAGTATGTGGTGAGGACTTCTAGAGAAAAGGTGTTAATTCCCAAGCGTACCTCTCTGCAGGTTGAGTGTCGGATAAAGATGAGCTCTCTGAAGGAGGACACAACTTTAATGTTTGAACCTGATGTTGATCCAAAATGGGCAGAAGGGCTTGAGTTCCAGGAAACACTTGTGCAGGTGAAAGGGGGGGCATCACCATACGTTATGCTTGATGCTCGGAACCCAACGGATCATGACATTGTCCTGTGTAGTAAAACAGTCATTGGAACAGCACAGGGGGTACAAGCTGTTTATCCGTCCACATCATTTGATCAGTCAAGCCAGTCCATACGTACATCGGTGACTTCCATCCAAACGAGCAGCGTTGAGTCTACCAGTGATGTTTGGGACCCCCTGGTGGATTTGAGTCATCTGAGTCAGCCTGAAAAAGAAATAGCACACAAAATGTTACGAGAGGAATGTCTGCCATTCTCCAAATCAGATGATGACATTGGGTGCATAGAAAATCTAACACTGAAAATATCTCTAAAAGACACAATTCCTGTTGCACGTTCATACATCTCCGTGCCTAAGCCGCTGTATAGGGAAGTAAAAGATTACCTTCATGACCTGATTGCTCAGGGCTGGATATCAAAATCAACATCATCTTATGCATCACCTGTAGTCTTCGTTAGGAAAAAGGATGGAAGCCTACGCCTTTGTGTGGATTACAGGGAACTGAATAAGAAGACCCATCCTGATCGTCAGCCAATTCCCAGAGTACAAGATATCCTCGACAACCTGGGCGGGAATTCGTGGTTTTCACTATTAGATCAGGGCAAAGCATATCATCAAGGGTTTATGGCAAATGAGAGTGGGGGGGTTATATGAGTGAACTCCATGGGGGTTATATGAGTGGATAAGAATTCCCTTTGGCCTGACAAATGCTCCAGCTGCATTTCAAAGGTGTTTGGAGGAATGCCTGGAGAATTTGAGAGACCGGATATGTGTGCCGTATCTTGATGACATACTAGTCTATAGCAAGTCTTTTGAAGATCATGTCCACCAGGTGCGGGAGGTACTGCAGCAGCTTAGACGGTATGGAATAAAACTGAAACCAAGTAAATGTGGAATGTTCAAAAAAGAAATCCGCTATCTTGGTAGGATGGTTTCTGCTGAAGGTAGCAAAGTGGACCCAGCTGATACGGAGGCTGTGCAAGCTTGGAAGGAAAAGACACCGCGCACCGTCGGGCAGCTGCGAACTGTGATGGGGCTAAGCTACTTAAGCTACTACAGACAATATATTAAAGATTTCTCAAAGATTGCTGGACCACTATATGACCTAATCAAGGGCACCCCAGAAGAGGGAAAGATGTGCCAAAAAACAAGACAAAGCAGACTGAAAAATAGAGGAGTGCCTTCTAACCAACCAATCGTTTGGAAAGCTGAGCACCAAGAGATTTTGGAGACATTGATCAACCATCTTCGAACCACCTATCCTCGGTTTCCCAGACTTTTCGTTGCCCTTTATTCTTCATACGGATGCCTCAAACCAAGGTCTGGGTGCAGTATTGTACCAAAAGCAGGATGGTAAGCTCTGTGTAATAGCGTATGGCTCACGGACACTCACGACTGCTGAACGAAACTACCACCTCCATTCGGGAAAACTAGAGGTTCTCGCCCTCAAGTGGTCAGTGACTGAGAAATTCAGAGACTACCTATACTACGCACCGACATTCACAGTCTTCAGCCATAATAACCCTCTCACGTATGTGTTATCCAGCACGAAGCTGAATGCAACTGGTTGTAGGTGGGTAGCTGAGCTAGCCGACTTCCATTTTTCAATAAAATATCGCCCGGGTCGAGAGAATGCAGATGCTGATAGCTTATCAAGATTGCCTCTCAACATCGAAGAGATGATGGAACAATATACAGAGGAATTGTCATCAGACTGTATTGCAGCGACTGCTCAAGCAGTGGAAGTACAGGAAGATTCTTTATCGTGGGTAGTATCTGATCCTCCATGTCCATCAGATGGGGGTGTAAATAATTCTATTCCTGGGAATGAGATTCAACAGGCCCAGTGAGAGGATTTGCATATTGGTACTGTAATCAAATGTAAACTGACCAGTGTGAGGCCATGTGGAAACCAAATTAAGTCTCTTACCGCTAAGAGTAGATGTCTTCTTCGGGAGTGGGAGAAGCTCTATGTAGATGAAGATGGGATCTTGAAGCGGAAAACATCTACAAGGAACCAATTGGTTCTACCTGAAAGATACAAGACAGTTGTGATGAAAGAATTGCACAATGAGATGGGCCACCAAGGCATCGACCGTACAACATCCCTAATCAGAGACCGTTTCTTTTGGCCTCATATGCAACAAGAAATCGAACATTATGTTGCAAAAAGCTGTCCTTGCTTAAAGCAAAAGAAGCCTTGTAAAGAAACAAGGGCCCCTCTTACCAACATCATCACAACACAGCCCTTTGAACTTGTATCGGTAGACTTTCTGCATTTAGATAAATGTAAGGGAGGATATGACTATATATTAGTGGTAGTCGGCCACTTTACACGGTTTTTGTAGGCATACCCTACACCGTCAAAGTCTGCAAAAACAGTAGCTGATCGCCTGTTTAATGACTATGCCCTGCGATTCGGATTTCCAAAGCGAATACACCATGACCAGGGTGGTGAATTTGAAAATCAGCTTTTAGCTCAGCTGACAAAGAATTGCGGTGTCCTCAGTTCCAGAACGACGCCATACCACCCGTAAGGGAATTAACGATTTAACAGAGCGATTTAACAGGACCTTACTTCAGATGCTCAAAACACTGACGAACAAGCAGAAGACGAACTGGAAGGAATCCCTGAATAAACTGATATTTGCATACAATAGTACTAAATGTGAGGTCACAGGGTTCTCACCTTTCTATCTTCTTTATGGACGACATCCCAGACTGCCAATTGACCTTCTCTTTGGTTTGGAAGAAAGCACTGGTACAGTAAGCCAGCAGGAATATCTGAAGAGATGGAAGGAACAGATGCGGGAAGCATATGAAATATCAAGGGAAAATATGGAGAAGGCAGGAGGACGGTGTAAGAAGTATTACGATAAGAAACTGAGGAGCACAACCTTGTATCCAGGTGACCGAATACTTGTTAGGAACCTGACGCCAAGAGGAGGTACGGGTAAATTGCGTAACCATTGGGAAGAGACCATCCACACTCTTGTGAGGCAAGTAAAAGAAAATCTCCCAATTTATGAAGTCAAGCCTGAACTGGGAAAGGGGAGGTCTAGAATCCTACATCGTAATCTCTTGCTTTCATGCGATCACTTGCCAATGGAAGGACAATCCAATAAAGATGCTAACCTAGAGAAAAGGTTGACAAAGGACTACAAAAAGAGGAGTGACATTGTTGAAACTGATAGAGATGAAGAGGATGAGGATGAATGTTGTCTTTATTACTCACCAAACCAACAGCATAGTGGAGAAGGGTGCAACGAAGGTGCTGACGAGTTAGAGAGGCGGACGAGCGGACTGGCCAAGCAGATCGGGAATATCGCCGAAATCGGAGATCAGGTGGATGCTATTGGGCTACCAGAGGACGGATGCCCAGGGGAAGAAGACTGTGATGAGGAACTGATTCAAGCTGAGGATCCTTTGATAACTGGACAAGGAGAGGAACATGACGAGAACACATTATCACCTGAGCAATGCAATGATTCGACAACAGTTGAGAGACAATCTAGACCTCGGAGAGAAAGACGTGCCCCTCAACTGTTCACTTATGATCACCTTGGTACTCCCAGTGTCCATAATACAAGTTGTAGTCGTGAAGTTCAGCAGCAATATCAGAATATGCCTTACCTTGGACACCAAACATTTCCATCATGGTCAAGCCCAGGGCCATTTTATAATCCTTACCCATATCAAGTCAAGTCAAGTTTATTTATATAGCGCTTTTCACAACACAGGTTGTATCAAAGCAGCTTCACAGTATAAAATTAAAATAATACATCAATGTTTGTTTCTAGTGGAAAACATCCACGTTTGGTAATGCTGATCAATAGTATTGTTGATTGATTAATTAAATTAAATAAAATAGCCCCAAATATCCCCAACTGAGCAAGCCAAAGGCAACATACAATATCTTGCATACGGATATCAGGGATAGACTGTGGTTTAAAGGTGCCATCTGTCAAAAAAAAAAAAAATCATACTCCACATTCCATACCAGATGGGGGCAGTATACCTCCAGAAAGTCAAGTCAAGTCAAGTCAAGTTTATTTATATAGCGCTTTTCACAACACAGGTTGTATCAAAGCAGCTTCACAGTAATAAATTAGAACAATACATCAATGTTTGTTTCTAGTGGAACGTCTACGTTCGGTAATGCTGATCAATAGTATCGTTGATTGATTAATTCAATTAAATATCCCCAAATATCCCCAACTGAGCAAGCCAAAGGCAACAGTGGCAAGGAACCGAAAAACTCCATCAGGTGACCTAATGGAGAAAAAAAACCTTGGGAGAACCCGGGCTCAGTCGGGGGCCAGTTCTCCTCTGGCGTTTATGAACTAGAGGTCGGATTTAACTGTAGGATTAAAAGTATTATATGAATGCCTGGCTGAAGAGATGCGTCTTTAATCTAATTTTAAACTGGGAGAGTGAGTCTGAGCAACGAACAGTATCCGGAAGACTATTCCAGAGTTTTGGTGCTAAATGTGAAAATGCTCTCCCTCCTTTGGTGGATCTGGATATCCTAGGTATGACCAAAAGCCTCGAATTTAGTGATCTTAAAGAGCGCGATGGATTATAGGGCGATAGAAGATCGGTTAAATAGACTGGAGCTAAGCCGTTTAGGGCTTTATAAGTCAGTAGCAATACCTTGTAATTAATACGGGACTTTATAGGTAACCAATGTAGGGATGATAAAATCGGTGTTATATGATCATATTTTCTTGATCTAGTTAGAACTCTAGCGGCGGCATTTTGGACTAACTGTAGCTTGTTTATTAAGGATGCAGGACAACCGGCTAATAACGCATTACAGTAATCTAGTCTCGAGGTCATGAATGCATGAACTAACTTTTCTGCGTCAGAAACTGATAGCATATTACGTAGCTTAGCAATGTTTCTAAGGTGGAAAAAGGCTGTTCTTGTAACATATGAAATATGATTTTCAAAAGACAGGTTGCAGTCTAATATAACACCCAGGTCTTTTACTGTAGAGGATGAAGTAACAGGACATCCTACTATGTTAAAGTTGTATTGTGAGAGGTTTTGTGGGTGGTTTTTTGAACCGATAAGTAGTACCTTTGTCTTGTCTGGATTTAATAAAAGAAAATTATGCGTCATCCAATCTTTTATATCTTTAACACACTCTGTCAATTTGGATAATTTAGCGTTTTCATCTGGCCGTGATGAAATATAGATTTGAGTGTCATCAGCATAACAATGGAAACTAATTCCATGTTTCCTTATAATATTTCCAAGTGGCAGCATATATATTGAGAATAATAGAGGGCCTAACACAGATCCCTGCGGCACTCCATAGTTTACTGGAGTTATGATAGATTTTTCTCCATTTAAATAAACAAAATGGTAGCGGTCAGATAAATACGATCTAAACCAGCTTAATGCTTGTCCTTGAACACCAGTATAATTTTGTAGTCGATCTAAGAGTATTGTATGATCTATAGTATCGAACGCAGCACTAAGATCAAGTAAAACTAATATTGAGATACAGCCTTGGTCAGAAGCTAAAAGTAAATCATTTGTGATTTTAACGAGCGCAGTTTCAGTGCTATGATGCGGCCTGAATCCAGACTGAAACTTTTCATAGGTGTCATTTTCTTGTAAGAAAGAGCCCAGTTGAGCGGACACAACTTTTTCTAGTATTTTAGACATAAAAGGTAGATTTGAAATGGGTCTATAATTTACTAGATTATTCGGATCTAATTGTGGTTTCTTAATGAGAGGTTTTATAACTGCCAATTTAAATGTTCTTGGAACATGACCTAAAGATAAAGACGAGTTAATAATATTGAGGAGAGGCTCTTCCACTACAGGTAACACTTCTTTTAATAGTTTAGTTGGTATGGGATCTAATAAACATGTTGTTGTTTTAGAGGAAATGATAAATTTATTTAACTCTTTTTGTTCTATAGTTGAAAAGCACTGTAATTGTTCTTGCGGCGTGATAATTGAGGCTGAATTATAAGGCGCGATTGAGGATTGAACGTTTACAATTGTGGTTCTGATGTTTTCTATTTTCTCAGTGAAGAACTTCATGAAATCATTACTACTAAACTGTAATGGAATACTTTGTTCAGGAGACATCTGTTTATTTGTTAGTCTCGCCACGGTGTTAAATAAGAACTTAGGATTGTTATGGTTGTTTTCTATTAGTTTGCGTAGATGCTCAGCCCTGGCCGCTTTTAGGGCCTTTTTATAACGTGACATACTGTCTTTCCATGCGATTCTAAAGACCTCTAAGTTGGTTTGTTTCCATTTACGCTCTAAATTACGGGTTTCTCTCTTTAGAACACGCGTAGTACTGTTGTACCATGGTGCTTTACTTTTCTCTCTGACCTTTTTTAATCTAATGGGCGCAACAATATCCAATGATCCAGAGAGAATGGTGCTCATAGTGCTAGTTAATTCCTCAAGTTCATCTGTTTGTTTGGGTTCACTGAGCAGCTGAGACAGATCCGATAAGCTGTTTGAAAAATTATCTATGGTGGATGGAAGGATTGTTCTGCCTAATCGATAACGCGGCGCAGCATGATATATTACAGGAGTACGTAATATGCAAGTTACCATGTAATGGTCAGTGACATCGTCACTTTGTGGAATGATATCTATATCGGTTGGATCGGTTCCATGTGATATAATTAAATCGAGTGTATGATTAAATCGATGAGTCGGTCCGGTAATGTTTTGCTTGACCCCAAAGGAGTTTAATAAATCAGTAAACGCAGCCCCTAACGCATCATTTTGATTATCTACATGGATATTAAAGTCTCCAACAATTAATGCTTTATCGAAGTTAACTAATAGGTCTGAGAGAAAATCTGCAAACTCTTTTAGGAAATCAGCGTAAGGCCCAGGCGGTCTATATACGGTAGCCAAGGCTAGAGATAATAGGGATGTTTTTCTATCATCTAAGAGCGTAACATTTAGTACAAGTACTTCAAATGAAATAAACTTATAACCCGTTTTCTGAGTAACATTGAGAAAATCTCTATAGATTGTTGCAACACCGCCGCCACGACCATTCAGACGGGGCTCATGCTTATAGAAGTATCCAGGAGGAGTAGACTCATTTAAACCAAAATAATCATTTGGTTTAAGCCAGGTTTCAGTAAGGCAAAGTACATCGAAGCTATTATCTGTGACTATTTCATTTACAATAACTGCCTTAGGTGTGAGTGATCTAATGTTTAGAAGACCTAGCTTTAAAAATTGTTTTTGATTACCAATAGCAACATTTTCTGGTTTAATAACAATTAGATTTTTTCTAGATCCTGCAGTAGATTTATGATTTGATCTCACTAAACGAGGAATAGACACAGTTTCTATGCAATGTTCTACACTATTTATATCAGTTAAATTGGTGCAGCAGAGACTATGATTTGGACTTTTGTTTACTAGTCAAAAGGTATTTAACATTTTGGAGATGTTATCTGACAGAAGATCCGATCCGAATCTGTTTGGGTGTAAGCCATCAGCACGGTAAAGCCTAGGACGCTCCCAAAACAGATTCCAATTATTTACAAAGAGAAGTTTCTGCTCATTGCACCATGACATTAACCATTCATTAAGCGCAAATAATCTACTAAACTTTTCATGACCTAGTCGGTACGTGGGAAGCGGTCCTGACACAATAATCGTTATATCAGGCGATGTGCTGCGTACCGTATCGATCAGATTCCTGAAGTCTTTCTTCAAAACTTCCGTCTGGCGCAGTCTGATGTCGGCCCCTCCCGCGTGCAGGACAACGGTTCCGACGCGCTCGTTCAGAATCTCGGGAACGTGAGCAGCGACTTCAGAAACACGAGCACCAGGAAAGCAGTGACTATGCACCTTACTTTTATTTAACGTAACGTGTACGTGTCGAACGATGGAATCGCCGATGATCACAGCATCGCGTTCTGTTTCGCGAAGAGGGGAGAAGCGGTTTTGTGTGGATATCTCGAAAACCGGGAGGGTCGGAGAGAGTTTTCTTGGTCTAGACCTGACTCGCGACTTCCGCTGCGGAAAAATCCAGGCTTCGTGATGGCATGTTGGAGCCGGAGTGAACGAGACCATGGCTGATCGCGACCTCGACGTTCGGGACCGATGTTGAGGAACGCACGGAGTAGACGAGGTCGGAGTCAGCGGGTTAGTAACATTAATCTCTGATTTGTGTGCCTCGGCGCGCGATGTTTCGAGAGCCAAACGCCGGTCTATCAGCTCGGCTTTTCTTACTAAAAGGTCGTGGATCTGTTTCTCAACAGCTTCCAGCTCAGACTGCACCGCGTGCAGCTCAAATGTGTCCTCACCTGCACCAAAAGGTAGACTACTTACATTTGATATATTCGCCATTTTAACAGATGGACAGTAAGTTACAACGACGCTACCAGTGGTGCTATCAATATTAATACTAATTTATGGCTTAAGTCTTGGATATAATCCGTCTTTTCAGTGGTACGGGTGTAGAGTAGACGCACGATAGGTGAAAAATGTTTGTTTGTAACTTAAATGAGTGCGGAGAAGACGCGTTCAGCCGTGATCCACGGACGTAACCTATAAGAGTATCCAGCGTTGGATCACAAGGCTTGAGACGCGTCTGCTCAACAATCCGCGTTATAACTATGAGGTGAGGAAAAGTAGAAAATGTTCGTTGTAAGTGAGTTTAAAGAGAAAACAAGAATTATAAATCAATCGATGGAGCTCCAAAGACAACAACGCGCTCAGACGCGACGCATGCGCATTCGGAACAGGAAGACCCTTCAGTGAGTTGGTCTACTCTGACATCTTCAAGCTATTCCCTTTCACCTTTACCAGTGAATATGTTCATATTCGTTTTGTTCATATAACATTTTTATTGTTAGTTTGAATTACATTAATTTGACAGACAGCATTCGCTGATGTTGACCAAGCTAGCGCCAACGTAACCAGAGCTTTCCAACTCTCACGCATTAACAGTAGGCTACAACTTACCAAAATGTATTCCTCATACATAATATCGACCAATCAGTGTTTTTTATCAGCGTGAAGAGGTCAATAACACAGTTGGAGAACAATTATGTCAGATTTACCTCAGGAAAGCCATTTAATAAACATAATATAGGTCACGTAGTTGGCAAGAAAAAAAGAGTTATAGAGATTGTGCTATATATGTGTACTATTACAATACTATATGTACGTTATACGTTTATCGAACAGCCTTCGATACATTTCTATGTTATAACTTCCCGAAAAAACTACACAAACATATAAAACAAACTTCTAACGAAATACTAACAGCATCTTACTTACCAATCCAAAATAAATGTTGCAAGTTCGGAGTCGAACCTCATTTCTTTCATGTCCATTAGTTGTCTCCAGCGATGGAAAGCAGTGCCAATGTTTACTCTGGTTCTGTTCCTTTTTTTATCTGATTTTATTTGAATGTAGTAGTGGGCTGTAGGCTACTTTCCACACGATTGACATCAGGTTCAAGTACACCCACAAGCCGTGCGAGTTATTCGTGTATTGCATGTTTGACTGGTGGTTATGTTGCCCGCATACCGCCTCCCATGGCCGAAACTGGTATTACGACACCTGTCGGGCCGTGGCTAGTAATGCTAATGCTAATTCAGGTTGATATCTCTGCAGCACTATAACTTGTCATTTTTTTAATGACATCATCGCCCTTATTTCTTCTCATTCTTTTGATGCGTGTAGTTTATTTTTTGGATAGTTTTACCTCAATTATGACACATGGCACCTTTAATACAGGCTCAGATGTAGTAAAAGCAGCCATTTCCACATAAAACAAAGTCTAAAAAGATGGTCGTTACTAAAGCCTAAGTTAACTGCAAGATGTTGGGACAACATCTAATTGTGAGGAGGAGTATGTAGTGTGGTTAAAATCAATATGATTTACACTAGAGAAAAATAAAGTGTAATTGAGGAAATGTCCACTAGGGGGAAACCAAAGGCTGCAGGCATTAGCTGACAGGCTCTATGTTTTGGTTACAGTCAGTACAGCTGGCGCACAGGCAACAAGGAGTTTGTCATCTCATTTTATTTATGTCTATTTTCCCCTTTTCCAGGTATAGACTATTTATAAATTCATTTCTGTTGTGAGTTAAAACTATACAGTGGTTGTAAATGTGAGATTTGATGGTTTAATTATCGTGTGTTTGACATGCTAACCACAAGGAAACTGGGGGCTAAACTGAATGTATCTTACAGTATGTCCTTATATACCATTTATTATCTGAAATGGTTAGGAGTAAATGTTATGTGGAATATAGTCTATGTTATTTTCTGTATTTCATGGTTAATCTGTCTATTGATAAGTGACTGCTGAAATAGTGTTTCATTTTATTTTAGTATTAAAGAAGTTGTAGAAAAGTTGATACAGGACTAAATGTTAAAAATGCAGCTTTAGTGCTAATACATATTCAGTTATAAAAAATGTATTTAAATCACAGTTATGATGACTGTTGTGATACTTTGTTATACATTGTTGATTTGTCTGCATATTAATGTGAACTAATGTATTGATGAATACATTCAATTCTCTTTTATGTTGTTTTGAAAAAGGAAGAAATGAGTTGACACAGTCAATACAGCTGGCGCACAGACAACAAGGAGTTTGTGTCGTCTCATTTTATTTATGTCTATTTTTCCCTTTTCCAGGGGTGCAACAGTCGCACATTTGATCATCAGTGTCATGTCATGATGGGTGGGTAAAGGTAGAATGATAGAATTGCTAATGCACCAATTGTAACAAAAATTATGATTATACACAAAAGCATTGGACACAGTTCGCAAACAGCCCTGGGCAAATAGTAAGCATACGGCGTTAAGGCCTATGTGCATATGGCCTCAACTACACCACTGCTAATGGTTATCACCTGGAAGATGACGTAACCCACATTTTTGTAATACTAGAGAAACTGGAATAACTGGAAGCTACTCTCTCTGAGAGTTCAAAGGAAATTAATATTTGAACACTCCCTTGCATAAGTAACAATACCATCCGAGGCGCACCACACTAAATTTCATGCCTCACCCTTACAGTCTCATCGTCACCCCCTCTTTCCCTATCTCTTCTGTTCTCATGCTGAGATCACCTGAAATTCACCCAAAAATCTAATGTCCCCGTAATGCTGAATGTCCTCGGACGCTCAGTATTATGTATTTTTTCTAATATCAGGCATTTTTATTATTATTATATTATATTATCATATTATTTTATTGCCATGATACATTTACCTGAATAATAATAAATTGTAACATTTGATTTTATTCTGACTTAATATCGGTCCTTGTACACTGATTCAGAAATTTTTGTGTGTTTTTTCGTATTCGGTGGCTCTGAATTGTCAAAACACCATTAAAAATGATTGCTACGGATGCAAAAAATGCAGAAAATCGATCCCGATCTTTATGACAGACGAAAGTTTCGGAGGCAGTGTGTAATTGACATAACATGAAGTTGTATTTATTTTTTAACGTGCGAAAATTTCGGATGCGAATTTCGGACTCAGTGTGCAAGGGCCTTTACTCTGAAAGGATTAACTTTAGTAGATTAGGTTGTATCCATTGTTACCGCAAAGCTGTGTCCAGGGTTAATAATTTCAGAGTAAAGGCCCTTGCACACTGAGTCAGAAATTCGCATCCGAAATTCTCGCAAGTTAAAAAATAAATAGGACTTCATGTTATGTCAATTACACACTGCTTATCGGAAACTGTCGTTGGACCAGTTGGGCGGGCCTTACATTTATATATATTCTTAAATATGCCATGTGCTATCAAGTTGAGGATTTCTGTCACTTGGTGGAAAACGAACACCGGAATGAAAATGACCTGAAATTTACTATAACCAGTAGATGGCAGCAGAGAATCACTCGTTAGCTTATTTTTCATTTTACTCCCTAACAGTTCTCTACATGTTTTGCACAATGAATCTCTTATTTACATTGTGTCTACACTTTTTTTGAGAGGATTTGAAAGCATGTCGAACCCAATCAGTAAAGTTTCTGAATAACTTAAACGCCTCTGATTGGCCAATGGTTTTCACAGACATACTGTGATAAGCTATAGCTTACTCCAGGGGTCACCAAACTTTTTTCTCTGGGGGCCACATTATCGTTCCTGACTGTGATGGGGGGCCGGGGCCGGGTCAGCTATATAACATAGAATTGTATGACCCAGACTAAAATGACCACCAGCAGGCCTCATTGTGTAGTAGAGATTACTAGCCTGGCACAGCCATCCCCACTACTATATCCACACTACTATATCAACACTTGATTCCTGGCACATATTTGTTTATCTTTACTAGTGGTTTGCAAAAGTTGTAATCGAGTCTTCACACTTTGTTTTATTTAAAGTTATTCTTCACAAATAATCGTTGGTCCACTGTTCTTTGAAAACTCTGCACTCTCTTTTAGGGGTGGAACGGTACACAGAAGTCACGGTTCGGTTCATACCTCGGTTCAGACATCACGGTTCGGTACAATGAAGGGAAAAGCAAAACAAAAATGCAGAAGGCTTGTGCATGTCTCAGGCTGGACCACCAAAAGAAAAATAAATGTCTTAAGCCTTGTATTTTTTTTAAATAAGTTTTATTAATAAAGTAAAGGCATAGAACCAGTTTATTTGTAGTGCACTGACAATAGTTTTATATAATTAGTTCATTAATTCAATTAATAAAAATACCTTGATATGTTTGGTAATTGTACCTGAATTAATTGAAAATTAATCTGCTACATTTCAGATTAATATATTTGTTTTCCTTAAAAATGTAATTAACAGTATCTTAAACACTTTGCAGTTTGAATGATGTCCTGCATAAACTAAATGACGGAGTATGTTTTTATTTTTCCACTGTTCGATCACGGCCGCGCCACACACACACACACACACACACACACACACACACACACACACACACACACACACACACAAATATAAGTAAACACTTTACGACTTTTCGATCGCGGCCACACCTCTCTCTCAACATATTCCAGCATTGCAATCTTTACACCGCAGCCTGCTTCAGAGCTTCAGAACTAAGGCGGAGCTACAGATTAGGTGTCCCTAAGAATCCGCATATCTAACAGTAGTTCCACATTACATTAATTAAATTGCACGCAAGTTTTATTTATTTTTATACCGTGTATTCTCCGTGTAAATATATGGACCAAACTGTGACGCCCGTACCATGACGTACCGTCCATGACGACTTTTGGGGATTGCCTCATAGGGCCGGTTCAAGTAGTGGGGGCAGAGGGGCTGGGGGGCCAGTCAAAGGGGGGTGGCGGGCCTGAGTCGGCCCGCGGGCCTTAGTTTGGTGACCCCTGGCTTACTCAATGCTGCAAAAACACATTGTAAATGGAAATCAGAGCGTGCACATAAAGCGGGTACCTAAACTGAGTTAATACTATTTTTACTACTTTCTACTCAAAATTTCAAAAACTCATTGGATCTAGGGCTACCCTGGTAAACCAGAGTTGTTGAGAGAGCACAAGTTGAATTTGCTTAGCGAGTTACTCTGGTGTCGAGTAATGATGCTCATTAAATATGCCCCTCGATCTGAGCTGCACCAATCACATCGGGTTATCTGATATAGGCGGGCCAGAGGCGGGCTAAACAGATGACGTCAAAGTCATTAGTAAACATTGCAAGATGGCTATGGATGAATACCAGTTGTTTGAAACGGCTTTGGCCGCTACAATGAATGAGTTAGACTTGGCTTTTTATCTAAAACAGGAACAGAAGATGCCGCTCAAATCGTTCCTTTGCAAGAAGGACGTTTTTGCTGTGTTGCCGACCGGATACGGTAAGAGTATAATCTACCAGTTTATACTGGTAGCTAAGCATATATTGTTGTGATTGGTCATAGTGTTATCCAATTGCGTGCAGTGAGATTTTCAAATTGGTGCCGCCCCTCGTGCTGGGCGATTTTCATTAGTCGCCGCCAGACCATTCATCTTTTAGATTTAGGTCTGGATTTCCAGGCTAGGGCTAGGCTACATGAATCATGCAAATTATCAAATTGTATTTTGGATTCAACATTTTTGGAACAAAATACCATGACCAGTTTAATTCTGCAGTATTATCGCTTTGTGACTTGAGACTATTTATATTAACCTATAATCTGCCTTTATATGCCTACCTCTTTATGTATTTGAGTGTGCATGCATTTATATTAGTCTTAAAGGTATAGTGGAGGATTTTCCCGAATTTTAGAAAAGAACCGCCCTCTCCACTTTTTGAAAAAATGCACATGCGCAACACTCTACCTGCTCCCGAGAGGGAACGCATATTATACGTGTGCGCGAGAGAGCATGCACAACCCTAGTTCTCCTCGTGCACGCTCTGTTTACAAGTTGCAAGATCGCTAATCATCATAGCTTACATTAACTTTTACTAGCAGTGATTTTAAATGGATGACGCGTATAAATCATAGATGAGACCAGACAAAGGACTAAAACTCCAGATATAAATAGACAGGAACTAATGATATAATTAACGAGACAACAGGTGAATTAATAAAGCTGTTAATAATTTAAAATTAATAGTATTAATTCAGATATTAGTACATGATTATTTACGGCTGTGAACTTGAGACCATTTTACCAATGGAAATGGTGAGATATTTAAATGATAAAAACAATAGATTCACAAGATACATCATAGTTGGCTGTTGTTTTTAGGACTTGAGTCAGGGTGAGAGCAGGAAAACCAGAGTCTTACAGCAATTAAAAAAAAAAGCTGTAATACATATACAGTATGCATGTACAATTGATGAACTTTAAAACTCAACTGAATCAACAGTGAATTGACTTCAGCTGTTTAATGACACTATTGGCTTATTAGAGCTGATTTACAGAATTTGACATTGTTACTATTGTAAAGCTGCTTTGAAACAATCTGTATTGTATAAAACGCTATAGAAATAAAGACAGCTATGTATATTCAGTATTTACAAAATAAACAAAAATGCAAGAGTGAACATTTTCTCAAAACATTGAGTATTGCTTTCTAGGTGAACAAATTATGTATTAGCTTTTTAATACATGATCATTGTGTGTAGGTAGGCTAATTGGTAAATTAATGTGGCATTTAAATGGCAGTGTTTCCCAAATGAAACAAAAGAGCCGTTAGTTTTGAATGATGTGTCTAAACTGTGTTTAGCTGACGTTGTCATAATAGATTCTAGTCAGAATATATAACTTCTTGACCTAAAAATGTTGTGGGCGGGTCTAAGTTCGACTGGCATTCAGGCTAGTGTTAAGCGTTTTGCAAAGAAGTTTGTTTTACATTTGCAAACTGAGTCTATGTGCTTGCAGTTTTGCAGACTTGGTCTGAAGATTATACATGAGTGCATGGTTTCACTGAGTGGACATCAAGTAGCCTACCACTTATGGAAGCATTAAAAAAACGAATTATAATAATGCATTGTTCTGACATTTTGTAATGTGTGTTTGCGCGCACGCGCGCGTGCATGTAATGTGCGTGCGTGCCGTGTGTGTGTACGTGCGTGTGTGTGTGTGTGGGCGTGCGTGCGTGCGTGTGTGTGTGTGTGTGTGTCTCACTTCCAATGGGAGCTCAGTATAAGAAAGAACAAAATAAAACTGCATGTTTAAATAACCTGTTAGACTTCAAGGGACTCTCACTTGGTATTTACCTGCCAAGCTCGGTGGTCAAGCAGTTTTATGTTTTAAATATAGCTGTAAACGACTGAACTGGTATGTATTCCCCTTTTATTTTTTAATCACATTTTCATGGTCTTTAATATAATTGAGATTCAATCAACATTATTAAATACTTTGGCTATCCTTTGCATTTTGCTTGCAATTTTTAATGCAAATAATAAAACATGATTCATAAAATGTGATCATTATGTGATTATGATTGTGATAATCATTATGATTCCCAGTAAAAAAAATGCAGTTATGTGCTTTTCTTCTGCTGAGTTTGGTTTTGGCACTTTGTCTTGCATCACCAATGGTAAGTCGGATAAAAGGTTTTTGTTATAATACATTGTTGTTGTAAAGGTTATAAACAGTTGTTGATTTTTTTTTTTTTTTTTTTTTTTTTTTTTTATTTGATGTCTGACTGTTGTTTTCATATCTCATGTTCTCAGCCACAACCTGATATAAATGGTAAGTACAGCTCAGTCACTGACGTGAATCTGTTGTAATGGTATTGTAATGTCTCACTTGCACAGTGTAAAATATCCTGTTGTGATTACGGTCTGAAATTTTGATTGCTCCTTTTTTTCTCTTTTCACTTTCAGACTGTTTCACTAAAATTATGTTTTTGTGTAGCACTCAATTCTATTTTCTGACTTCCTCTCTGTCTTCTTGTTTTCTTCATTATATTTTTCTCAAAGGAACTGAGGAATGGAAGGACATTCCAGATATAAACAAAGGTAAAACTATATTATATCAAGAATTAAAGTACATTTATATTATCAGTAAGCTAACATATCTGTTTTTGTTCTTAAATCATTCTTCTAAAATGAACGTTATTTACAGTAAACTGAACGCAAGCATATTTACTTTAAACTGAATGTTAGGTTTAAATCTCAGAGAAGGAGACATCATGGTGGTGAGTTCAGTTCTAAGAAATTCTTAAAGTACATTGAATATTGGATAATTCAGAAATCAGTCAATATAATATTTGTCATGATAAAAAAATCTGCTTAATCAAAGCCTAATCAAAGGAGTGCCATTGTTGGGAATTGGTCCCAGTGGGATATTCCCGTTCCCTATGAGCTGAGTGTGAATCTCAGTAAGAAAACATGGATTTCTCACTTACAGTTTAACAAATCATTTTTTAAGTAGTTTTACTGTTATATGTTTTTCATCCATCATGTATTTTTGATTGTGATTGTAGGTATGAACTATAAAGGAGTAATTTTGAGAGCTTTTGAGCAGTTCAGACTGAAATCATGTATTGACTTTAAGCCCCGGGCAGCTGAAGATTTTTACATCTCTGTGGAGAGTCTTGAAGGGTACAGTATGCTTCCAGTTAGTAATCCACAATTGTTTTAGGTTTTTATTACAGTAATTTCAACATTCCCTTACATTTGGATTGTACCTGAAATCTTTGATAGTAAAGACAATCAACAATTGAATAATTGGCTCAACAATTGAATATATTGGCTGAAAAAAGGAGAAACAGAAATTACATCTATAATAGTAGTAAAAAATATTATACGGGGAAAAAAAAAAGACATAAATTATGGTAACAATACAATATGTTGCAAAGTAATGTTAGCTACTGTAATACAGCCTTAATTACTCAGCAGGTTGGGTGCCAAATCCATCTATCAGTTTTGGCTTCTTATATAAATATATGTATGTAATATACTGTATATACAATTTTTTTATGTGGTATTATAGACTCTATGATACAGCCTAAACTATACTGAATGTATTGTATAAAACAGGGGTGCCCAACCCTTATCCCGCCGATCAACTGTCCTGCACAGTTCATCTCCAACCCTAATCAAACACACCTGCCTTTCATTTTTAAGCGATTCTGAGACGTTAATTGGTTGCTTCAGGTGTGTTTGATTAGGGTTGGAGATAAACTGTGCAGGACAGTCGATCGGCAGGAGCAGGGTTGGACACCCCTGGTATAAAACATTCATGAGTTAATAACCTCTTTTACACTGCAGCCAAAATATGAATGCACCTGTGTGCTGCGTGAATGTGCCGTTATTTCTCACTTATTTTGCAGGTGTTGGTCATATATTGGCCGCACATCTCTCGGAGGCCAGACTCTTTCCATTGGAAATGGCTGTGGAATAAAAGCCGTTGTTGAGCATGAGTTTCTCCATGCACTAGGATTTAGGCATGAGCAGTCAAGATATGACAGAGATGATTATTTGACCATCAAATTTGAAAACATCATAAAAGGTTGCTCTGAACTTTTATTATTTTTAGGAAAAGAGTAAAACAGTAAAATACAGATACAACACTGACATACTGATTGCAGTGCCCATTTAATTAGTATTTAAATAAGCCATTCTTTATGAACAATAACATTAATAACTCCATTAGTCTTTATTTTCAGAGTATGTGAATAATTTCAATAAATACATCGAGAATGTGAACACCTCCCCATATGACTATTACTCTGTGATGCATTATGATAAAAATGCCTTCAGTGGCGGTAATGGATCCACGATCATCACCAAGCTTCCTGAGTTCCAAGATGTGATTGGTCAACGCCTGGACATCAGTGAATATGATGCGATTGAGCTCAACAAACTCTATAAATGCAGTGAGTATTTTACACACATTGTTTTTATTTTGCAGTTTGTGGATGTTAAACATTTCAGTAGAACTTGAAGACTGATGTAAGGGAGACCTGGGAAACATGTCATCATGAATGGGAAGTTGTAAGGAATTGATTTTGCCTCAGTGTTTGTCTGTTTGGATTACAGATTCCTCCATCTCTTTCCTTGACCACTGCAGTTTTGATGATGAATTTCTGTGTCAGATGAGTGTCTGTTCTGCTGTTTATGGCTGGCAGAGAGTGAAGTCAGTGAGTGGCATCAGTGTGACTGACCACACCTTCTTAAGCAAAGAACACAATGGTGAGATCTGTTACAGTCAGACAGTCAGTCAGTCAATAAATGGAAAATGTCGGTTTTGACATTATAAGAAGAGACTTTACTACTATACTTTACTATTTACTATACTAATTGCCCAAAAAGAAATGCTTCACTTCCATCCAAAGAAGCAGTCACTGTACCACCCAGTTCCACACAACTATACACCTGTTTTCATGTCTGCAGGGATGTCTTTTTTCATGCACTTCAGCACTGAGGGGAGAAAGGAAGGGGACACAGCTAGAATAGAGAGCAAGACAATGACCCCTAAAAGAGACTGCAAAGTCCAGTGTCTGCAGTTCTACTACTATCACAGTGGTAATGAGTCTGACCAGCTCAACATCTGGATCCGAGAGTACCAGAATGAAGCAGACAACAGAGGAATTCTCAGACTTATGGATCAGATCACAGGTCTGTCTCTTCTTCAAGTGCTGTACATTCAGAAAGAGGAAAACAAATGTGTAGGCCTATGCATTCAAGATGTCCTTAAAATGTTCAAAGTTAGTTTAATGTCTTGCAGAACTCCCTGGTAATTACTGGAAACTGCATCATGTGTCACTGAATGCAAAGAAAACCTTCCAAGTTGTATTTGAAGCTCGTAAAGGAGCTGGAAACTCCCGTGGAGGCTTCTCACTGGACGATATCAATATTTCAGAGACTGAGTGTCCCCACACATGGCAGATAAAGGACTTTTCAATAAGGGAATCTTCAACACATTTCAGTCCATTGTATTACTCCAGTGATGGTTATCGCTTTCAGGCTGCATTAGTGAATCAGAATAATTACATTTTTATGTATGTTCGTCTGGTATCTGGTGCATTTGATGACCAGTTGCAGTGGCCTTGTCCATGGAGACAAATAACCTTCCAGATGCTTGACCAGAATCCACACATGCAGAAGCGCATGTCCTTAGAACACAGCATCACCACTGACCCTGCTTTGGCATCTCCCAGTGAGAATCTGATTATTTTGATGTGTTTATATGCATAATTTTACTTAGCTAAAGATCAAATACATTGTTATCTCTAACTTTAAATGGCTTTTTAAAAAACACATTTTATTGTAACAGATGGCAGATATTACTGGGACAATCCTCGAAATAATGGAACTCAAGTCACCATTGGCAGTGAGACTGTATATGTGGGTATTTTTTCGGACTATGTCATAATGAAAGATGATCTGACTAAAAGAGAGTTTATCAAGGATGGTGACATCATATTTCTCTTCAGCATGCAAGGTAGGTTTTATTAAGTAACCTCAGAGAAACCTTGTTTTAAGTACAAAATGGGCGTAAAACTTTTTTTTAAATGGAAATGTGCTAGACAAATGACTGTGACCACTGCATCTTACTGCTTTTTCCACACCTCGTGCATTAATGCCACGCTAAGTCAACTCAAAAACATTCAACATCTTTAAACTGGTCTTTTCCATTTCTTTTGCATTTCATGAACACATTCTGTGTGAGGATATGATGACAAGAATTCAAATGGGCGGCTGAGATATTCTACAGCTGAAATATTCTGCGATATTAAATCGTGATGACATTTTTTCTTTGAGGTGAAAGCTGTTTCGCAAATCGCAATATCAGCATGAAAGAGTTGAGTCAGAGATGGGCTGCATTCGAAATCATATAGGCTACTTCCCTTCTATATAGTAGGCAAAAACAGTATTTAAAGGGATAGTTCACCCAAAAATGAAAATTCTCAATCCCTCCAGTTTTTCGCGATTCCGCGATCGCTGAATACAACGCAAAATCATCAAATTGTCGCATTTTTTTGCGATCCTGCATAATTCCTAATTTAACCGCAAAATAATCACAAAAATGAAAAAGACCTCACAAAACATCAAATTATAATCACCCATTTGAAATATCTCTAGTTTAATTAAAGTTTCAATGCATTTTTACGTGGATACAGATGTTGCGGAAAAAGGGGAAACTCCTTTTCCTCTATATTTACTGAAGCCTGTAATGTAAAACGCATTTACAGTAAACCACAATTGCCGTCCCGGCGCAACAGGGCCACACCGGGCGGCACGTCACCATGGTTACAGATGGCAAAGAGATGCATTTTTCCTTCCTTTCCAAGTACAGGGATGCAAACAGCGCGCTTTTCGGCGCCTTCCACTTTTTTCACGTCAGTTTGGGTGACTTCATAGCTTCTACTGTGAGGGACAGAAGTAATATTTCTCTCGTATTGCGTAAGTTGCGTACGCATCGGGAAAGTCTTCTTTCTTCGAGATCTGAAGCCAAAAAATTATCCTTAATTTTGTATTCATTGTCAACGCAGTGCAGCAGCCGACAGACCTAGGCAGGCTGTGCTCATTGGCTGCTCGGCGGCAACTGCTTAAGCCTATCAGCCGCTCTGAACGCGGCAACCAATGAGGGCGCCCTCCACACCCTTCGCGCCCTCCACACCCTTCTAACCGTCAGAATGGGTGTGGCCAGCGTGTATATATTCAGTGCTCACAGGCTAAAATTCTGTTTTTCCCAGTCTGAGGCTACGTTTACACGTGGGTGGCTATTTTCATAAACGGACATTTCACCCCTCTTCGTTTTCAAAAATAACATCGTGCACACGAACCTGTGTATATGCTGTCAAGAGCATGCCAAACCTGTAGGTGGCAGTGTATCGAGAAGCTCAAGCCCACCTTAGCCAATCAGAATCCCGAAAATAGTCACATTCTATGACGTCGCTACCTAAAACTCCGGTTTTCTCTGTTTACATGCAAACGTGCAAACGAAGATTTTCAAAATCTCCACTCTGTCCGGAGTTTTTAGAAAGAATCGGTTTCATTGGCGAATCCTCCGTTTGCGTGTAAACGAAGGGCGCAAACGAAGGGAAATGTCTCCGTTTTTCAAAATAACCATGTACGTGTAAACGGGGCCTGAAGCGCATAAGCTCGTGGCGCGACACGGCAGGTTACGCAATACTCGTTCCCTCTTCTAGAGAGAACCGAGGTTACATTAGTAACCAAGTACGTTCTCTTACGAGTGGTTCTCTCGTATTGCGTAAGTTGCTTACGCATCGGGAACCCCTTGCTGAGCATCCAGCCCATGAATCCCAGGGAAACCGGGGAAAAACATTCTGCTGGAATATGTGGCCGGTCGGAGAGACGGGCCAGCACAGTACAAGCACTTCATGCCGTATATGAAATAGAGCAGCGCGGCCGGTCTATAAGCATATAACAGTGCAAAACAGTAGAGCCGGCAGAGCGAGCCCATACAGTACATAAGCACTCATAAGGGTAGGAGAAGAACGACATAGTCGGTCTCACATGAACAGAGAAAAATCCCCGCGCCACAGAGAGGAATACGGGCGGCCAGCAGCGCGGGCCAGCACCGATCACAGCGCGTAACGGGAAATAGGAAACAGAGCGGATCAGCCGGTCTGAGTCAAACACTTCACCCTGAGTATAGTACCAGAATAGCGCCAGCATATGAACGTAGTCTGCACACGAGAACTGGGCAGAGCATACATGTCACTTATACTGACAATATTTTTGCCTGTAGGGCAGGAACTTCCAGGTTATAAAACCTCACGAATGTTGACGGGGAGGCCCAGCCCGCCGCCATACAAATATCGTGGATAGAAATTCCGCTGGACCAGGCCCACGACGAGGCCATGCCTCTAGTGGAGTGGGCTCTGATGCCAAGAGGGCACTGCAGGTGTTTGGAGGCATAAGCTGCTGCGATCGCATCCACTATCCACCTGGACAGGCTCTGCTTCGAGGCGGCGAGACCCTTGGTGCGTCCGCCGAAGGAAACAAAGAGCTGCTCTGAACGCCTGAAAGCGGCGGAGCGCGTGATGTAAACTCTCAGCAACTTACGCAATACTCGTTCCCTCTTCTAGAGAGAACCGAGGTTACATTAGTAACCGAGTACGTTTTCCCTCCTCTGCGGCTGTCATTCTCCATTCAGTTTTCAAATAGCGCGCGCGCCTCTTCCGGTTACAGCAGCATACATGCACGGTAAATCTCTCTCCAATATGATATTCACATTATAATGCCTGATCTGTAGAGAAAAGGCTGTGTATTTGCATAAAATGACTTTATTTTGTTGGAGTTTGTTGCTGTTTTTAAACGACTCGCTACCGTGTGCCTGTTAGATCACACACATCACAAGGACTATGAATCGGCATCAAACGCACAATAACTGGAATTTAAAACTGTGAAGAAACAAATGATCAATAAACTGTTGGATAGATAGACACTAGGATTTGTGCGCTCGACATTTCTTCGCTTTGTGCCGTGAACTTCTGCACCCGCGTTGCGCATACGCGCTTTGTGCGCTCTGTTTAGAAGCGTTTCATATTTTCATGGTTTTGCGCACTGAAAGATTATTAAAAGCCTATATGTTTGTATACCTAGCCTGCACAATACATTTAAAATAAGCATAATTTAATTGTATGTTATTTTATACACTTCTGAATTCTTGACATTCATATATAAATATACAATTGTGAAATGTATGATTGCCTGATTGAATTTCAGTATATTTTCCTGTTTTTTTATCCTTCGCCAATCACATGCCTGATTACTACACCTGCTCTTAATATTTACTACACCTGCTCTAATAATATTTAATATAAGTTTAATAAATAGGTAAGTTTCAAAAGTTTTTCATTTGATGAGAATTTGATTAGAATTTTTGTTTGTGATTTGTGTATGACTATTGTGCATCTGACATAATACTATTATGGTAAATGTGATGTCCTAATTATAAAATATAAAAATCGCAAATTTTTTCACAAGTTTCTGGAAATTACCACCACAAAATCAGTCATTTTGATCACAAAAATCACACAAAAAAATCGCGAAATCCTGGAGGGACTGACTGTCAGTAATTACTCACCCTCATGTTGTTCCAACCCCGTAAGACCTTTGTTAATCTTCAGAACACAAATTAAGATATTTTTTGATTAAATCTGAGAGCTGGATCACTCCTCCATAGGCTTCCAAGGGATTGAAACTTGCCGGCCCAGAAAAGTTATTAAAGACATCGTTAAATTTTTTTATTTTATTTATTTAACCTTTATTTATCCAGGTAAACTGTTTGAGAACCACTTCTCATTTACAAACATGACCTGGCCAAGAGGCTACAGGAATAAATAGGGACATACTGTACAACTGTACATAGTCAAACACATGACACACATAGAACAAGCAATTGAATTAAAAAAGGTAGACAACAAAGAAAAGAGAAAAAGAAAAAGAATAAAGTGCTTAAATATGTGTGTATAAATATGGTTCATAATTGTCAGCAGGAACAAGAGTCAACTATGTAATTTTGGAGGTTTTGCTTAAAGGTGGAGATTGGGATCAGAGATGTAAGTTTCAGGGTATTTTGTAGTATGTTCATGGTTTGACTGTGAGTTGATGCTGTTGTCGTTTTTGGGTTATATTGCACTTTGCAGACGGTCCCTTTGAACTAGTCTCTCAGCTGCCTGCTTATAGAGATCAATTTAGCCTAGATATTATAAAGCGTGTTTTGATGAGAATCGGGTTGTAGCTCGTTGTCTAGGTTACTGTGATTGTAAATAGGTGTCGTTTGTGTTTTAACAACGTTTAGCTCAAGAATAGGGAAGTTCGAATAGCCTATGTGAATATTGCCAACTTAAATTAACTCCTTTCCACATTTCTTTATATTTGAGTCCAAGTTCAAACACTATTAAACGCTCCATTAACGTACGGAGCTCTGAAACACTGCCAGCGGGACATTAAAGGTGAACTAAGTAACTTTTTTACCTTAACTGAACAGCTTCGGAGTCATTGGAATGGTTATATTACTTATTTCGGGTTGAATGGTGGTCGTTTCGCACCCCCCTGGTGCCCGTGAGCGGAAAACCCGCACTTGCAACTTTGAGCCGGCGTGCCGCCGCGTCAGGAAGTATCGCGTGATATCAGGTCTCGCGATGTAAACAATTGCTTTACGGCCAAAAGAAATCTGCTAAAATGCTGTCATTATTGCGCTCCCTCACGCTGTTCGAACCCGAATGAAGAAGACGTTTTAAAGAATGTCCCATCTGCTTTGATGTCGTTGATCTACTAGCGTCTGGTGTCTGAGAATCGCCAACGAGTTTTTACAACAGTGTTGTCAAATATCTATTCCGAAGCTGTGGGGGGAGCAGCAGCGGCTCGCCCATAGAGGGCGCTGGGGGCGCCGACCTCCCTGCCAGTTTTTTATTTTTATTTATTTTTTTATTTAATAATAAGAAGTTTTTAATAATCTCTCATTTTGAAAAATAAATGACATGCTATTAATGGTTTTAGTTTAGAATGTGTTTAGAACTCTCCAGAATGATATTTGCATTCACTTCACGTTGGTGTAGTAGTAGCCAATAGGCTGTCTTCCCTGGGCTCCAGTTCGCTCAGCCCTACAGTGCTGGAATTTAAGCCAATGGTTCCCCTGTTGCTACGCAAAAAAGTTTATATTTTGCCAATCATCGTCGTCGAATTTTATGGTTTGGGGGCTCTGAAAATATCGCCCGTAGTACCAAGATTAGAGCAGTGCACGTGCTGCCTGCACCACGGGACATTTACCTCACGCCGGTTTCACACTGCACGCGATAGCAGAGCGTGAGCAGAGCAGGAGCAGTGCGTATGGTGAGCAGGAGCAGGACACGCGCGTTTTGCTTTCACACTGGCAGCGTTTGTCACGCGCGGCTGAACCGCGGCTTGTGTACAGACAGAGTACTCTATAATGGATAAGTTGGCATTGCTTTATTTCGTTTTCAAATACATTTAAGAGAAAAGACTTGTCAAGAAGCTTATTTTATTAATCATTTCATTTATATAACTTTTGATTCGTCTTTGTTTTTATTGTTCAGGGCAACAAGTTTGTTTTTGGACATTTGTTTTCTTTTTAAATTGCTGTTGATCATTTGAGTGACTGTTTAAAACACAATAGATATCATCAATGCACTTTTTGGATAACACTGCGGTGTATTTTGCCCATGATCAATGCGTGTCACTTTAATTCAGCGTAAGCGGCGCGTTAAAAATAGACTGGGCGCCGAAACTATCGCTGCACTGCTGTTCCTGCTCTGCTACGCGCTGCCGCACCGCTTCTGCGTGCGATGTGAATGCACTCATTGAATAACATGGACGCCGAAAAAAATACGTGCTGCGCACGCGCCGCTAACGCTTGCGGTGTGAAACCGGCGTTAGAGGAGTGCGAGTGCAGTATGGCAGTGCCGGGGACGTCGAGTAGCATTAGTTGAGTAAAGTTGGCAATAAATTCACAGATTCGAACTCCCCGGAACTAGCTCGTGAGCTTAAACGTTGTTACTACACATATAACACCTCTTTTTAATCGTAGTATGTAGACAAGCAGCTACAACCTAATTTTCCTCAAAACGAGCTTTCCCTCGCACTGGACAAAATAGGCCTACATTGATTTCTATGCGCAGGCGGCAGCGAGACAGATCCGAAGGGACCGTCTGAAAAGTGCAAAACCCGAAAAGCGTTACTACGAAAACAGTCACTACGAAAACAGTCAATAACTGCACTGTAATTCATATCTTTTTGCATAATTTTTATGATTATTATTTATGAAAAATTTCAATAACTGCACTGTTATTCACTGTATTGTTGCCAAATTCAATTTACACATCACTGATGTCCTGAAGTTTTATACTACAAAGCTTATTTTGGGGAAAAAATATTTTAAATCGTACATACAATTGTAAATGTATAATTTTTATGATTTTTATGAAAAATATTCAATAACTTAATATAATATTATTAATAACTTAATAATTAACTGTATTGTTGCCAGTTTTAGTTCACACATCACTGCTATCCTGATGGTTATACTACAACGCTTATTTTGGAAAAAATATATTTTTAATTTTATATACAATTGTAAATGTATGAAAAATATTCAATAATGCATGTTGATTATAGCCTACTTAATTATGGTTTTCTCCTTCAGTGATTCTGCTTGTTAACATCAGTTGTCTTCAATGTTGGCAATAAAAAATAAATTATTCTTAATTCAGATATTTTTTGTACATTTTAGTAATTTTAAATGGTTAACTTTTAAGGAATTAATTTAATTATTACTCAATTCTAATTTGTTAAATTTAATTAATAATATTACTTGTAATCTGTTGCCACAATTTTATTGAGTAAATTTAGCGTATTCATTTTTATGCTGTCATTCTCTTACTCACTCAGTCTCTCTCTCTCACTCACAGTCACACACACCACATTTTACACACATTTGCCATTAAAATAGTGATCTCAATAGGAATGCAACTGTATGTTTGCTTTGCTTTTTTTGCTTTGAAGTTCTGAGCTGGATTACTATGTCCCATACTAGTTAAAATGTTAAAATCATCTTTCTTCTCATACTTGGTGTTCTTCAAGAATGTTGTCCCACCCTTTCTTTGAGAGCCTTCTCTCTTTCTCTAGTATCAACCATAGGTATCAACACAGACTGTTATCCATTATCCAATTTGTCTACAGTGAACTTTAAAGATATGTAGTCTACAGCTGGGGATTGATTAAAGAACTAGATTGTTGTATTCCCTATCATAATTTATCGTTATGCATTTGCAGTTTTTCTATCTCGAGTTCGACATGGAGCATATATACATGCAACTAGTTCATTATCATTACCTGTGAAACTGTTGATTTCTACATGGCAGTTCAGGTAATATTGTCTTTTTAGACCATTGGTATTGACTGGTTTGAGTTATTTTATTGGTATAAGCAAGGGACATGGGTGGCCTAAAATGCACCAGAATGCAGGAAATCACATCTATGAAATTAAAAATTTTCTGGGGGAGGAGCCCCCAGACCACCCGCAAAAACAGCCCCACCTAAAATATTTCTCACCAGCCGCCACTGGGGGGGAGCTCTAGAGAGAAACCTGTGAGCAAAAAGCGAGAATACAGCGAAGAAATCCCAAAGCTACTGAGCCCCGCTTTAAAAAGGAAGTGTCTGTCCGAGCTCAAACCAGGTTTTGCGTGGGAACGCAAATAACTTTGCGAGGGAACGCAAAAGTTTTGCGTGGGAACGCAAAGTTTCTCGGGGGAACGCAAAAGTTTTGCGAGGGAACGCAAAAGATAAAAAAAAAAAAATCTCCCATCCTAAAAAAAATTCCACCACCACGGCCCTTTAGGGGCTCCGTACAAGTGACTACAGTGGCTCAATCTTAAGTTTATCAAGCGACGAGAATTTTTTTTTTTTTTTTTGAGAAATCTGTCATAGTTAAATCTACTGAATGAGAACAGCTATGTCATAGAGTGTTTAAAATAAAAAAATATGAAAAATATGTTATATGAAAATTATTTTCAAATAAAGCATTTTATTTAAAAGACCAGATTTGGTCTTCAAAAAGCCTTTTTCCAAAAGGTACATCTTGAAAAGGGGGGTCATCTTATATTCAGGATCGCCTTATATTTAGAACAATATTCTACTACAGAAAAACAAATGTAATGTCTATAGCCTACCTTATAAGGTATAATAACAATAATATACCTATACCTATAAGTTAGTTAAAAAAAAAGTATATACAGTGCTATGCATAAGTTTAGACACCCATGCTAAAGTTGACTAAAAAGAGGAATAAAAAATCATCACATAGCCTTCACCATACCTAGAGATTGGCATGGTTTTATTTCAGTTAGCCTAATAGCTGGTTTGATTTGCATTGAGAGATGATCTTATGGAAAGTACCCCATGTCAATCTCTAGGTATGGTGAAGGCTATGTGATGATGTGGGGCTATTTTAATTCCAAAGGCCAAGGGAACTTTGTCAGGATGCATAGTATCTTGGATCCATGAAGTAACTGGCCTTTAAAAATAAAAATCTGCCTGCCTCTATGGGAATAAACATAGACTAAGTGTCCCAACTTATGCACCCTGTATTTTAAGGAAGAACATTTATTTATTTACGATACATTATTCATTCACAAAGAAAATTAGTGTCCTTAAAGGTTGGATTTTTCCTAATTTTTTAAATTAAGGCATTAAGTTCAATTTCCAAAAGATGATTGTTTACTCCTCTTTTTAGTCAACTTTAGCATGGGTGTCTAAACTTATGCATAGCACTGTATGTAGCCTATTTTAAAGGCTACTGTCCACTTAGTTCTATATTTATTACCACAAAAAAATATTATCCAATTACTCAATCAAAATAATTGTTTGATTACCAAAATAATCATTCGTGATAGCCCTAGATTAATTCAAACATTTCAAACC
This sequence comes from Scardinius erythrophthalmus, assembly GCF_964197995.2. Lineage (NCBI taxonomy): Eukaryota > Metazoa > Chordata > Actinopteri > Cypriniformes > Leuciscidae > Scardinius > Scardinius erythrophthalmus. The sequence continues at coordinate 18,399,037 of NC_138236.1, forward strand.
TGCATTGTTCTGCATTTTGTGACTTTCAGTCACATATTTTGTCATTGAAGATTTCTTAAAAATAGTCTTAAAATAGTCTTGTCTTGTTCTCGTAAACCCAATAATGTTTATCGTCTCGTGAGCTAAGTTTATTGTCACACCCCTACTAAATGTTGTACTAATCCTGAATACTTTTTCATAGATATCTCAGGGCTCCTTCATAATAACTTTCTACCCTGCTCTAAAGTGACAGTGAAGAACTTCAACATTTCTCCTGATGCAAGTGCCCAGCAGGGACCATGTGATACAAGGTGAATAACCGTTTAACTGTTATTGTTTTTAAAGACCTTATCAAAAATTAAACACGATATTTAAGAAATGAGGTATGAGAGAATGTGCTATATTTGTGTGAGTATAATCATGATCACAATGTGCAGAAACCCTTTAGCTGTGACAATATTCATAATAGAGTAAAGCAAAGCAAGTGACTAATAGCTTTTATAAAGGATATCCAAATATTATTAAAAAGTAAAATGCTTTTGCGTTCTTTCGCATATGTTTTGCGAGGGAACACAAAGGTTTTTGGGAGGGCGCAAAGGTTTTTGCAAAGGAAAGTCTCTCACGGGAACACACGTTTTGCGAGAGAACACAACAGGCTTTGTGAGAGAATGCATAAGTTTTGCAAGCAAACGCAAATATCTTTGCGAGAGAACAAAAAAAAATGTTTGTGAGTCAACGCAAACATCTTTGCGAGAAAACACAAAAGCTTTGAAAAATACTTTTTCCTCTCATCCCATATTTTTTCCACCACCATGGTGATAATATAGCATAACGAGAGAATTTTAATTTAAAAAAATTATAGGCCGGGAAAATGACCGGGAAACACCACAAATTTGACTTTGTGCCATTTTGTACATGATGAAAGCATTTCAAAACAAACTTCCTGGTTAAACATTAAAGTGCACTAGTGCGATAAATTGTACAGAAAAGTTTAAAATTGTATTTAATATTGCCAAAATTACACACAAATAATTCTTTATTTGGTCAAAACATTAGGTGCATGAGCTCAGACAAAGGAGGATAAATCAGAACCAATAAGAAATACAAAAAGAAAACAAGTTGACAAAAATAATGAATCCAATATTTGGTGATAACATAGCATAGTGTTAACATTTTGACACAAAAAATGACAAAAGTTAAATAAATAAAAATTGGGGGAAGTAGTCATACCCTGGGTAAGTAAAGTCAGTAAGTTTTACTCCAATGCAATAACGTTAACTAGCAAATGACCCGAACACAACTTGAGGGTTAAGTATGAACTGTACATTATCAAAATATATGCAATGAAATTAATATTTTCCATTGAGGGGCTATTGTGTAGGCAGAAAAGGTTTTGAATTTATCGTATCTATCATCACACCTGCATTTCTCTCCTCTTTTAGGGAATTTCGCAATTCCAGTGCCAAGACTGTTTCTTCTCTGATCCTCTTGGTGGTTTGTTTACTTTTGCTGGTGAATTAAACATGAGAAGCCACTATTAATCACTACCCAGCATCTAACTACACAAGAGTAGTAGTCATTGTCAAAGCACTGCATCTATTGTAAGACTGGGTTTCCATTAAAGGAGACATATCATGCTTTTAAATCGTTCCTTTTTACATATAAATCATACATTTGTAGTCTATATAAAGCGGAACTGCAATGCTTGGGTCTGAATTCCTCATTATTATAGCTCCACAGGCCCCTTTTCTAATGTGCGTCTGAGAGCAACTAGTTTTAGTGCGGTCTCTTTAAATACAATTGAGACACTTCATACCCCGCCCCCTCTCCAGGTTGTAGAGGTGACACTCGGTTCAACTCCACCCCGTTCAGCCATTTTTGTAGTTTGATAGCAGAGATACGATTATCTAGCGGCACAGAAACTTTTTATTCACACGTTATTAACAAAATGTCAACAACGGAAGACTTGTCCAGCCAGCCTTACATGTTCGAGTCGGAGCCGGAGCGAGATGAAAATGAAGACGACGAACCTGCAGAACAACGTCTTCATATGGATGTATCATTATTGTATTTACACATGAAACTTTGGTCTTCCGACCTTTTACCACCGTGTCGATTTATTTTGATTAATATGTGCGAGGGAGAGAGAGCAAGACAGCGTCTAGTTTGGAGACGGTGTCTTGTTTACACTTTCGCCTGGCTCCGAAGAGAGAGAGCCCGCGCGACCCGGTCTCTCTCTCTGCTCGTTCTTTCAGTTAAACATGCACCGTCACAAGCGCGGCAGTTCATCTACATTAGACGGTGTAATGAAGCGTGTGGGTTACTACATCCAACAACCGAACATTTTAACTTACCCTCTCGTAACTTCTGCATCTTTTAGCTTGGACTACAAAATTGCAGCGAGAAATAAAAATGGCGGATTGCTCGAAGTGTTGGGCTGGAAGTCAGTGTCCTTATTTGGCAGTTCCGCTGCAAATACTGTGACGTAATAGTTCACAAAACGTCATAGATAACAGAAAAATCGGAACAGGTTGAAAAATATGACCAAAACAGAATATAAAGATATCAACGAAGCACCTAAAGAGAATAATTTAAACTTTTCTGTACTTCTAAACACTCCAAATATACATCAAAATGCATTTAAGGGCTAAAAAAGTGGATTTAGCATGATATGTCCCCTTTAAGACTGAACTTGAGAATCCTAACCTGTAATAAAACAATAAAGCTCATTAATCTGGAGAGATCTCAAAGAAAGAGTAGGACACTGAAAGGTCACTAAAAATGGCGATATAAAACAAATGATGTATCTTGTGTATCTTTTGTTTTTCCCTTTCATGTTTGGTATAATTTTAAATGTCTTAGTGTGATTAGTAAAATGTTCTCAATTTCACCACAGTCACTTATTGTATATTATGTGAAAGATTGGAAGATTCTGTTCTCCTTTTTGGGTGGTGTCTCCTCAAGATATCTGATAACCATGGCTCATTTAGGGGAATGAGAGTAGGTTCAGCAAATCCAAAATATAATATTGGTGTAATAAATATGTATAACTCTTTTGTTCTGTTCCGGCCGGGTATTTAAGGGAAATTGGCAGAACAGTCATTGGGAAATCTGTAACCATAATACCCCCACACAGTGCTGTGAAGTTTATTGAGTCCTTAGAACTCACATACTGTACCACTGTGTGTCTCCCCGCTGTCATATATGCATTTCTTTGTATTTTTAAATGTGTAATTGTGTTAAACACATTGTGCTCATAGGACACACATTATAGTTGGTTGTGCTACAACATGTACAGTACACATTGAGTTTATTCTTTAAAACACACCACTGCTTTACTTAAGTGTTGTATGCAATATTTCGGTTAAAGGTTGTTGATGCTATGCATTCTAGATCATGTTTCTTGTGTCAATTGGAATAAATGTTAAGGCCAATTCACACCGCACAGACAAAACGGATCAGCGTGTTACCCTGTCATCCTCTGTTAGCGTTGGTCGGGGTTTGTTTTCACCCAACTAAACATTTTCAATCAGCGTTTGTCGGTGTCTGTTGGGGCAGTGTGAACATGACCAGTTACTTTTCAGAAAAGTCTAAATCCAACTGCCAACTTGTTTGTTTGCGTTTGTCTGTGGGGTGTGAAATGGCCATTGGAATTGCCCATCAATTTCAAGTTACATGAGTGACTATGTTGAATTTGTATGTCTCGGATGTGGAACAATGCTATTTCCCATATAGCTGCAGTAAAACCATGTACAGGAGCATATAATTGGCAGGTGGCTACAATGTGATTCACAATTACATTATCGTTTTTGAATTGCATTCTAATTGTTTATTTAATTATGTAATTGGCATGATACATTTTTACCTGACAAATAAAATGTTATATTTGATTTATTCTGTATGCTTCTGAAATCATTATGACCAGTAGATTAAGTGGAGTCCGATGTTTCCGCAAATCTGCATCGAGGATAGGTCAAATTGAAGGCCCACACGAATGGAGCATGGCATTATTGGCAAGGATTACATGGCCTATCCCTTTGTAGCTCATCCCAGCATCTCAGGTCATAAGCAGGGAAACACCCTGGATGGATGGCCAGTCCATCACAGGGCTAACACACACATTCACTCTTTGACCCATGCCTATGGACTTTGTAACAACAATGAGAAGAAAGCAACCACCAACTAATCTTCTTTTTGAATATTAATTCAAATTCTCTACTTCTCGATGACTGAGGGGGGAAGACTTGTTCAGAACGTCTCATGATCCTCATCCATCTTGTCATCGGGGCCAGGCGCCAACCAGTCGGGCTGTTTAAAACTGACCCCCAGCACTAACGAAATAACTGGTCAATACTATCTTTGTTGCCGAAATTACTGATTGGTTAAGAGAAAGACAGAGACCAAGGTCTCACAAGAGTCCTCACGAACCAGAGCCATAAATCATCCAGTCTCCAGAAAGTCTGCTTACCAAAGACATTTTTATTGGTTAACTTAAGGAAAAACTGGTCAACGTTTGATAGTTTTGCAAGACGGATCAGTTCAGAAAATGGTACTGCTGACCCCTGCGGCCAACGGACCCCATCTTGGTCCCATGAGAGATGAACAAAACCTCTCTTCAGCAAGAACTATCCATGACCTCAGATTGGAATGTCTAAACTTTGCACACCAAAAAGACTTTACCTATCAAGATCCATAAAACTCATTCAAGAACAATTTTCAACGGACTTAAAAACATCATACATCATTCTATGTGTTTCTACGATATATATGTGTCCGTTTAATATGCTTTGATCCCATATAATTCATGTAATTGTTATAATTATAATTATTAGACGTGTGAATGTGTGAAGTGTGTACTGTTTCATATCAATGCTATCTTACGAACACAAATAGCAAGATGACGGGAATTAAATCTGTTTAAAAATGTTCATATTCTGATAATTCGAAATCATGCCTAAACTGCATCTGGTCTTTTAGTTTCATTAGAAAAACCCCTCAGGGAATACATGATTTATGACTTTGAAAACAAAGAACAGTGTCTAATTGGTCCGCTCTCTTCAGAAGGGGAGGACAAATTTTAGTTAAAAACCTTAGACCCAAAACTCTCTGGGCTCTCTCTCCAAGTTCGCTCTCGGGAGTCCAAAAGTTAGTTCGTTCAAAATGTTCTGATACAGAAGAGCTCTCAACGAGTGCAGAACAAAGACGGAGACGGCAGACGATGGTTTTAGTAACCATGTAACGTTAACAGACGAGCAGATCAACCCAAATTAATATCAGATATGGGTTAGATTCAATTTCCAGTCATCTAGCTCCTTTCCGTATCTTATTTTCTTTCTTTCTTTTGTGTTATTCTTCTTTTCCGATTGAAAGTCTCGGTTTTAAGTTAAGTTTTGCTGCAAAGTTTCGTTCCACGATTCACGGCTGCAACGCACGCTTTCAACTTCAAAGACGCATCAACCATCCGCGACCGCCAGCCACACGTGACTGGTCCTCGCCCCATCTATCCAGGCACGAGGAGACTATAACCAACGAACGAACCCTGACGCTGACCAAAGGAATTCCCAAAAGGAACGCAAAAGCAAAGACGCAAGTAGACTACCTCCAGACTAAAATCTTAACTGGTGTTTTGATAAATGTAATAACCTGTCTAAGAAACGATAGAAGGGTTAAATTAATGATTGATGGTTCGTTCAGGTCATGTCTTACAAGTGCATATAGAAATTCGGAATTTCCTTCCTCTTACCCTTAAACCCATTCTTCCCAAACTCATTCTTCTGTTTGTATTTCTTTCTTTATTACTCTCTTCCTTTCTGCAACCTGTATGAATGTGTGTGTATGCGTGCGCGTGTGTTTGTGTTAGTTGTTAGGATAATCAATAGAGTCTTGTTTGTGTTAGTTATGAGTTAGTATATAATCAATAAAGTATGGTTTGTATTTGAAAAGATATTGCTTGTGTATGTGCTTATCAGATTTATTGTCTTGAACTTCGATCAAAAGTTACCTATGCTTTTACCCTATTTCTTAATTTACTGTTAGGGGGTTATTCTTTCTTGGCCAGGAAGATATTATATTTCCTAGAGTTAATAATTGTCTATGCCTTCTGTTCATTGGATGAACTGATAAATGATCATATTATTGATTCTGTTACAGTAAATTTTGAAAATAATTAAATTATTAATTATTGATCATAATTCGTTATGAATAATAATTAATTATATTTATACGTGGGCGTATAAACGCTACAACTTTATTGTCTCCCATTCATGTATGCTAGATGTATTGTGGGGAGAACAAGTTCTTGTGCTTGAAACCACTGAATGTGCATTTTAAGCTCTTTACACAGATTGCATCTACACTCACCTAAAGGATTATTAGGAACACCTGTTCAATTTCTCATTAATGCAATTATCTAATCAACCAATCACATGGCAGTTGCTTCAATGCATTTAGGGGTGTGGTCCTGACAATCTCCTGAACTCCAAACTGAATGTCAGAATGGGAAAGAAAGGTGATTTAAGCAATTTCGAGCGTGGCATGGTCTGAGTATTTCACAATCTGCTCAGTTACTGGGATTTTCACACACAACCATTTCTAGGGTTTACAAAGAATGGTGTGAAAAGGGAAAAACATCCAGTATGCGGCGGTCCTGTGGGCGAAAATGCCTTGTTGATGCTAGAGGTCAGAGGAGAATGGGCCAACTGATTCAAGCTGATAGAAGAGCAACTTTGACTGAAATAACCACTCGTTACAACCGAGGTATGCAGAAAAGCATTTGTGAAGCCACAACACGCACAACCTTGAGGCGGATGGGCTCCACTACAACTACAAATAGGAAAAAAAGGCTACAATTTGCACAAGCTCACCAAAATTGGACAGTTGAAGACTGGAAAAATGTTGCCTGGTCTGATGAGTCTCGATTTCTGTTGAGACATTCAGATGGTAGAGTCAGAATTTGACGTAAACAGAATGAGAACATGGATCCATCATGCCTTGTTACTACTGTGCAGGCTGGTGGTGGTGGTGTAATGGTGTGGGGGATGTTTTCTTGGCACACTTTAGGCCCCTTAGTGCCAATTGGGCATCGTTTAAATGCCACGGCCTACCTGAGCATTGTTTCTGACCATGTCCATCCCTTTATGACCACCATGTACCCATCCTCTGATGGCTACTTCCAGCAGGATAATGCACCATGTCACAAAGCTCGAATCATTTCAAATTGGTTTCTTGAACATGACAATGAGTTCACTGTACTAAAATGGCCCCCACAGTCACCAGATCTCAACCCAATAGAGCATCTTTGGGATGTGGTGGAACGGGAGCTTCGTTCCCTGGATGTACAGTGCATCCCACAAATCTCCATCAACTGCAAGATGCTATCCTATCAATATGGGCCAACATTTCTAAAGAATGCTTTCAGCAACTTGTTGAATCAATGCCACGTATAATTAAGACAGTTCTGAAGGCGAAAGGGGGTCAAACACAGTATTAGTATGGTGTTCCTAATAATCCTTTAGGTGAGTGTATATTCACTTGCCTGCAATAAGGCAATCAACATGTTAATCTTAACTCTAAATCCAATGATCACATGTGTATATCTATTTAATGTTACACTAAACGTTTGGTGTAAAATTTTGCAATGCTGTGCCAAATCATTTAAATGTTTTGATGACATCTAGTGGTATCATATGGTAGTGCTGCCACTTATCTACAGATAAAACAACTTTTCACATGTAACAGATAATCAAGAAAATAATCTAAGTTTTCTTATGGATATCTAAAGTGAGAATTAAATCAAAGATTAATCGGGTTTTAACATTTGGTGGTACGGTAACTTGTGTATTGGTGCCTCTGGCAGATGCTGTTGGAAGTTGTGGCATCTCCGGTGACGAACCTGGTTTTGAGAGGCACGTGCCACTGGAAGTTGTGGTCTATTCAGATTAATTTTGAGGCATTTGCAGTTGGCACTTGCCACTTGGAGTTACAGCACAATAGTGATGTGACAACTAACAATAGAGTTTAGAAGCTTGTGTCAAAAAAGTTATATGTTCAAATAATAATAATACATTTGATTTATAATGTGCTTTTCTAAAATCCAAAACACTACAAACAATAGCAAATAAAACATAAAATGCAAAAGTACAAAAATAATACAATACAAAGAAACTATATATCATAAAATACTAATCATTACAGTAGCCTACAACTAAACAAAACAATAGAATACCAGTCATGTCAATCTGTGTAAGCAATTTTAAATATATGAGTTTTTGTAAACTGGAAACTGGCTAATGTGGGAGCAACAGTAAAGGGGGTTGCACACCAGACGAGAAGCGCAGCGCCACATCGCGCAGCGCCACATCTTTAAAATTCGAACACATTATTTTCTATGAGTGTACACACACCGGCGGTGCCATTCGCCGTCTGTCCGTAGCGCCCAGCTATGGCTCAGGACCTTGTTCAAAATCCTGCTGCGCCACAGAGCACCATTTGCATAGTTTTATATTAAATTTACATTTATTTGTCTCAAATCGTCATTAATATATGACTTCACTCTGTGCTGCAATATACATTTAGTTCACTTTCGAGAGGTCGCTCCTATTGCGTAAGTAGCTTACGCTATGGGAAAACTCCTTTTCAAGCCCCTGCTTCGCTGATCTGAGGACGCCGGCTTCCTTCGCCGCCTTCAGCCCGCTGTTCTGCTGAGCCATCCGGCGCACCATATCCTTTTTGCTGTGCTCGCTCTGCGACACTTTCTAAAAGAGGAAAATTTCCACGGGCGTTGTTTCAAATTTTTCCCTTTGCTCGAGCCGCACAAGAAAAAGCGCCGTTTGCAAAGGATGCCTGAGTGGACAGAGACCAGCGATTTCACACCGAGGTGCTCAACCTTTGGAGAAGGGTGCTGTCGAAACAGTCTCCCCCTCACAAAACGAGTCGGGTTTTTACAGTCGCTATTTCCTCGTCCCGAAAAGGGATGGCGGTCTCCGACCGATTCTAGATCTCAGACACTTGAACAAAGCACTGAGCGAGCGCCAGTTCATAATGCTGACGACCAAACATATCCTCGAGCAAATTCGCCCGGGGGATTGGTTTTTCTCAGTGGATCTAAAAGATGCTTATATTCATATCCAAATATCGCCTCATCAGAGGCCATTTCTGAGATTCACTTTCGAGGGACAAGCTTACCAGTACACAGTACTACCATTCGGCCTATCGTTGGCCCCCCGTACATTCACGAAGTGTATGGATGCAGCACTTTCCCCCCTGAGACAGCAGGGAGTGCGAATACTGAACTACCTCGATGATTGGCTGGTTATAGCACAATCAGAGGCACAGTTAATAACTCACAGATCTAAACAGATTTAAACATGCACTTGAGTGTGTTTGTGTGTGTTTTGTGCTGGCTAAGTCACAGTCTATGACAGGGTTAAATTGTAAATTTTGTGTTTGATTGAAGCGCTCACACTATGATGTTTCTGTTATTAGTGGTATGTTGAGAAATCAGGGGCCCTCTGATTTTCCAACCACCCCAAAACAATCAGAAAGTTTGAAAATTTTGAAATTTAATAGAATTTGCATTATCAAATTTTGACTGTAGCCATTCATATATATTACAGTGTTTTTCCATGAGTTGTCAGAGTGTTGTGAATAATGTGTAGTAATCGATTGTCGAGTTCAAGCGCGTGATCATAGGTAACTAAACCTATGCGCGTGAACTCGGCAATCGACTACTTTGGACTTCAACCGAAAACAGGATGTAAACACAGGTATTTGCGCTGGCTTAAATAACATCATTTTTATACATATCTTTCACATCTACTGCAGTCAGATTCACTCGTGTTCACTCAGAAGGAATCACTCACATTTTCTGTGCACTTGTAATGACACATCAAGGATGTTAAGAGGCTAAAAGCAGGTTTAGTACTTGCCCCATTGAAGTCAACAGGGTGCAAATTTTAAAAATAGAATAACTTGGTGTAGGCAACACCGATTTTTGTCGTTGTTCTCTGTATTGACAGCACTCCAAATGTACATAAAAATGAGCTCAATGTTAAAATTGACCGGAGTTCTCCTTTAAGTCGTGGCCACGAGATCATTTTGTTGAGGTAACGACATCATTATGTCGTGGCCACGCGATGCAAAGTCATGGCCTCGAGATCATATGTTGAGGGAACGATATATTTTTCTCGTGGCCACGACTTCATATTTTGAGAGAACGACATCTATTTGTCGTGGCCACGAGTTGAGGGAGCCACAGCGGCCAATACTGTAACCGTACCATAGCATAGACTGGGCTACAGCAGAGATGGAGATGACAGAAGAAATAACATTTTACTTTTAATTAGGAATGTCATATAAAGATATAGTGGCTGTATAAAAAGTTATATAGTTATATAAAAAGGCTGTTCTTGTAACATATGAAATATGATTTTCAAAAGACAAGTTACAATCTAATATAACACCCAGGTCTTTTACTGTAGAGGATAAAGTAACAGGACACCCTACTATGTTAAAGTTGTATTGTAAGAGGTTTTGTGGGCGGTTTTTTGAACCGATAAGTATTACCTCTGTCTTATCTGGATTTAATAAAAGAAAATTGCGCGTCATCCAATCTTTTATATCTTTAACACACTCTGTCAATTTGGATAATTTAGCGTTTTCATCCGGCCGTGATGAAATATATAGTTGAGTTTATTCAGCATAACAATGGAAACTAATTCCATATTTCCTTATAATATTTCCAAGTGGCAGCATATATATTGAGAATAATAGAGGGCCTAACACAGATCCTTGCGGCACTCCATAGTTTACTGAAGTTATGATCGATTTTTCTCCATTTAAATAGACAAAATGGTAGCGGTCTGATAAGTATGATCTGAACCAGCTTAATGCTTGTCCTTGAACACCAGTATAATTTTGTAGTCGATCTAAGAGTATTGTATGATCTATAGTATCGAACGCAGCACTAAGATCAAGTAAATCATTTGTGATTTTAACGAGCGCAGTTTCAGTGCTATGGTGCGGCCTGAACCCAGACTGAAACTTTTCATAGGTGTCATTTTCTTGCAAGAAAGAGCCCAGTTGGGCAGACACAACTTTTTCTAATATTTTGGACATAAATGGAAGATTTGAAATGGGTCTATAGTTTGCTGGGTTATTTGGGTCTAATTGTGGTTTCTTAATGAGAGGTTTTATAACTGCCAATTTAAATGTTCTTGGAACATGACCTAAAGTTAAAGATGAGTTAATAATATTGAGGAGAGGCTCTTCCACTATAGGTAACACTTTTTTCAATAGTTTAGTTGGTATGGGATCTAATAAAGATGTTGTTGTTTTAGAGGAAATGATAAGTTTATTTAACTCTTTTTGTTCTATAGTTGTAAAGCACTGTAATTGTTCTTGAGGGGCGATAATTGAGGCTGAATTATAAGGCGTGATTGAGGATTGAACGTTTACAATTGTGGATCTGATGTTTTCTATTTTCTCAGTGAAAAAATTCATGAAATCATTACTACTAAACTGTAACGGGATATTTTGTTCAGGAGACATCTGTTTATTTGTTAGTCTAGCCACGGTGTTAAATAAGAACCTAGGATTGTTTTGGTTGTTTTCTATTAGTTTGCGGAGGTGCTCAGCCCTGGCCGCTTTTAGGGCCTTTTTATAGCGTGACATACTGTCTTTCCAAGCGATTCTAAAAACCTCAAAATTAGTTTGTTTCCATTTACGCTCTAAATTACGGGTTTCTCTCTTTAGAACACGCGTAGTCTTGTTGTACCATGGTGCTTTAATTTTCTCTCTGACCTTTTTTAGTCTCATAGGTGCAACAATATCCAATTTTCCAGAGAGAATGGTGCTCATAGTGCTGGTTAGTTCGTCTAGTTCATCTGTTTGTTTGGGTTCAGGCAGCAGCTGAGACAGATCCGATAAGCAATTTGAAAAATGATCTATGGTGGATGGAAGGATTGTTCTGCCTAATCGATAACGTGGTGCTAGTGTAGTGTTGCTTTCGTCAACGAAAATTATGACGAAATATTGTCGTCAACGAACCGTTATCACCTGACGAAAACGAGACGAGACTAGACGTAAATGCATGGTCATGTGACGATGACTAAAAAAAAAATTTGACATGCAAGTACAAATGTAGGCTATTTGTCCTACAGCGTTTTTCTACTTTACCACAGTAAAGAATACGAATATAATAGGCCTAATTAAAAGCAAACCAAAGAAACGTTTATCCCTTTAGAAAACGTGAGACGTGAGTGAAGATTTGGGAAAAGAAACAAGAGTGCAGGGATTCACGATTTTTGGATATTCGATTAGTTTATTTAATTAAAGAATATCAAATAGGTTGTGCGATTATTCTCTAAAATAAAATCTCCATGTTCTGGCGCTGATGCGGTGACGCGACCAGAGACGCTGCCAATAATATACAGCTGTCACAAAGAACCGGCAAAAGTAATGATTATGAATGTGTCAAATATATCAATGAGACATTTTAATAGAATAACTAATGGAGTAATATTGTTAAATTCGCTGATAATCGGGTGACCAGATCGCAAACCAGAATTTAAAGCCGACAAAGCTATGGGTTCACGCACAACTCTCTCATTCGTCGTGACGTTATAACATTTCGTCTCGTCTCGTTTTGGTCAACGAAAATGAAGAGACATTTTAGCATAGTTTTTATTTTGTAAACCACATTTAGTCTCGTTTTTATTCGTCAACGATATTGCATTATACATGTATTTTAGTCATCGTCACATGACCATGCATTTACGTCTAGTCTCGTCTCGTTTTCGTCAGGTGATAACGGTTCGTTGACGACAATATTTCGTCATAATTTTCGTTGACGAAAGCAACACTACGTGGCGCAGCATGATATATTACCGGGTTATGTAATATGCAAGTTACCATGTAATGGTCAGTTACATCATCACTTTGCGGAATGATATCTATATCGGTTGGATCGGTTCCATGTGATATAATTAAATCGAGTGTATGATTAAGACGATGAGTTGGTCCGGTAACGTTTTGCTTAACCCCAAAGGAGTTTAATAAATCTATAAACGCAGCCCCTAACGTATCATTTTGATTATCTACGTGTATGTTAAAATCTCCAACAATTAATACTTTATCGACATTGACCAATAGATCTGAGAGAAAATTTGCAAATTCTTTTAGGAAATCAGCGTAAGGCCCTGGCGGTCTATATACGGTAGCCAAGGCTAAAGATAAAAGGGATGTTTTTCTATCATCTAAGAGCGTAACATTTAGTACAAGTACTTCAAATGAAATAAACTTATAACCAGTTTTCTGAGTAACATTGAGAATATCTCTATAGATTGTTGCAACACCGCCGCCACGACCAATCAGACGGGGCTCGTGCTTATAGGAGTATCCTGATGGAGTGATATGGACTCATTTAGACCGAAATAATCATTTGGTTTAAGCCAGGTTTCAGTAAGGCAAAGTACATCGATGCTATTATCTGTGACTATTTCATTTACAATAACTGCCTTAGGTGTGAGTGATCTAATGTTTAAAAGACCTAGCTTTAGAAATTGTTTTTGTTTACTAATAGCAACATTTTCTGTTTTAATAACAATTAGATTTTTCCTAGATCCTGCAGTAGATTTATTATTTGATCGCACTAAATGAGGAATAGACACAGTTATGCAATGTTCTACACTAGTATTTATATCAGTTAATTTGGTGCAGCAGAGACTATGATTTGGAATTTTGGTTACTAGTCAAAAGGTATTTAACATTTTGGAGATGTTATCTGACAGAAGATCCGATCCGAATCTGTTTGGGTGTAAGCCATCAGCACGGAAAAGCCTAGGATGCTCCCAAAACAGATTCCAATTATTTACAAAGAGCAGTTTCTGCGTGCAGCTCAAATGTGTCCTCACCTGCACCAAAAGGTAGACTACATACATCTGATATATTCGCCATTTTAACAGATGGACAGTAAGTTAGCAACGACACTACCAGTGATGCTATCAATTAATACTAATTTCTGACAAACGTCTTAGATATAATCCGTCTTTTTAGTGGTACGGGTGTAGAGTAGACGCACGATAGGTGAAAAATGTTTGTAAGTGAGTGTTGAGAAGACGCGTTCAGCCGTGATCCCCGGGAGTAACCTATAAGTATAAGAGTATCCAGCGTTGGATCACTAACAGGCTTGAGACACGTCTGCTCAACAATCCGCGTTGTAACTATGAGGTTTGAGCAGTAGTGCTTCTCAGTGAGGAAAAGTAGAAAATGTTTGCTGTAAGTAAGTTTAAAGAGTAAAATCAAGAATTATAAATCAAATCGATGGAGCTCCAAAGACAACAACGCGTTCAGACGCGACGCATGCGCATTCGACAACAGGAAGTTGTGTTTCACACGTATTCACACGTACACAATCAAAGATACTTTAATAGCCCCCATGGAATTGCATCTACCTGAATTTAATTCGTTTTACTTCAGAAGAGGTTTTGGCCACCATTAAAGATGTTAGTCGACACACTTTACTTCTCTTATAATAGCTTTGGATTGGCCAAGCCCGTGGTGTCCCGCGTACACTTATCTGAAGTAACACTAAATTAAAACAGAAGTAAAACAGACGCACCCAGATTTAGGTTGGTCCAGCAGCATTTTGCTCTTCTAAACGGAAATAACTCGTCTTTACAAACCAAGTACACTAGAATCCATGCCCGAATATTAGTAGTCACTAATCTGACGCAAAAATTGCGGTAACATACCAATCTGTTTCTACTTGGGAAAATAATTGCAGAGTAATTCAGAATGAATTCAGACGTAACAATTTATACACTTTGTTCAAAGTTCAGAGTTACTGCGTTCTCTGAAGAGTCTCGGGAACTTTGAATATGAAAAGGTTTTTGTTTCAGGATTGATGAGATGCATGTTCGCTGTTTCTCTTTTTAGATTTCAAATGTCTTGTGAATCACATTGTACGTAGCCACGTGGCAATTCTATGCTCCTGTACATGGTTTTACTGCAGCTATATCGAAAATAGCAGAGTTTTCCACCAAGGAGACAAACAAATTCAACATAGACACACGTGACAATTAATTCAGGTGACACAAGTTACGTGGCCTAGAATGCATAGCATCTACAACCTTTAAAACTAAGTGTTTCATACAGTACTTACAGTAAAGTAATCATGTGTTTTAAAGAATAAACTTAACTAGCCTATATGCACATGTAGTGGCACAAACAACTATAAAGTGTGTTCGAGCACAATGTGTTAAGCACAATAACAAATTTGAAAATACAAACAGAATCATTGCAAACATGTTTTTTAGTCCCATTGCTGTTTAGTGGTTTGGGAGACATGGACTTAGTATTTAGCTTAGCCTTAAGATCTGCAATGGTTTCCTTATGATTTTTAACCTGTGCATCATATCATCCTGTTTTTCTCAACCTTGCTTTTCATAAACAAATGCATCGACTTGCCTTTTCGTTTATCAAATCACATGCTTTCCAATTGTTTACAAACTTAGAATTTTCATTCTGTCCTTTGTTCATTCTCATCACGTGTTGCTAGTTTGTTGCAACAAAGCCAATACAACAATGGAGAAAACATGCTGATTTTAAAACTTTAGGCTCTAATTTACAGCTCTTCATTGAGTACCAGAAAATAATTTGGAAGATGTTATTCCAATTTACGTTTCATTTCTTGTTGCGTAGGCAAACAAGGAGATCTTTAAAAATTACAAGGGTTTTTCATTCCTCATCTGCGCTGCCGCTATCATGTCCCTGCCGTGTGTTTTGTGTCTAATTCTCAAGTTTTATCGGAATTTTTCGGTGTCCGTCTGACTGGGTATTCCGACCCATATTATAAATGTGTATATATAGGATGTGTCTGTTTATCCCTCAACACTTCTAAATAGGCAAAAAGAATTGACTTACCACAACGGCGGAAGAAAGAGATGTTCAAACCTCTTGATGTAAATCAATTGTAACAATTTATTATGTCAGGTAAATGTATCATGCCAATTTCATAATCAGTTCAAGGATAATCAATACAATAACATCAAATGCTCTGGAATAAAGAGAAAAGATGCAAACCTAACAGTTATCTCTTAACTCTTAAAAACCTTATTACCTTTTGTTTTACTTATTTGGAAATGAGACATGTGTACCAGTCGCACTGAGACATTTCAAATGATACCAAACATGTATAATTCTCTATGATATTCACATTTAACCATTTAGATTCTTGGGTGAGTTTTTGAGCATGATAGTAGAGAAGAACTGGTATTTTGAACTAATTGTAGTAACAAAAAGCAGTTGAAGGATGACGTGCATAATCAGTTATTTTTCTGAATTCAATATAATTAATCGGACTCCATTTTAGTTTTTATCTTTTATCCTCTGATTTTTTGTGAAAAAAAGAACTGATTGGTTCTATTGCATTAATAATGTTTATTTTTTACTGTTCTTCTTTTAGTGATTGTGCCAAGACTGCTTCCTCTCTGGTCATCTTGGTGCTTTGCTTTCTTTTGCTAGTGAGTTAATCTTAAGAAATCACTCGTATCACTTCCCTATGTCTGACTACACGAGTTCAATGCCAAATAACTACATCTATCTTCAGCTTTCTGGGATAGGCCTATAGATGTGTATTGTTAATGAAAAGAGCTGTACATTCTAAGTTTATATTCATTCATTTACAATCAATGTTATTCTTAGAATTAATTATAACAATTTATAAAGAAGCAATTTATTGTCAAACTCTTTAGTAATGTTAGATTCACACATTCTCTGTGGAGGTTAATGCAAATATTTGCCATATCTGAGTCTTTTCAATGTTATTAATACTATGGTCTATAAAATAATCTAACCTTGAAATGTTATTTTTAATATAAATCACAAAACAGTTCTGCTAGTAATCAGTTTAATAAATATGACTAAAAAATGTGTTTGAATGTGAATGTAATATATATGTAAATTTGCATTGCATACAAATTTGCCAGATGAAAACTGCAAACTCCGAAACCGCCCACTGTCTGAGTTTGGCCCTGTCCCAAATGGCACACTTCATATGCACTTTCTGTCTTGTGGAGTTACAATGGCTGACGTGTCCGCATGTCCATTAAATCCACCGTTGGGTGTCCAATTAGTCATTTTAGGTCTCAGAAGGGTGCTCGCAGGCGCCCCTTTTGTAGTCGATATGCGGCAGCAGACTACTTCCCGAAAGTCAAAGCGGCGTTACATCACAAAAGTGCACTTGTGGGAAGACCGCAAGTGTTTAGGGTGCCATTTGGGACAGGGCCTCTATCATGAAAAGGAGCCTATGCACCCTGGTTTGGCCTGCAATTAAAACCACCTGCAAGATTTTAGTTCCATCTAGTGGCATATGGTGGAGCTGCTACTTGTCTGCAGGTGAACAAGAGGACATACACATTATGTTAGATATGATGAAAAATATCACAAGGAAGGTTTTCTGATAAACAGCATAACAATAAAAACTACTTGAGAATTCAGAAAGAAAACATTTGCACTAACTTTGGCTTAAGTGCTCAGTCAAGTGGTGATTGGTTTAATAATGCCACGACACAACCGTTACCATAGAAATAATAACAAGGAATTATATATTTATTGTAACAGAAACATTTCTATGAAATGTTAAAATCCCTTTGAACTTATGATTCCAGAATTTCAGCTTCCTAACTAACAAAAAAAACTTCGGTCAAATCGGTTTCTCTGCTTTATTGACATCTTGACCAAACTTTAATTCATACTTGGATTTGGTCAACATGTGACTTTTTTTCTCTTCACAGTTCATCCTTCCATTCACTCTCACTCTTTCACAATATCTGGTAAAGTATAATCTAGTATGAAACAAATCAATGAAGGCATGAGATACCTACATCACAAAAAGCTGCATGAAATCTCAGCAGATGGCAGTAGAGCTCCGATTCTGTCATACGTTTTTCCGCAAAATGCAAGACCTTGAAAAACAGTGACGCGAACTTGGTGATAAGTAAAACTCCAGGCAGTCACTCTCAATAGACTTAAATCAAATTTAGATGATTTTGCCTTTTTAGTGTCTTACTACCTTGTAAAAGTTTAAACCAGCTAAAGATAATTACTTTGTTTTTTATTCTGGTCTCCCAGCCTGTTCAGCTGACAATTTCCCAAAACCCCTTTAAAACCAGCAAACCAGACCAGCCTGATCTGACTGGGAGACTAGCTAAAACCAACTTTAAACACTACATGAATGCACAGTTACACTGAAATGTAAAGACATATAAGGCACAAACACTAGTCTATACAACCTAGACTGATTTGTTAAATGAAAAACATGCAATTTGTGTTCCTTTTCGCCACACATTGAATATTTCACAGGTCAGCAAATGTTCAACAGTATCCCTGAGGATTGTTTATGGACTGCCATACCTAAACCTGAATATGTGACCTCAGGTTGGTTGAGGAAACCCCCAGCTGGGTATGGATGAAGTGGGAATCTCCCTTCTCAACTTGAGCAGCTTCTCACTGCGCTGACCCTCAGTTTCTATGTCATCCTGCAATCCAGTTACATGGATTATTTAAACGATGTTTTTACTAGCTTTCTGGGCCTTAAAAGTTGCAAAGACGTTGCTGTCTATGGGTGGTTCAGAAACCTCTCAGAGTTCATCAAAAATACCTTCATTTGTGTTCTGAAGATGAACAAAGGTCTTACAGGTTTGGAACGACATGAGGGTGAATAATTAATGGCAGAATTTTCACTAATCCTTTAACTGAAAACAACTTGCACTGACATATCTTAAAATATGTGACTGCCACTGTTTTGTCTCAAGATGCACAGCAGTATTATTATTATTTTTTTATGATACATTTTTATAAAAGCTGCTTAAATACCCTAATTTTATTAAGACCTAGACCTGGCTAAAGCTAAGCCCTGTATGGAAACCAGGGCAATGTTGTTCATACCAGTAGTCAGCTTAATAAATACTGTCAAGTCAAGGTTAGTGACACAATTCAGTCGATATATATGAATGGCAAAAATGCCAATGACTAACTTCTGAACAAACTCAAGGTGCTGCCTTTTCCTGGTACTGCAAGCTGAACTCATAGGAGGAGGCAAACAGTGCTGCCAGGCCAGTGATGAAGTTAGGCAGTGATCCTTTCACACACACCTTGACTTTCCAAACTTAATATCCAGCACTAGTTGATAGAATGCTAAAATGCACTGGCATATAATTTTGTTTGTTTTAAGTATAAACTCACTTAATTTTGACTTATTCTTTCAGAAAACAAGACAATTTTTACTTGTCTATTAAATGCTTCTTCATATAAGAATTTTAGATATCTGGACTGGAAACAAGATAAAAACACTAATTAAGAAAAACATATTTTGCAGTGGGGTGAGTAAATTATGGCTTTTCATTTTAGGTTTAAACTACCCCTTTAATGTTTACATACCTGGAAATAAGGCGTGGACTCTCTGGCAAATGTAGATTGCTGGACATCAGCGTTGCAAATTCCTGAAACAATTTTTAAAAAGGACAGCACAATCATGATCAGCAGAACCAAAACATAAAACATATTACAGATTAATGAGATTTGCTGAATAATCTCTACTGAAGGATAACACCGTCTAACTTCTATTTGAAGTGTGGGAGTAGTTGACCATGGCATGGCAATCAGGAATAGGCCTACTACATTTGAAAACAGCATAGGAACATGGATTTTCATGTGCTGGCAAAATTTTGAAAACGATTCAAAAGCACGATCACAGAACTGACAGCATTTGATAGCATTTTTTTTACCACATAGACTATAACTATAATAACACTACTTAAAAGCACTTACATAAACACTGGACATCAGATTACAAAGCCTGAAACGAAATATATATATATCAAAAGCATGTCATGCAAATAGCATGTTGCCTATTATGTGATATGTCGAAGTTACTTGTGTTGTGGCAAAAAAACAATAATTAAACAATCCTCATCACTGCATAAGAGACACCAAGAATCAAATTGCATTGTAAAAGATATTTATTCTCCTCCATGAGGCTTAGTCACAAAATCACAGCAGCTACCCCGACGTGAGCAAGACCTGACACCCAGCCCAGGAAATTCCCTTCTTATACTCCTTTTTCAAGGTCTTTTCTCTGTAGTTTTCCACTCACATCTACCCAGCCACATCTAGCTGATTTAATAGAATGACCCCTTTAACCCCCCTTGGCTAAATTATCTTCCATACCTAATTGTTAAAGGTACTTAATCATTTGTCTTACTGTGTGTGTCTTGCTTACGTCAGGTGTACAAACATACATATATCCTGTACACATTCCACAAATATAGACATGTGACACATTATGTTGCAATATATGTTGAAGATCAATGGAAATACAATTTTTCCCATTAGCCTACACTTGGTAAACAGGAGCTAGTGCGGACACGGAGGTGGTTGGCGGATTTCTAGCGGGAGACAGCTGTGGGTGCTCTTTGCGGATGAGTGTTCGGGCGCTGGCACCGGAGGGAGTGGCTCCGTGTGCCTGCGTCGACCGGGCTGCGGCCGGGGTTGCGCCCGCGGATGGCCCGGCGGACTGCTGGAGCGACCTGGCCCGGAGTTGCGCCCTTCTTTTCGCGGATTCTTCTGTCGACGAGGCGGAAGAGGCCATACTGGAGAACTGATTCGCTGACCATACCACAACTATAGTTGCCTACAAACTATTTATCAAAATTTGGAAAAAATTCTCAACTCTTTTAAACTAAACAGTGAGGTGCTTATTTATGGAGATACTGATGTTAATTGGTTAAATAAATCCAGTAGGAAACAACTCAAAGAACTAACATCAAAATATGACTTTCATCAATTTGTAAATGGACCCACTCGCTTGACAAAAACATCACAGACAGCAATAGATTTAGCTTTCTCAAATAAGGCGGAAAGAGTCTTAAAAACATACAATCTGGTGTTTGGCTTACCAGATCATAACATGATATTAATTTCCAGAAAACGTCTAAATGAATATAAATATGACCGAAAGGCAACCAAGTTAATAAGTCTATTAAACTGGAATATTTCCAGATGCTTGGAAAAAGGCACTGGTTAAACCCATCTTTAAGTCCGGGAATACCACAGACCAGGGGCGTAATTTGTGGGGGGGTTGGGGGGGAGATAACCCCCCCCAATATTTAAATCTATGCATTACAACCCCCCCAATGTTTATACCATGATCACATGAAAAATATGCAGAGCCAAACTTTAACCCCCCCAATGTTCAAACCAAATCTACGCCCTTGGCACAGACGTTAGTAACTATCGACCAATAAGTCTAGTTCCGGTAATGTCAAAAATAGAAAAAATAGTTTCAAAACAGCTAACTCAATATTTAGAAACACACCAGTAAGAGTTCAGATGCAAAAGCCTCTAAGTGCCATCTGAAATTTTCTTCTAGAATGAACATTTTTATCAAGCTCGTATGTTTAAGTTCAGTAATTTCACTTAAATGGCAATGCAAATTACCTATTAGGCTAATTGTCATTTAAGTGAAATCACTTAAATTAAATATACAAGATTTATAAAAATTATCATTCTAGAAGAAAATTTCAGATGGCACTTAGAGGCTTTTGCATCTGAACTCTTCATATACACCCTCAACAGTATGGTTTCAGACAGAACCATTCCACTGAATCAGCCATCTGCGCATTATTGGAAAATATTGTGCAGCCACTTGATAAAGGAAACATCATGGGTGCAGTATTCCTGGACTTTAAGAGGGCATTCGATACAGTAAACCATAGCGTCTTATCTCAAAACTGTCATCTTATAATACGTCACACCAGGCATTATCATGGTTTGAGTCATACTTACAGGGCAGAGAACAATGTGTAGTTATTGATCATGTAAAATTAAGACCGGAATCCCTCAGGGAACCATACTGGGGCCTGTTCTCTTCAGCCTGTATGTGAACGAGCTGCCTGAAGTGTGTCCTGAAGTTGGCCTCCAGATGTATGCCAATGACACTGTGGTTTATGTGTCCAGCAAAAGCCCTGTTGTTATCGGCCGTACACTGACCAAACGTCTTGAGAAAGTGTTTAATTGGCTAAACAAATCATGTTTAACACTTGAGGAAAACTAAATCTATGTGTTTTTCTATAACAAGAACGCGGATAATAAATGATCTTAACATTAAAATGAATGGTGAACTCATTGATCAGG
Source organism: Scardinius erythrophthalmus (assembly GCF_964197995.2). Lineage (NCBI taxonomy): Eukaryota > Metazoa > Chordata > Actinopteri > Cypriniformes > Leuciscidae > Scardinius > Scardinius erythrophthalmus. Next base: position 18,421,207 of record NC_138236.1, read on the forward strand.
TAGTAGAACAAGAAAAATATTTAGGAGTGATTTTAGATTCTCAGCTAAATTTTAAAGGACAATTTTAACATTGAGCTCTTTTTTTTTTTTTGTAAATTTGGAGTGCTGTCAGTACAGAGAACAACGACAAAAATCGGTGTTGCCCACACCGTGTTATCCTCTTTTTAAAATTTGCACCCTGTTGACTCAAATGGGGCAAGTTTTAAAACTGCTTTTAGCCTCTTAACATCCTTGATGTGTCATTAAAAGTGCACCAGCCATGTGAGTGATTCCTTTAGAGTTAACACGGGTGAATCTGACTGCAGTAGATGTGAAAGATATGAATAAAAGTGATATTAATTCAGCCAGCGCACATACCTGTATTCTCTTCCTGTTTTCGGTCGAAGTTCACAGTAGTCGATTGTCGAGTTCACGCGCATGATAACCTATGCGCGTGAACTTAACCCTCATTGGTGCATACGTCACAGCTGCCTCCCCATAGGTTGCAGCAGTTGCCGCAGAGCAGCCAATAGGCGTGTGAGCTGCCTCGCCTAGGTCTGGTAGCTGCAGCAAATGCGTTTTAAATTATAGAAAAATTAAGGATAATTTTTGGCTCCAATCTTCTCAAGAAAAGGGGTTTTCCCGAAGCGTAAGCTAGCTTACGCAACACGAGAGTACTTTCGTAAGAAATAGTCATTTACAAAACATTCATAAATGATTAGCAAGTGATATACTAACATTTTATGTATGTTTTGTAAATTCTGTTACTAGTCATTAACCAAGTGATTAGTAAATTATTAACTAATTATTTACGAAACATGACTATAGACTATAGAAGACAGCTGTCTATACCCTCACCAGTCAGCACTTACACTGCACTACACACTACACTACACATAAGACAGCTGTCTATACCCTCACCAGTCAGCACTTACACTGCACTACACACTACACTACACATAAGACAGCTGTCTATACCCTCACCAGTCAGCACTTACACTGCAGCACACACTACAGTGTTCAACACCTGTTATAGATGTGTAAACGCATGAATAAATCATTTACAACACTTTCTGCATCCCCTAATCTAAAGTGTAAACTATTCATTACTTGTAAATGTTTAACACTTCATTCGTAGATTACCACTTCAAGAATCAGTAAGGCATAAGATCTACTAATGTTATCTACGAATGATGTGTAACACATTTACAAGTGATGAATAGTTTACACTTTAGATTAGGGGACGCAGAAAGTGTTGTAAATTATTTATTAAGGCGTTTACACATCATTGTGTTATTACCTGTTACAAATGATCTGTACGTGTATACAAGGCATTTACAACACTTTCTGCACCCTCAATTGCTACATGCATACATACATAAAAAAAAAACATTTAACATAATTTATTAAACATTTCTGAAACGCATATTCATGTTTTATAAATGATTAGTTAATCATTAACCAGTCACTTTATTTTGAATTTGAATTTACAAAACATACATAAAATGTTAGTATATCACTTTATTAATCATTTATGAATGTTTTGTAAATGATTGGTTCATCATTAACTAAGCACTTATAAATTACTTACAACTGAACGTTATTATAAAGTGTTACCTATTTTCCTTATCCAGTCCACTGGAAAGCATGCTGGGAACTAGAAAGCCACTGCCCAGTTTTCAAAATTATCAAGACAGTTTCATTAAAAACATAAAAATTCAAGTTTAAATTATACAAAATATTACCACAACACATCAAAATAATGTTTGCAACTTAAAAGGTTTAAGTAATTTTGATGGATTGTTCTATGCTATATGCACTAAATGCGGTGTGTGTGTGTGTGTGTGTGTGTGTGTGTGTGTGTGTGTGTGTGTGTGTGTGTGTGTGTGTGTGTGTGTGTGTGTGTGTGTGTGTGTGTGTGTGTGTGTGTGTGTGTGTGTGTGTGTGTGTGTGTGTGTGTGTGTGTGTGTGTGTGTGTGTGTGTGTGTGTGTGTGTGTGTGTCATTGTCCATTGTCCAATGTCCAATGTAAGCTCATAAGGAAGTAAATGAAATAAAACTGTACTAACTTCATGTTTAAATAACCTGTCAGACTTCAAGGGACTCTCACTTGGTTATTACCTGCCAAGCTCGGTGGTCAAGCAGTTTTATGTTTTAACTTTCGCTGTTAATGACTGAACTGGTATGTATCCCACTTTTCTTTTTTAATCACATATTTTCATGGTCTTAAATGTAATTAAGATTTTCAACATTATTAAATACTTGGTGTAACCCTTGCATTTTGCTTACAATGCAAAATTAATGCAAATAATAAAACATAATTCATAAAATGTAATCATTATGATTCCCAGTAAAAATGCAGTTATGTGCTTTTCTTCTGCTGAGTTTGGCTTTGGCACTTTGTCTTGCATCACCAACGGTAAGTTGGATAGTAGAAGGTTTATGTTATAAATCATTGTTGTTGTAAAGGTGATAAACAGTTATTGATTTTTAAAAATATTTTTTTTATGTCTGAGTATTGTTTTCATATCTCATGTTCTCAGCCACAACCTGATATAAATGGTAAGTACAGCTCAGTCACTGACGTGAATCTGTTGTAATGTTATTGTAATATGTCTCACTTTCACAGTGTAAAATATCCTGTTGTGATTACGGTCTGAAATTTTGATTGCTCTTTTTTTCTCATTTAACTTTCAGATTGTTTCACTAAAATTATGTTGTTGTATAGCACTTCTGTCAGTTGTCAATTCTATTTTCCGACATAACATATTTGTCTTCTTTTGTTTCTTATATTCTCCTCAAAGGCACTGAGGAATGGAAGGACATTCCAGATATAAACAAAGGTAAAACTATTATATTATATAAAGTTAGTTAAAGTTATAGTTATATTAGTAAGCTAACATATCTGTTTTTGTTCATAAATCATTATTTATACTATTTATACTTTTTTATTCAAGCATATTTACTGTAAACTGAACGCAAGCATATTTACTTTAAACTGAATGCTAGGTTTAAATCTCAGAGAAGGAGACATCATGGTGGTGAGTTCTGTTCTAAGAAATTCTCAAAGTACATTGAATATTGGATCATTCAGAAATCAGTCAATATGATATTTCTAAGAGTACTTCAAACAATTTGTTTTAAAGCCGAATCAAAGGAGTGCCATTCTTGGGAATGAGTACCGGTGGGATATTCCAGTCCCCTATGAGCTGAGTGTGAATCTCGGTAACAAAACATGGATTTCTCACTGACAGTTTAACAAAACATTTTTTAAGTAGTTTTACTGTTATATGTTTTTCATCCATCATGTATTTTTGATTGTGATTGTAGGTATGAACTATAAAGGAGTAATTTTGAGAGCTTTTGAGCAGTTCAGACTGAAATCATGTATTGACTTTAAGCCCCGGGCAGCTGAAGATTTTTACATCTCTGTGGAGAGTCTTGAAGGGTACAGTATGCTTCCAGTTAGTAATCCACAATATTAGTAATATGTGGTATAGACTATTCCAATACAGCCAAACTATACTGAATGTATAGTATAAAGGCCCATTCACACCTAGAGCAATTACTATAACGCTCATATATAAAAGAATAACAGAGTCCACACCACAACTATATCGATAACTGATAGTATTTGTAACTAATTTGTATTTGAAGTGAGTAAAGGAGCTGGAAACTCCAGTGGAGGCTTCTCACTGAACGATATCGTTAGAATTACTTTCAGATTTTTTTTTTTTTTTCAGCTAATGGATAAAAGTGGCAGATGACAAAACTCAGCATGCACTTATAATAAGCAGAACATTATAGTTCGCTGGTGTGGATGCTAATAGTTATCAATCTTGGTGTGAAAGGGCCTTAAAACATTCATGAGTTAACCAATTCTTTTACACTACCAGACAAAATATTAATGCACCTATGTGCTGCATGAATGTGCCGTTATCTCTCTCTTATTTTGCAGGTGTTGGTCATATGTCGGCCGCACATCTCTCGGAGGCCAGACTCTTTCCATTGGAAATGGCTGTGGAACAAAAGCCATTGTTGAGCATGAGTTTCTCCATGCACTAGGATTTTGGCATGAGCAGTCAAGATATGACAGAGATGATTATTTGACCATCAAATTTGAAAACATCATAAAAGGTTGCTCTGAACTTTTATTATTTTTAGGAAAAGAGTAAAACAGTTAAATACAGATATTCACTGACATACTGATTGCAGTGCCCATTTAACTAATCAGCACTTTAATAAGCCATTCTTTATGAATAATCCCCTTATTAACGCCATAGTCTTTATTTTCAGGCTATGAGAGAAATTTTGATAAATACAGCGAGAATGTGACCACCACTCAAGGCACCCCATATGACTATTACTCTGTGATGCATTATGGTAAAAATTACTTCAGTAACGGTAATGAACCCACGATCATCACCAAGCTTCCTGAGTTCCAAGATGTGATTGGTCAACGCCTGGACATCAGTGAATATGATGCGATTGAGCTCAACAAACTCTACAAATGCAGTGAGTATTTTACACACATTGTTTTCATTTTGCAGTTTGTGGATGTTAAACATTTTAGTGGAACTTGGAGTCAGATGTGCAAGACAAGGGAAAATGTGTTGTCCTTTAAGGAATTTAACTTTAGAATATTTGTTTTTAATATTTGTTGGTACATACATACATACATTCTCAGGTAAAAATGTGAAGTAATGTTAAAGTCACTTCCTGTTAAGTCATTCCTGGTACTGCATGAAAACAAATATTATACAGTTAAATTGGACGACACGCATGTAATGCATGGGAAGTTGTAAGGAATTGATTTGCAATTAAAAAAATGTTTAACATCAACATCCTGGATGTTTCAAAAGTTGTTCCAGGATCAACAAAATATGTTGAGGGCAAAAATTGGATGTGCAAATGATTTTGCCTCAGTGCTTTTCTGTTTGGATTACAGATTCCTCCATCTCTTTCCTTGACCACTGCAGTTTTGATGATGAATTTCTGTGTCAGATGAATGTATGTTCTGCTGTTTATGGCTGGCAGAGAGTGAAGTCAGTGAGTGGCATCAATGTGACTGACCACACCTACTTAAACAAAGAACAAAATGGTGAGATCCGTTACAGTCAGACAGTGGAAAGTGTCTGTTTTGATATCACAGGAAGATAGTGGTGCAACGGATCACAAAACACACACTGTGGGCTAGGGGGGCTAGGGTAAATGTAATTTTGATTTTCATTTATAAATAACGAGCAAGTCCCAATTTTCACGCCTCTTCTTCCGCGTTTAAAATTGTTTGAATGTATAAATTGGCAAGACAAAACACGTCCAAATGATAAACTTTCTATGATGGTTAAACTTGGCAGTTAATCCGTGAATCACATGTGTGCCGATTTTGGCCCGTACGGATCAAGGATCAACTGTGATCCGTTGCACCCCTACAGCAAGATACCAAAAAGAAATGCTTCACTTCCATCCACAGAAGCAGTCACTGTACCACCCAGTTCCACACAACTATACACCTGTTTTCATGTCTGCAGAGACGTCTTTTTTCATGCACTTCAGCACTGAGGGGAGAAAGGAAGGGGACACAGCCAGAATGAAGAGCAATACAATGACCCCTAAAAGAGACTGCAAAGTCCAGTGTCTGCAGTTCTACTACTATCACAGTGGTAATGAGTCTGATCAGCTCAACATCTGGATCCGAGAGTACCAGAATGAAGCAGACAACAGAGGAACTCTCAGACTTATGGATCAGATCACAGGTCTGTCTCTTCTTCAAGTGCTGTACATATTCAGAAAGAAGAAAACAAATGTGTGTAGGCCTATGCATTCAAGATGTCCTTAAAATGTTTCCAGTTTAATGTCTTGCAGAACTCCCTGGTAATTACTGGAAACTGCATCATGTGTCACTGAATGCAAAGAAAACCTTCCAAGTTGTATTTGAAGCTCGTAAAGGAGCTGGAAACTCCCGTGGAGGCTTCTCACTGGACGATATCAATATTTCAGAGACTGAGTGTCCCCACACATGGCAGATAAAGGACTTTTCAATAAGGGAATCTTCAACACATTTCAGTCCATTGTATTACTCCAGTGATGGTTATCGCTTTCAGGCTGCATTAGTGAATCAGAATAATTACCTTTTTATGTATGTTCGTCTGGTATCTGGTGCATGTGATGACCAGTTGCAGTGGCCTTGTCCATGGAGACAAATAACCTTCCAGATGCTTGACCAGAATCCACACATGCAGAAGCGCATGTCCTTAGAACACAGCATCACCACTGACCCTGCTTTGGCATCTCCCAGTGAGGATCACATCTATGTTTATATGCAGCATTTTACTTAGTTGAGAATCAAAGTTATTATCTGTATCGTTGAAGGCCCCTTTAAAGGCACGCTGTGCAAGATTTGTACCTTAAGAAAGAAGAAAACATAGAAAGTGTGTTCGGAAGAGTGCAGAGACGGCTCTGCGTGAGTGGTATTTACGACAGTAACTTTAAATACAAGTACTCCACAGCGAGTTTGTTTGTTTGTTCACTGTTTGAGAAAAATGGAAACTGCATATTGTGCCTTTAATAGCAACATTTTTTATATATATATATATATTTATAGATTGGAACAATCCTCGAAACAACAGAATTCAAGTTGTCATCGGCGATGAGTCTGTATTTGTGGGTCCTTGGGTTTATATATATGGCATAACAAATTATGATCTGACTAGAAGAGAGTTTATCAAGGGTGGTGACATCATATTTCTCCTCACCATGCAAGGTAGGTTTTGTGAAGTAACCTCAGAGAACAAGTTTAACTTGAAGCAAACTGAGCAAAAACTATGATATATTTCTATTGTGTCTCACTTTCTCATGTCCATAAATGTTGTTTTCCAATCCAGATATCTCAGGGCTTCTTCAGAAGGACTCTCTACCCTGCCCTAAAGTGACAGTGAAGAACTTCAATGTTTCTCCTGATGCAAGTGCCCCGCAGGGACCATGTGCTTCAAGGTGAATATCCTTTTAACCTCTGTTCTGTCCTTAGTTAAAACACAGAAAACTAAAATATTTTTAGATGGAAGCTTACACTGGTAATTTTAACTAATAGTAGTAACAAAAATCAGTTAAAGGATGACGTGCATAATCAGTTATTTTTCTGAATTCAATATACAGGTGCTGGTCATATAATTAGAATATCATCAAAAAGTTTATTTATTTCAGTTATTCCATTCAAAAAGTGAAACGTGTATATTATATAGACTCATTACATGCAAAGTGAGATATTTCAAGCCTTTATTTGTTATAATTTTGATGATTGTGGCTTACAGCTTGTGAAAACCACAAAATCAAAATCTCAGAAAATTAGAATATTACATGAAATCACACAGTAATTACACAGTAATCCCATGGTCATTGAACCAGGTTTTGGTTATTTTGGCAGTGTGGGCAGGTGCAAATCCTGCTGGAAAATGAAGTCAGTATCTCCATAAAGCTTGTCTGCTGAAGGAAGCATGAAGTGCTCTGGAAATGTCCTGGTAGACGGCTGCGTTGAGTGGACAGCACAGTGGACCAACACCAGCCGATGACATGGCTCCCCAAAACAACACAGACTGTGAAAACTTCACACTGGACTTCAAGCATCTTGGATTGTGTGCCTCTCCATTCTTCCTCCAGACTCTGGGACATTGGTTTCCAAAATCAGAAAAGAGGACTTTGGTCCACTGTGCTTTATTAAATCCAGAGTCAACACAGCCGTCTACCAAGACATTTTTAGAGCACTTCATGCTTCCTTCATTTTCCAGCAGGATTTGCACCTGCCCACACTGCCAAAATAACCAAAACCTGGTTCAATGACGATGGGATTACTGTGTAATTACTGTGTGATTTCATGTAATATTCTAATTTTCTGAGATTTTGATTTTGTGGTTTTCACAAGCTGTAAGCCATAATCATCAAAATTATAACAAATAAAGGCTTGAGATATCTCACTTTGCATGTAATGAGTCTATATAATATACAAGTTTCACTTTTTTAATGGAATTACTAAAATAAATAAACTTTTTGATGATATTCTAATTATATGACCAGCACCTATAATTAATATGACTCCATTATAGTTTTTATCTTTTATCCTCAGATTTTTTGTGAAAAAAGAACTGATTGGTTCTATTGCATTAATAATGTTTATTTTTTACTGTTCTTCTTTTAGTGATTGTGCCAAGACTGCTTCCTCTCTGGTCATCTTGGTGCTTTGCTTTCTTTTGCTAGTGAGTTCATCATAAGAAATCACTCTTATCACTTCCCTATGTCTGACTACAGTTCAATGCCAAAGAACTACATCTATCTTCAGCTTTCTGGGATATGATAGCTAAATGTGTATTGTTAATGTAAAGAGCTGAACATTTTAAGTTTATATTCATTCATTTACAATCAATGTTATTCTTAGAGTTAATTATAACAATTTATAAAGAAGCAATTTATTGTCAAACTCTTTAATAATGTTAGATTCACACATTCTCTGTGGAGGTTAAGGCAAATATTTGCCATATCCGAGTCTTTTCAATGTTATTAATCACTGCATGAATACTATGGTCTGTAAAATACTAATCTAACCTTGAAATGTTCTTTTTAATATAAATCACAAAACAATTTTGCAAGTAATCAGTTTAATAAATATGACTAAAAAGTGTGTTTGAATGTGAATATAATATATGTGAATATGCATACAAATTTGACAGACGGAAACTCTGCAAACTCCGAAACCGCCCACTATCTGAGTTTGGCCCTGTCCCAAATAGCACACTTCATATGCACTTTCTTCTTGTGTCCGTTAAGTCCATGAGACCATTGGGTGTCCAATTAGTCATTTTAGGTTTAAGAAGGGTGATTGCGGGCGCCCCTTTTGTGGTCGATATGTGCCCTCGATACGCAATTTTGCGAGCTCCGCAGCAGACTACTTCCCGACAGTCAAAGCGGCGTTAAGTCACAAAAGTGCACTTGTGGGAAGACCGCAAGTGTTTAGGGTGCCATTTGGGACAGGGCCTTTATCATGAAAAGGAGCCTATGCACCCTGGTTTGGCCTGCAATTGAAACTACCTGCAAGATTTTAGTTCCATCTAGTGGCATATGGTGGAGCTGCTACTTGTCTGCAGGTGAACAAGAGGACATACACATTTATGTTAGATATGATGAAAAATATCACGAGGAAGGTTTTATGATAAACAGCATAACAATAAAAACCACCTGAGAACTCAGAAAGAAAACATTTGCACTAACTTTGGCAAAGTGTTCGGTCAAGTGGTGATTGGTTTAAAGGGATAGTTCACTTTGAAATTAAATTTTGATATGTTTTAGCTTACCTCAAGGGCATCCAAGATGTAGGTGTCTTTTTTTCCGCAGTAGTTTCAATTTGGATATTTTTAGGTCAAACCGTTCATGTCTGTCAGTCATATAATGCAGGTCGATGGTCACTGTATCAAAACACAAGCACAGAGTCCAAATTAAAACAATTCCCCATCGTCCAAATTAAACAATTCCCCATCGTAAGTACACATTGATGGCCTAAGACACGAAACGAGCGGTTTGTGTGAGAAAATGAACAGTATTTATATTGTTTTTACCTCTTGTAACACAGATGTATACATAGATGTCGCCTTGGCTACGGTTACTTCCAATGAACTGCAGTAGCAAAGGCGACATCTATGTATACATCTATACCCGCCCGCGCCGTCAGATCATTTAGACGTGTGCTGTTTTCAAGAGATAACAACGATATAAATACTGTTCGTTTTCTCACACAAACCGCTCGTTTCGTGTCTTAGGCCGTCAATGTGTACTTACGATGGGGAATTGTTTAATTTGGACGATGGGGAATTGTTTTAATTTGGACTCTGTGCTTGTGTTTTGAGACAGTGTCCATCGACCTGCATTATATGACTGACAGACAAGAACGGTTTGACTTAAAAATATCAAAATTGAAACTACTGCGGAAACAAAGACACCTACATCTTGGATGCCCTTGAGGTAAGCTAAAACATATCAAAAATTAATTTCAAAGTGAACTATCCCTTTAAAGGCACAATATATAACTTTTTTGCTTTAAAAATAGCAAAAATCACTATATCTATGTTATATTTTTTTTTTTAGTTGGGTACTTACATTATCCCGACTGTTTCCAACAACTTTCAAACCAGGAGAAATTAATAATTTAATTCGAAGACACGTCCCGTTTCTTTATTTCCGTTTTGACGCCGTCAATGGCGTCATATCCGCGTTGTCCCTGGTTTCCGCTCGTACTGCCATAGCAACCAGAGCTATGAACCAGAGCCCTCTGATAGTAACCAAAGCGACTGACGTGGACAACTGTGTAGTTCGCAATGTCTATTTGAACACTGTCGTTGTTTCGTTCAAACATTATGGACCATGGCAAGCAGACTTTGGATAAAAAAGAAGAACTAAAACGAGAATCAATATCAGCGCAGTGTTTTCGAGATGCCGAGAGCTCCCATAGACAGTATATAAACGAGAGCTCCACGTCCAAGACTTCAACCGCTCCTACATGCACTTTATTAAACAGGTGATGAGCACATTTACATAAAACTAATCAATGTTATATAGTTCAACAATGATAAAATGTTAGAATATGATCTGTATGTTATTCTAATGTTGATCTCGCTCACTGCTAGTCTCATACAGACAAACTAACACACAGAATAACATTATAACTTTAACACACTCAATTGCAGTTTAGTGTGATAGTGTAATGTTAGACCAGGTGAAACTGCGCTGTGTTACCTCACAAGTTTAATTTGTCTAATAAACTGACCTGTGAGTTGTAATTCTGCACTTGCTTGTAGTTCGGTAGAATGAAATGTCCTTATTCCTTTTATATCCGTGGGACTCGTGTCGCGTGTGGAGCTGATAGCTGTCTCTTAGCAATCCCGAACTGCTTCATATCACAGTCATGATAAAAACATAGATGTATTCACTCATCCATAAACATTATTAGATCGGTCGACTTGACGTTGACGACAAGATCCATAATTCTTAGCAAATGTTGCATCATCAAACTACGTCTTTGTTATTGTAAATAGGTTAGCGACCCCTAGTGGCGAAAAATTCCATACTGTACGTTTAATAATGCCACGCCACCACAACCGTTACCATAGAAATAATAACAAGGAATTCTATATTTATTGTAACATTTCCATGAAATGTTAAAATCCCTTTGAACTTATGATTCCAGAATTTCAGCTTCCTAACTAACAAAAAAAAAAAAACTTCAAATCGGTTTCTCTGCTTTATTGACATCTTGACCAAACTTTAATTCATACCTGGATTTGGTAAACATGTGACTTTTTTTTTTTGCTTCACAGTTCATCCTTCCATTCACTCTCACTCTTTCACAATATCTGGTACAGTATAATCTAGTATGAAACAAATCAATGAAGGCATGAGATACCTACATCACAAAAAGCTGCATGAAATCTCAGCAGATGGCAGTAGAGCTCCGATTCTGTCATACGTTTTTCCGCAAAATGCAAGACCTTGAAAAACAGTGACGCGAACTTGGTGATAAGTAAAACTCCAGGCAGTCACTCTCAATAGACTTAACTCAAATTTATATGATTATGCCTTTTTAGTGTCTTACTACCTTGTTGGGGGAAAAAAAGGTCTCCCAGCCTGTTCAACTGACAATTTCCCAAAACCCCTTTAAAACCAGCAAACCAGACCAGCCTGATTAGACTGTTAGACTAGCTAAAACCAACTTTAAACACTACATGAATGCACAGTTACATTGAAATGTAAAGACATATAAGGCACAAATACTACAACCTAGACTGATTTGTTAAATGAAAAACATGCAATTTGTGTTCCTTTTTAGCCACACATTGAATATTTCACTGGTCAGCAAATGTTCAACAGTATCCCTGAGGATTGTTTATGGACTGCCATACCTAAACCTGAATATGTGACCTCAGGTTGGTTGAGGAAACCCCCAGCTGGGTATGGATGAAGTGGGAATCTCCCTTCTCAACTTGAGCAGCTTCTCACTGCGCTGACCCTCAGTTTCTATGCCATCCTGCTCCTCAAGTGATTGACGAATGAGGGACTTGAGCAAGGGCAGTCCAAGGCCAGTTGTGGCAGAGACTGGGACGATGTGCATAAAACGCATTAGTGTTTTAGGGGTGACGTCCTCAGGAAAGATGTGGCTTGATTCTAGGGAAAGCAGAGCATCACTCTAAAGTTATCAGTCAAGAGAAAATGCAGAAAAATGTAAAGGTCAGTGCAGTGGAACAATCACATTAGGCCTGCATTTCAGCAAAATGTACTTGTGGTAGAAACTTGAGAATGCTAAAATGGTCAAGTAGAAATCACCATCTTTATAGAAAAATTGCAGTACAAACTTGTGTAATGAATGGTCATTCTCAAGAGTGCTTTTAAATCAATTGCATGAAAAATAATGCAACCACCTTATTGGTAAAAGCATGTGTCATGATATGAAATTTCTGACGCACCCGTTATATACCTAAAATAACACAAAACAAAGGCTAATAATATACACATCTTTGACTAATATTCATGATATTACCTATATAATATTCCCTAAATAACTTTTTTGCTTTCAATACTACCTACCTTCCTGGTTCTCCAAGTGAGCTTCCAGCTCTCTGAGCCGGCCCTGAGCCTCAGGGAGGTCCATCTTATTTATGACAAGGATGGCTTGCTTGTCTAACAGTTCCTCCTTATACAACTCCAGCTCCTGATCAACAAAAAGATCAAGAGCAAGTTATGCAGCAAAATCTTGTATACAGAAGCATTTCATTGAGAAAAGCAGTAGTGTTTTAATGTGACATGGGTTGTGTGTGTGTGTGTGTGTGTGTGTGTGTGTGTGTGTGTGTGTGTGTGTGTGTGTGTGTGTGTGTGTGTGTGTGTGTGTGTGTGTGTGTGTGTGTGTGTGTGTGTGTGTGTGTACACACTACTTTTTAAAGGTTTGGGGTTGATATGAGTTATTCAATGTTTTTGAAAGATGTCTCTTGCTCACTAAGGCTACATTTACTTTATTAAAAAAAATGACTGGGAAAAAAATTACAGTAAAGCAGTAATACTGTGAAATATTACAATTTAAAATAACTGTTTTCTATTTTAATATATTTGATCATGTAATTTATTTCTGTAATGTTGCTTAGGTCTGCTTAGTTCTCAGCTCAGCATTTGATTTGGTCGATCATAAAATTCTTATCACCCGATTGGAAAATGATGTGGCATTCAGGGCACTGTTTTGAATTGGTTTCAATCATTTTTAACAAACAGGAAGTTTTCTGTATGTATTGGAAAACATACTTCCTCAGCTGCACGTCTTACCTGTGGTGTTTCGCAGGGATCTATTCTTGCTCCAACAATCTTTATACTTGCTGCCATTAGGTTCAATCTTTTCCAAACATGGAGTATCAATTCGCTGATATGCTGATGACAGCCAATTGTACATCCCATTTAAACACAATAATTTTAATTCTATAGAGGCATTGCTGGCGTGTTTACAGGAAGTTACATTATGGCTTACACACAATGTTTGGCCTTAAACGAGGACAAAACCATAGTATTGTTTAGACCAAGTGATTTTTATGACTTTGGTGATCTGGACCTTGGAGACTTAAGTTCCCATGTTACTCCATGTGCAAAAAATCTAGGTGTTTTGTTTGACTCAGTTCTTAAGTTTGATAAACAAATTAATTATTTTGTTAAATTATGTTTCTTTCATCTACAACCTCAAAAGTAAAAACCTTTCTTTCCTTGAGAAACTTTGAGAAAGATATTCATGCGTTTATTACTTCACGCCTTGATTACTGCAATTCACTTTATTATGGAGTTAACCACTCATCTATCAAGCGTCTACAAATGGTTCAAAATGCTGCGGCCAGGCTAATGACTGTTTTTTTTTTTTTTTTTTGCAACATATTTTTATTGAAAACTGAATCGAATTACATAAAATAGACAACTTTTACAATTTAGATTTTAAACAGATAACAGAAAACAAGAAAAGAAAAGGACATAACCAAACCACCCCACCCCGGCTTACTTAAAATCATATACAAATATAAAATATAACAGGACTTAGTCTGGTAAGACTTGCAAGTCTGCAAAATATGATAGAAAAGGCTGCCAGATATATAAAAAAAATTGTCAGTGTTTCCTCTCATTGCGTACTTAATTTTCTCAAGTTTTAAGAAATGCATAGCATCAGTAAGCCACTGTGAAACTGATGGAGGATTTGGAGATTTCCACTGTAAGAGAATTCGACGTCTGGCCAATAAAGATGTGAATTTGATAAATTATTGACTGGTTGAAGAAAATTCGATTCCATTTCTCCCATTTTAACTTATCTGCACTGGCTACCGGTCAAACCAAGAATTGAATTTGAAATTTTAGTCTTTGTTTTTAAATCATTACACGACTTAGCACCAAACTATCAATCTGACATATTAAGTTCTCATAACCCCATCCGATTGGCGGGATGGGGCCCAGACAGAGGGACAAAAAATTTTTTTTTACAAATGTCCTATCTACAATTTATTTCAAAATGTATTAATTAACTAAAAATAGTGACGATGTTTATCTTAACCATAGACTGTTACATTACGTCACATTAACGCCAGCCCATGACTGTATATATAGAGGCGCCAGCCAGTTAAGTCCGAGGGGACGTCAGCGGCGGTCAGAGGCGGTCAACGAACGCATCCATCAGGTGCTACGAGTGCGAAGCAAAGGCCTAAATAGGCACGCAAAGAAGCACAGCTCGAAATGCAGGTCATCGATTTTGGAGTGATTGCAATGTATTTTAAATATAAACGTGTGGGCTACTGTAGATCAGCGTATTTCTGGAAAAATCATTCACCGCTTTGTTTGTCTAGTCTACGAGTTTAAAAGAGCGCGAGCGTCTAACGTGCCCAGACGCGACGCTTTGGATTTGCGCGTAGGCTACAACGAATAACATCGCGTTGGGAGCTGACTAGTAAAAAGCTACAAAAGTAAAAGACCAGACGTTTGTATTCAAAGTAAAAAAACCAACACACTGCAACATTTTTAAATGTTTCAAATAAAGGATCTATGGGTCTATCTTCTATATTCTGATGCTGATGATTAGATAATTGTGATGTGGAGTGCCCGTGTGAGCCACTGGAGGGCACTCTCTCCCTGCATTGTTTCACCATGGACTCATTATGTTTAACTATGTTTCAGTGGTGTTTGATTATGGGTTATTGAGTTCCTTATATAAGTCTGAGTGATCTCTGTGTCCGGTGCGAAGTCTTGTCACACTGTAAGCGTACATCTCTGAGCATTCTTCCCTGTTTGAGTATTCCGTGTCTCTCTGGACTCTTGACCCTTGCCTGCTTCTTGGACTGTGTATGAACCTGTGCTGCCTGCCTCGACCAAAGCCTGTTATCACCACGAGTTACTGGATTGCCCCTTGTTTAACTGTATGCCGGAGTTTATGTCTGCTTGTGTTTGATGCTGAAATAAAGTGCTGCATATGGATCTGACCGCCTCTGTCCGTACGTTACAGAAGACTTCGCCACTACAGGATCCAGCGGACTTTCAGCATTTATCCACCGTGGCCAAGACCCAAGTTTCCATGCTAGCCTCTCATCATTTACAGCTGACGAGACTAACATCTCTCCTCGAGGAACTTACAAGCTTTACGCAATCTGTGTCTTCGCAGAGCTCAAGCACAGCCACTAATCAAGTCCAAGCTCCCGCTGCACCTGTCCCACCGCAACCCAGTGTGAGTGCTGCATCTAATTATTCTAGTCTGTCATTTCCTGAAAGGTTTAATGGCTCACCTGTGGCGTGTGAAGGATTCCTTCAGCAGTGCAGCTTATATATGAATCATCAGCCCCAGTTTTACACCTCGGATGATGACCGCATTTCTTTCATTTGTTCACTGTTCACTGGAAAGGCTCTGGAGTGGGTAGGCGCGTTCTGGGAATCAGGTCGGGTATCGTTCCCTTCTTATGATGTGTTTATCGCTCTATTTAGAGAGGCTTTTGAACTCCCCGCAGGAGAAGAGGATCCTGAAGAACTGCTCTTGTCTCTGCGTCGGGGAGATTCGTATGTGGCGGATTTCTCTCACTCATTCCGAACGCCACTAAAGCCTCATCTCGCCAAGCTGTTCGATCCTCCCTTGATGACCATTAGAGGGGCTTTCAAGTATACAGTTTCTGCCAAACCCATTCTTCGTGTCGGACCCCTCAAGCCCGTATTCCTCACTGGTCTTGTTGAACTTGTTAATCCGGAGACAGCGGAGGTTTCGCCGGCCGAACTGGAGTTTGAGCGCGTGCCAGCCGACTCGAAAGAATCGAGTATCGAGTCGAGTGAGTCCAGTGAACTGAATCCCGAGTCCAGTGAGTCCAGTGAACTGAATCCCGAGTCCAGTGAGTCCAGTGAACTGAATCCCGAGTCCAGTGAACCGAATCCCGAGTCCAGTGAACCGAATCCCGAGTCCAGTGAACTGAATCCCGAGTCCGGTGAACCGAATCCCGAGTCCGGTGAACCGAATCCCGAGTCCAGTGAGTCCAGTGAACTGAATCCCGAGTCCAGTGAGTCCAGTGAACTGAATCCCGAGTCCAGTGAACCGAATCCCGAGTCCAGTGAACTGAATCCCGAGTCCAGTGAGTCCAGTGAACCGAATCCCGAGTCCAGTGAGTCCAGTGAACTGAATCCCGAGTCCAGTGAGTCCAGTGAACTGAATCCCGAGTCCAGTGAACCGAATCCCGAGTCCAGTGAGTCTAGTGAACTGAATCCCGAGTCCAGTGAGTCCAGTGAACTGAATCCCGAGTCCAGTGAGTCCGGTGAACCGAATCCCGAGTCCAGTGAGTCCGGTGAACCGAATCCCGAGTCCAGTGAGTCCAGTGAACCGAATCCCGAGTCCAGTGAGTCCAGTGAACCGAATCCCGAGTCCAGTGAGTCCAGTGAACCGAATCCCGAGTCCAGTGAGTCCAGTGAACCGAATCCCGAGTCCAATGAGTCCAGTGAACCGAATCCCGAGTCCAGTGAACCGAATCCCGAGTCCAGTGAACTGAATCCCGAGTCCAGTGAACCGAATCCCGAGTCAAGTGAATCTAGCCCTGAGTCAAGTGGATCGAGTCCCGAATCAAGTGAATCCAGTGTGGAAAGTGAGTCAAGTTCGGTTGAATTTATGGAGTCAGGTCCAGTTAAGCGAAACGATTATGTTCCCCTGGATCCAGAGTTATCAGTTCCAACAGTGCGCCGTCGCAGGAGGAAGAGGAGGAGGACTCACTCGGCTCGCCAGGCTCCAGTGAGCGTACCTAGACTCCTCGCCCTGTCGGCCCCGCCTCTGCGTCTCGCCCTGCCGGCCCTGCCTCTGCGCCTCGCCTTGCCGGCCCCGCCTCTGCGCCTCGCCCTGCCGGCCCCGCCTCTGCGCCTCGCCCTGCCGGCCCCGCCTCTGCGCCTCGCCCTGCCGGCCCCGCCTCTGCGCCTCGCCCTGCCGGCCCCGCCTCTGCGCCTCGCCCTGCCGGCCCCGCCTCTGCGCCTCGCCCTGCCGGCCCCGCCTCTGCGCCTCGCCCTGCCGGCCCCGCCTCTGCGCCTCGCCCTGCCGGCCCCGCCTCTGCGCCTCGCCCTGCCGGCCCCGCCTCTGCGCCTCGCTCTGCCGGCCCCGCCTCTGCGCCTCACCTCGCCAACGCCTATCAAGCTCTGGGAGCCTTTTCCAGAGGCTGTTTCCAGCCCGGAGGCTATAGCCTTAAATTTCCCCAAGAACTTTTTGGGGGGGGGCAGTAGGTATCCTGTGAGGGCCATGGAGGTGGCGCTGACATGGACCCTGTCTGTGCTATTTCCACTTGAGCTTCTTATGCCGCTAGTCCTGTCTGATCCTGTGCTTCCCATGCCACTGGTTACGTCCAGTCCTGAGTCTGCTCCGTCCTTGTCTCCGCCTAAGTGGGCTTCGTCCTGGCACCTCTCCAAGTGTGCTCAACCCTGGTTTCCGGTCAAGTGTGTTCTACCCTGGTTGCCTACGACACGTGCTTCCCCATGGTCTCTTACCCTGCTCGGGTTTCCAGGCCCTAGGTCTCTCCATGGGTCTGGCCTCCTACCTCTCCACGGGCCTGGCCCTCCATCCCAGCCCCCGTTGACCTCCCCCCAGAGTTTTTAGGAGCGTCTGGAAGCCGCTCCTTTGGGGGGGGGCTATGTGATGTGGAGTGCCCGTGTGAGCCACTGGAGGGCACTCTCTCCCTGCATTGTTTCACCATGGACTCATTATGTTTAACTATGTTTCAGTGGTGTTTGATTATGGGTTATTGAGTTCCTTATATAAGTCTGAGTGATCTCTGTGTCCGGTGCGAAGTCTTGTCACACTGTAAGCGTACATCTCTGAGCATTCTTCCCTGTTTGAGTATTCCGTGTCTCTCTGGACTCTTGACCCTTGCCTGCTTCTTGGACTGTGTATGAACCTGTGCTGCCTGCCTCGACCAAAGCCTGTTATCACCACGAGTTACTGGATTGCCCCTTGTTTAACTGTATGCCGGAGTTTATGTCTGCTTGTGTTTGATGCTGAAATAAAGTGCTGCATATGGATCTGACCGCCTCTGTCCGTACGTTACAATAATACCCTGACATCATAGCCTATACGAATATTAGATTAGAATTTTTTTCCTGCTCAGTAGCGATCTCTTCCACTTGATTTGTGTATAGCATATTTAAGGTAGCAATGCAATACATAATATCATATTACTGATATTAATAATATGACAATATCTGCAGTCAATATTGATTAAATGGGAGGGAAAAATCCTGCCCATAACGCAGCTATGAAAACAATTATTAAAGCAGGTTCATGTTCATCTACTGAAGTGGGATTCTGGAACTGTGAATAAACTGAATAAAACAGCAAAATTACAACAAGAACAATAACATCTTCATTAAACAAAAAAGAGATTACCTTAGATAAAGTTTGATGTAGTAGCTACCAGTAAAAAGTCTGGACCCATTACTATCTTTAATGTTTTTGAAAGAAGTTTCTTATTATGCTCTACAAGCCTGCATTTATTTGATCAAAATACAGAAAAAAACAGGAATATTCAGCGAGGATGTGTTAAATATATAAAAGTGATAGTGAAGACTTTTTTAAAACAACTTTTTAATAATCAAAAAATCCTGAAAAAAAGTATCACATGTTATAAAATAAATATTAAGCACCATTTCTAACATTTGATAATAAATCAGAATATTATAAAGTTTTCTAAAGGATCACGTGACACTAAATTCAGCTTTGAATCGCAGAAATATATTTTAAAGTATAGTAAAATAGAAAACCATTATTTTAAATTGTAATAATATTTCACTATATTATTTTTCTGTATTTTTGATCAAATAAATCTAGGCTTGATGAGCATAAGAGACTTCTTTCAAAAACATTAAAAATAGTAATTTGTCCAAACTTATGTACTGTGTAAGTAAAAATATACTAAATTTAAAATTAAATGTTGTATAAATAAAAAGGTTAGGAATCATATTTGTTTCAAGTGTTTTTTATTGGGGGTGGGGGGCCTCCAACATGAATTTTGCCTAGGGCCTCCAAATGTCTAGAACCGGCCCTGGGTCCAGTATCGATCCGATCGGTGCCATCACTCTCCATTGTTAAATCAAAGCTTAAAACATATTTTCTTAATGTTGGTTTTCAATTACTTATTTAGTTTTGTGTTCGTTATTTTATAGATTATAATCTGTTGTTTTTCTTTGAGTAAAATGATCTGTACAGCACTTTGATCAACCCTACATTGTTTTTAAATGTGCTTTACAAATAAATAATGAAATGAAAATCAGTAAATTATATAATGATCATTTACTAATAGTTTGTTCATCATTTGTTCATGATTAACCATTGTTTATTGAGATAATGATCCTAAAACAATGTTGACATAAATACTTAAATGAATACTTAAATACAATAAATATTGTATCCGCTAATAACTTATCAATCATCTACTATTGATCTGTTTGATTTACATTGTTTGATAACTTACAACACATTTGTAAATCATTAGCATACCACTTATAAATCATTTATAAACAGATAGTCATGTTTTGTAAATGATTAATTCATCATTAACTAATAATTTAAAAATGACTTATAACCAAACTAACAAAACATTAATAAAAAGTTATCACTTATTTATCATTTTTGAATGTATAATGTTATATTATAAATTATTAATTCATCATTAACTAATAACTTATAAGTGACTTATAACTGAATGTTATTATAAAGTGATACCAAAAACTTTTTAACCTTAAATTTATTTTCCTTATCCAGTCCACTGCAAAGCATGCTGCGAACTAGAAAGCCACTGCCCAGTTTTCAAAATTATCAAGACAGTTTCATTAAAAACATAAAAATTCAAGTTTAAATTATACAAAATATTACCACAACACATCAAAATAATGTTTGCAACTTAAAAGGTTTAAGTAACTTTGATGGATTGTTCTATGCTATATGCGCTAAATGCGGTGTGTGTGTGTGTGTGTGTGTGTGTGTGTGTGTGTGTGTGTGTGTGTGTGTGTGTGTGTGTGTGTCATTTGTTTCCAACGAAGCTCATAAGGAAGTAAATAAAATAAAACTGCATGTTTAAATAACCTGTCAGACTTCGAGGGACCCTCACTTGGTTATTACCTGCCAAGCTCGGTGGTCAAGCAGTTTTATGTTTTAACTTTCGCTGTTAATGACTGAACTGGTATGTATCCCACTTTTCTTTTTTAATCACATATTTTCATGGTCTTAAATGTAATTAAGATAGTAGTTTTTTCAACATTATTAAAATCTTGGTGTATCCCTTGCATTTTGCTTAAAAATGCAAAATTAATGCAAATAATAAAACATAATTCATAAAATGTAATCATTATGATTCCCAGTAAAAATGCAGTTATGTGCTTTTCTTCTGCTGAGTTTGGCTTTGGCACTTTGTCTTGCATCACCAATGGTAAGTTGGATAGAGAAGGCTTCTGTTATAATACATTGTCGTTGTAAAGGTGATATACAGTTGTTGATTTTTAAAAATATTTGTTTGATGTCGGAGTATTGTTTTCATATCTCATGTTCTCAGCCACAACCTGATATAAATGGTAAGTACAGCTCAGTCACTGACGTGAATCTGTTGTAATGTTATTGTAATATGTCTCACTTTCACAGTGTAAAATATCCTGTTGTGATTACGGTCTGAAGTTTTGATTGCTCCTTTTTTTCTCATTTAACTTTCAGACTGTTTCACTAAAATTATGTTGCACTCAATTCTATTTTCCGACATAACATCTTTGTCTTCTTTTGTTTCCTTCATTATTTTCTCCTCAAAGGCACTGGGGAATGGAAGGACATTCCAGATATAAACAAAGGTAAAACTACTATAATATCTCAAGAACAAAAGTACATTTATATTAGCAGTAAGCTAACATATCTGTTTTTGTTCTTAAATCATTATTTATACTCCTATTTTATTCAAGCATATATACTGTAAACTAAACGCTATTTACTGTAAACTGAACACTATTTACTGTAAACTTAACACAAGCATATTTACTGTAAACTGAACACAAGCATATTTACTTTAAACTGAATGCTAGGTTTAAATCTCAGAGAAGGAGACATCATGGTGGTGAGTTCTGTTCTAAGGAATTCTCAAAGTACACTGAATATTGGATAATTTAGACATCAGTCAATATGATATTTCTAAGAGTACTTAAAACAATTTGTTTTAAAGCCAAATCAAAGGAGTGCCATGCTTGGGAATAAGTACCGGTGGGATATTCCCGTCCCCTATGAGCTGAGTGTGAATCTCAGTAAGAAAACATGGATTTCTCACTTACAGTTTAACAAATAATTTTGTTTTTAAGTTTTACTGTTATTTGTTTTTCATCCATCATGTATTTTTGATTGTGATTGTAGGTATGAACTATAAAGGAGTAATTTTGAGAGCTTTTGAGCAGTTCAGACTGAAATCATGTATTGACTTTAAGCCCCGGGCAGCTGAAGATTTTTACATCTCTGTGGAGAGTCTTGAAGGGTACAGTATGCTTCCAGTTAGTAATCCACAATATTAGCAATATGTGGTATTATAGACTATTCTGATACAGCCTATAACTATGCTATACTGAATGTATACAGTAGTATGAAGGCCCGTTCACACCTAGAGCAATAATTTAACGCTCATTCTAAATATAAAAGAATAACAGAGTCCACACCACAACTATATCGACAACTGATAGTATTTGTAACTAATTTGTATTTTAAGTGAGTAAAGGAGCTGGAAACTCCAGTGGAGGCTTCTCACTGAACGATATCGTTAGAATTACTTGCAGTTTTTTTTTTTCAGCTAATGGAAAAAAAGTGGCAGATGACGCACATAATAAAACGGAACATTATTGTCCACTGGTGTGGATGCTAATAAGCCTATAGTTATAGTTATCAATCTTGTTGTGAAAGGGCCTTAAAACATTCATGAGTTAACAAATTCTTTTACACGACCAGCCAAAATATTAATGCACCTATGTGCTGCATGAATGTGCCGTTATCTCTCTCTTATTTTGCAGGTGTTGGTCATATGTCGGCCGCACATCTCTCGGAGGCCAGACTCTTTCCATTGGAAATGGCTGTGGAATAAAAGCCATTGTTGAGCATGAGTTTCTCCATGCACTAGGATTTTGGCATGAGCAGTCAAGATATGACAGAGATGATTATTTAACCATCAAATTTGAAAACATCATAAAAGGTTGCTCTGAACTTTATTATTTTTAGGAAAAGAGTAAACCGGTAAAATACAGATATTCACTGACATACTGATTGCAGTGCCCATTTAACTAATCAGCACTTAAATAAGCCATTCTTTATGAATAATCCCCTTATTAACGCCATAGTCTTTATTTTCAGGCTATGAGAGAAATTTTGATAAATACAGCGAGAATGTGACCACCACTCAAGGCACCCCATATGACTATTACTCTGTGATGCATTATGGTAAAAATTACTTCAGTAACGGTAATGGATCCACGATCATCACCAAGCTTCCTGAGTTCCAAGATGTGATTGGTCAACGCCTGGACATCAGTGAATATGATGCGATTGAGCTCAACAAACTCTACAAATGCAGTGAGTATTTGACACACATTGTTTTTATTTTGCAGTTTGTGGATGTTAAACATTTTAGTGGAACTTGGAGTCAGATGTGGAAGACAAGGGAAATGTGTTGTCCTTTAAGGAATTTAACTTTAGAATATTTGTTTTAAATATTTGTTGGTACATACATACATACATACATACATTCTCAGATAAAAATGGAAGTTTATGTAATGTTAAAGTCACTTCCTGTTAAGTCCTTCCTAGTACTGCATGAAAACAAATATTATACAGTTAAATTCCTAAAAGGACAACACACATGTCATTCATGGGTTGTAAGGAATTGATTTGCAATTCAAAAAATGTTCAACATCAACATCCTGGATGTTTCAAAAGTTGTTCCAGGATCAACAAAATATGTTGAGGGCAAAAATTGGATGTGCAAATGATTTTGCCTCAGTGCTTTTCTGTTTGGATTACAGATTCCTCCATCTCTTTCCTTGACCACTGCAGTTTTGATGATGAATTTCTGTGTCAGATGAATGTCTGTTCTGCTGTTTATGGCTGGCAGAGAGTGAAGTCAGTGAGTGGCATCAATGTGACTGACCACACCTACTTAAACAAAGAACAAAATGGTGAGATCCGTTACAGTCAGACAGTAGAAAGTGTATGTTTTGATATCACAGGAAGATAGTGGTGCAACGGATCACAAAACACACGGTATATATATATTATATATATATATATATATATATATATATATCAGTGGTGGACAGTAACGAAGTAAATGTAATTCGTTACTGTACTTAAGTAGTTTTTTTGTGTATCTGTACTTTACTTGAGTATTTAAATTTGGGAAGACTTTTACTTTAACTCCACTACATTTCAAAGTCAAATATCTTACTTTTTACTCTACTACATTTTCAAAATCAGTCGTTCCTTTTTATTTATGAGTGGATAAAAACTTAACTGGTCAAACGAGCCACCAATCACTAGTCTACAACTTGCGTGCTTTGTTTTGAACTTGCCTTGGCGCTATCTGCGTGAACCAGAGCCGTTATGAGAGTTGCGACTATAGTATAAGGTTGCGACACACTATAGGCTTGTTCGACTTGAACCGGAGCTGCACAGACCGATCCGTTTATGACATCGCGAGAGTGATTGAAAAGCATACAGAGCCGTCTACACTAGTACACTAATCGATCTATCTCGAGTCGCAGTATTTTAATATCATTCGAATGGCCTGTGCAGTGTGCAGCCGCTGCAATCTCGCCGCCGCGCGGTCACGTGATTCGTGTAGCTATCAATAGTTCCAAACAAATCGCGTTGCCAATGATTTTAAGCGGGGCAGAGAGCAGCAGCTATTATTGCAGCAATTATCGGTAAATATTGACGCATAATGAGCATTGCTTATTACGTTGATACTAAAATTACTTGCATATAATAGCATTTTTTTTTTCTGGGGAGTAGCAGCATTACGTTTTGGTGTTTAATTTTGGAGGGAAATAGGCTGCTCCCATAACGTAGAAAAATAAATAAATAAATAAATAAATTATATATATATATATATATATTATATATGTATAAATGTGTGTGTGTGTGTGTGTGTGTGTGTGTGTGTGTGTGTGTGTGTGTGTGTGTGTGTGTGTGTGTGTGTGTGTGTGTGTGTGTGTTTAATGGCATTGTGCAGGTTTATGTGAATGTATCATAACATTAGGATGTTTATATAATAGGCCTATTATAACTAGACGCTCGTGAAAAATATATACAGTAAATACTGTAAATGTATTATACCTTATGGCAGGGCTATTCAATTGGCGGCCCGCCCGCCAATCATCTCCATGCGGCCCGACGGCACCAACCTCCCTCCTCCTCTTTTCGCTCCGATCGACCTGAGAAACGTTTTACGTGTGAATATTTCAGCAGTTATTATATGTGTCCCGAATTTATGTCGACTGAACCAGCGATAGGCTTGCAATCATTCGTGAATGAATCATTCTTTTGGTTTGATTCTTTCTAAACGCGCTTGCATAACGGTCTAAAACTATTCGGATTCATTCGGACCGCTCCGTCACTGAATCATCTGAAGCGGTTTCTCGTTCAGTACAGTAACAACAAATAGCGATGTTTTCAGTTGTTTCACTAGTTGTTTAAACACGGCCCAGCGCGGAGTTGCGTTTACTCCCGGTCCCGGACACACAGTTCGACAGAAACCTCTCTATTACAAACCACAAATCACTCGATGATTTAATTAGTATTAAATCGGATGAAACAGCCTCAACATTCCCAACAAGACTGATGAGGAAAGCAGGAGAAACATTGTGGCATGAACGAAATTAGAAGACTTTAAATCCCCTAATCACCCTTACAAACATTTACCACATTTACTTTAGTAATATACCATGGTTGGGCAGAAATGTGCAATATTTATATTGAATACTATGTAGTAATAAATAAATATAGTAAATATATACTATAATATTATATAGTATAATAGTAAATATAGTGATTTATATTGCATTAGATTTATTAGGTGGGTTGAGGAATATATATTTAATGCTTGTTATGAAATTATGTCAGTTTCTTTGTAAAGGTGCGTATAGTTTTTAACTTGTGTTTAGGCATTTTTTATACAGTGGGAGCCTGTGGTTAACAAGTCTCACTGTCAGAATATTTTCATTTAAGCATAACAATTATAAATAAAATAATTATTATTTCTCACCAACAGCTATAAGTTTGTATAAATAATTTATTTGTTCCAAGGAAAATAGTTGTACACAGCTGTAAATTATCAAGTTTTTATTTATTATGGTTTTATATATTTGCATACTGTTGGGTACCACATTTCCAAATACCACACTTCTTTAGGGTTACTTTAGCTTATTTATTGAAACTGTTATGTTTCAATAAATAAGATAAACCCCCAAACCAACCCACCGGCCCACCTCAACTTTTCGATTTGATAATGCGGCCCTCGAATGAAACTAATTGAATAGCCCTGCCTTATGGGAACAGTCCCCTTCCGTCCAAAATTAAACACACAAAAAATGTATTCAATTCAAATATATATATAATATAAATATATATATAGACTAATTAATGTCATTTTATTAATAGATTGATGTGCCAAGAGTGACATTGGAGTCTTCACGTAGACTGAGTTAAGCAAGAGTCTTGTGACAAAAATAATAATAGGACAATTATAGCCATAAAAAAAATCATAGTACTTGGATACTTAAGTACATTTGAAGGTAAATACTTTTGTACTTTTACTCAAGTGAATGTTTAAAGGCAGCACTTCTACTTTTACTTGAGTAATATTTTACCTTGAGTATCTTTACTTTTACTCAAGTACATGGTATGTGTACTTCGTCCAGGGGCGTCGGACTGGGGGGATAAAGGGTACCGAGTTCCCAGGGCCCGAGGCAGGGGGGGGCCCTTAGAAGTCAGTTTTCTATACATACATATACATGCACTAACATTTTTATAACATTTATGTACAAATAAAAAAGTTCCTGTGCAAAACTAAACTTGTAGTTAGGCACTGGTTTGGTATAAAAAAGTGATTTTCATGCTGTGCAGGGCCCCACCACCCCTCTCGAATCAATGTAAATGGTACGACCCGCAGGTCAGGTGCTTCTGCTACGGACCCGCGGTGAATCAGTTGATGAGAGACAGGAGGAGCTGGAGTGAGCTGTGATAGGAACTAGGAAGACAGGGGAAGAGTCATATCTTTCCTTAAGAAAGGAAAATAAGGGGCTAAAAAACGAAAAGAAAAGAAGATTAAAGAGAGAAAGGCAAATGAGGGCAAGCAGTTGCTCACTCAGTTTTTTGAAAAGAAAGGTGAGCTCCAAATGCATCATCGAGCATTGACATTGTTTTAACATAAATATCTACTCCAGGTAGAATAGCATACATTTATGTTCGTACTCTGTTTGAATAATATACCAATACTTTATAGTATCACACCATACATACAGGGATGCAAACAGCGCGCTTTTCGGCGCCTCGCGCTTTTTTCACGTCACCCTTGTCAAAAAATCCTAAAGGATTCCAATAAGAAAATTGTACAGGATTCTAATTAGAATTTCTATCATATTTTGGAACCATTCCTATAGGATTTCCAATAGGAACTGTCCTATAGGACTATACATAAATATCCTATAGGATTCCGATATAAATTGTCTTAAAGGACAATACATAAATATCCTTTAGGATTTTCTACAGGATTTTAATGGGATCCAATTGGGTCACTACTCCGATTTATATGAGATTTCCCCCTTTTTTTTTAAGAATCCTAAAGGTGCACTTTACTAATGTTTTTCTTTTACTAATAGTAGTTTTTTGATTGTGTCTTGCAGTTTGCTTAAACTCACCTCAATGTAGACATTGTTCACTGTTTAATGTATGTTGTGCAACCTGCAGTCACATTATAAACAACATGGCAGGTGATTTGGGAAATAAAAACAACAAATGCATTTTCTGTTATTTTAATTTCATTAGTATTTTATTTATGAATTTCTTCTTTCATAACTAATGAATTTATTACTTTTTACAAGATTATATTCATAACAGACTTACACACACATACACTCAAACACACTTTCTCAGACACACACACACACACACACACACACACACACACACACACACACACACACACAACGATAACTGAAATACAACATTAATCATATCCTGAACAAATCAGTCTGATTCACACAAACTCACACACGCATACGCACACACTCTCACACTCTCTCTCTCACACACACACACACACACACACACACACACACACACACACACACACACACACACACACACCAATTGTGAAATGCAATATTAAACATCCTGAACAAATCAGTTTGATTCAAACAAACTCACACACAATAATTGTGGCGCCTTTTTGACATCTTGCATTCATCGGCACATTTCTGTGAGATGGCCTTCTTAATTATACTTGCTTCAATATTGAATTTATTTTTGATGTAGGCTGTAAGGAAATAAATAAACAGAACATGCGTTAACAAACCATAATGATTAATGAGGAATGGTATTGGGCATCTATGTTCACAATATAACTCCTCAAGGGAAGCCTGTGCCTATATTCTTGTTCACTATCCGCTAACCCCACTGGACCTCTAGGTTGAAAAATCGTCAATGCAAGTGAATGGGAGAAAATAATTATTTTCTGATCCCGTTTGAATTGTGCCATGAATGTGAACATATGTTGTCTGTGAATTTTTTATATAATCTTTCGTGTAAAGAATGCTACAATTTAGCGGGTAGAAGTTGGATACGGTTAGACTTTGTGTGAGAGCACTTTGTGGACTACAACTCGACGCGTTTGAAACGTCAACACCACTCGCACACGGACTAGCTCACGGATCCCGCTAAACATGGCTGTGTCTTTGGTGCACTTCACCGCCTTCTTTCAGGGAGAGGACAAAATCGTTGAGGTTGGTGAAAACCACGGGCAAGTCAACTTTATGGGGTGACGTCACATAGGCGACATGTAGTCTTTCTCGTTATGTCTTTTCCACAACTGCTAGCCGAAGAATCATACCATATACTGTCAAACTCGTAACATGAAAGATTATATAAAAAATTCAGAGACAACATATGTTCACATACGGATGGGCGGGACTTACCAGCTCTATTACGTACTAGGGATTAGGGTTGAGAGAAAAACAAAATCGCTTCACCTAGCTATTGCAAAACATTTTTTTTACGATTCTAAAATTTTTTTTTTTATTCCAGAATCAATATTAATTAAAATTCAATTGCTTTATTTTTGTCCTTGCTTGTAGATGAGGTCGACAGAAGTTAGTCACTTTCATTCCAACAGAACAGAGGATGAAATGTGTCGTTATCTATGTGTGATAATAATACATATTATCTTGTATTTGAGTGACGTAATATCCCAAGTGGACGCGTGAAAGTCACGTGAGACTGAACGCACTGAAAAGTCCTCGCGCTACTCATATGCTGAGAGAGAGATAAGACAGTAGAGCTGCACAATTCATCTTTAAAATACTGTGATCTCCATTCAAACACCCACACGATCTTCTTTAAATTAGTCTGTCTATTAAACTTTGACAAAATCACATCGCAACATTCAAAGCTGTGTTGGCTCTGCCGCTGACCCGACGAGAGTCGTCATGAAACAGCTTCACAATTTGCTTATATATGAGAATCATTTTCTATTTTGCTAGCAAAGGTGGAGTGTTTAGGCTATTAATAGGCTAAATCAGGTTATTTCAAAATACTGATAAACAACGATGCCGTTTTCACCTTGGATCTAAATGATGCGTCTGTTAAAATAAGCTCTCTTGACAATTTGTGAATGGATCACCTTGAAATTCAATTTTGATGTGGGATGTAGTTTTTTAGTCTGTTTTAAAAACATTTTCTTAGAGGAGTCCTCATACACACGTGTCAGTGATGTTGCAATTGTTAGGCTGTGTTGATGTCGTTATGAATTTAGGCAAGGCAAATTAATTGTAGTTCCTAATATTAATTTAATAACAATACTAGCTTTATAATAATAATAGTAATAATAATTTAATACATTAATGGTAAAACAAGCTAATAATCATACT
The DNA here is from genome assembly GCF_964197995.2 of Scardinius erythrophthalmus. Taxonomy (NCBI): domain Eukaryota; kingdom Metazoa; phylum Chordata; class Actinopteri; order Cypriniformes; family Leuciscidae; genus Scardinius; species Scardinius erythrophthalmus. The sequence goes on from NC_138236.1 coordinate 18,450,885, forward strand.
GATATCGTCAAAGCCATCTGCCATCAGTGATATCTCTGACTATCGTCGATACACGATACTTTCGTCTATCGGCACAACCCTATGCAATACATGTCGTTTCGGCTTACAAATATCGTGATAGTATCGAATCGGGAGATGGGTGTATCGTCCTAGACCTACTAGGGAGAGGCATTTTTTGTAAATTTCTCTTTTCGATAATTGACAGGTCCCAAGAAAACGAATACTCGAATACTTAATGATCTCCATTAAAATTAAGCCCGTTTTATGACACAGCCGGTATGACATATTCGGTCCGGCAAGCTTTAAATGGCAGCATACCACCTCTGCTGAGGTTACAAGCGCACCGTACTGATACTAAAATGTGATGTGAAAACACTACAGATTGCTGATTGGTCAGAGGATTTACAACACGAGACACCAAACCGCTAGATTTAAACAGTCAGCAACAGCCACTGCAGTTTTATTTGTTCGCACAATTTTTATTAAACGACTTGCTTGAAAATAATAAAAAACATCTATTTTTAGTCGCAAATGCGAGTGAAATGCTGGCACTGTCGAGCCCTGTTGCTCTAAAGTAGATTGCTCTAAAAAGTAGATACTTTTCCAAATTCATGAGTATAATTATATCCTGTTGTTTTATATATCAAATGACAATGACAATCCCGCCAAAACTTGTTTTCAGGAAAATAAGTTACTCACCAATTATGTCAGACACTTTTTGAGCCTCCAGTTGTGGCTTTGCTTCTTTGTCTTTGAAGGCATTGGAACTTTTTCCTGTGTAGCAATGTGTTGCCAGTGTTGCTCTTCCGAAGACAGCCACCAGAAGGTCTTTTGCTGCTTTTTTTGCATTTGTCCATTTCATGTGGCCAAACTGTTCGGCACCAATGGACGTGTTGGGGCCAATTCTAACCTGAAAACAGTGATCGAACAATGAAACAGTAACAGAGTTAAAAAGTGAACTTGATAATATTTTGTTTGTTATGATGAAACCTATGAGCGTAGATTCAGAATCATCCAAGAGCAAAAGTTACTGATGCCATTGTAGAAAGCACAATATTTTTTCAGCCTGATTAATTCGTTCTGTGAGTTACGACAAGACACCCCAGGTGAATAGGGTAAAAAAAAAAATACTAAGAAACATCAAGGCAATATCACACTCCCTCAGCCGGACTGAGTGGCAGACGAGCTGCTGTGTGACTGGATTTAATAGGAGAAACCTATGCTGCCGCTTTTTGCCACTCAGTTGGCGTGACCACAGTCAATCCAGCCGACGGTGATGTCACACGCATACCCTATATTGACATACTTCTCCAGATGATTGATTACATTACTTGCAAACATTTTTGTAATTTTGTTTTCTGAAATGTTATGTTTAAATATGTGCTAATTTGCATATATCTCTAGAAAAATAAATCAATAAAACAAACATTGGAGGAAGTTGTCAGGATTATGTTGTGTTTACTTGTATTTTTGTTCCTTTAAAGTGTCAGATTTACAATTCTGTCTATTTTACATACCGTAATCTGTATCATGTCTCATGTAAAATGTCATTTTCGGTTTTTAGCCAAAAAGAGAAAAAAGGCTGAAAATATGAGCCAAACATAATCTAACAATTCTGACTTCTTTTAAAGGGCACCTATAATGCCCCTTTTCACAAGATGTAAAATAAGTCTCTGATGTCCCCAGAGTGTGCATGTGAAGTTTTAGCTCAAAATACCCCACAGATATCTTTTTACAGTATGTTTAAATTGTCATTTTTTGGTGCTCAGAAAAACGCGCTGTTTTAGTGTGTGCCCTTTAAATGTAAATTGCCTGCTGCTGGACACACAGGGGGCGGAGCCTCACGAGCTCGTGCTCAGTCTCTCAGGACAATTTCATCTCACGGAACGAAGAATTTTTGACCAAATCATGCAGCCCTAGTAAGAAGGCATTGTTACTTAAAAACGATACCTTTTTGCAGTCATTATTACTCCTAGTCTCATTTACACGAAGAGGCAGTAGAGATGAAGGGGCAGGTACAGGCGAAGACTCTGGGGCTGGCAAATCCAAGGTGGTTCCAGGGAGATTTTGGACTGGTGCAGTCATTAAAGGAGTGCATCCTAGAACAAAATAGGTTTTTATATCTTTTGACGCAAACACTTAGAAAAATGAAAAACTTTTCAAAGCATTACCATTTTTTAAAAGTGTTAGAGTTTCCACAAGAACACTCTTAATCTCTTTTAATTCAGCCAAAATTTGTTGATTGACTCCACTGTCATTGCTTGTCCTTGTGGATGTTGTTGCCTCCCTGCTTGATTCCTAGAATTGTAAAACATTTGTTAATACAGTTTGTATGTAGTTATTAAAGGGGTAGTTCAGTCAAAAATTAAAACTTGCTGAAAATGTACTCAACACCAGACCATCCAAGATGTAGATGAGTTTGTTTCATTATTTGTAACATGTTTGGAGAAATGTAGCATTACATCATTTACTCACCAATGGATCCTCTGCAGTGAATGGGTGCTGTGAAAATAAGAGTCTTGTGAGAACTTTAATAAGAATCAATGTATAATTTATACAGTAAAGTCTTTGTAGTCTTTTATTTTTTACATTTGTTCATTTAATTTCTTTCTTGTATGCTACTGTTAAATACATCTAGAATGAGTCTAGAGCCCTGATATATGTAACTTTGTTTAAATAATCTTACTTTTTCTAGATTATACTGCTGCAGAAAGGATCTGGCTCTTATCCTTTTGACGCTCTTTTCAGAAACTTGTTTACTGACTGACTGTAAATAAAAAAGAATTATATAATTACAAATATAACCTTCAAATTAGCTGAAAGTGGCAATCACCTGGGTCTAACTTACCTCATATTCTTCACTGCTTTCTGATTCAGAAAGTATTCTGCTGTATTTCTGGCGTTGCCCTCTCCCTAATTCTTCATTCCCTTCAGGTCTGGATCTTTTGATGGACTGATTTTTCTCAATAGAATGAAGCTGCTTAAGCATGGCAGATCTAGTTCCTGAAATTATAAATAATAATCATCACAACATGAATCAAGTTTATCACAGTAATGCACAGACATATTACAAAAACATACTTACCAACGTTTAAGATTTTTGCAGGGCTGGATTCTTCTTTGTACTGTACATCACATAAACCACCAATTTCACACCGTCCATTCATAATTTTTTCCGTTGGAAGCACATCCCATGTTGGGGGATCTTCAATCCATTGGATTAACATAAACCTCATTTTCTAAATAGTATAAAAATTTAAAAAAGACAATATTCAGTCAATCATATGCTCTTGATGTGTGGGCAAAACAAAGAGTGTTTATCCTAATATTATATGCTTTGATGTAATGTAAAAAGACAAATGTTTTATAGGTGTATTAATCTTGGTTAAGGTTTTGTTAGATCTGGACCTCAATTCAGATATAGCTTCGCACCAGCCGGGTTACTGTAGAAGCAACTATGAGTCGCCTGTATGAGTCTTGTGAGTTACATTACGACAGCCTGTTGCTTGCTTTCTCTCAGGAGAGACATGCTCAAGGTCAAAGAACACAAGTTGTTTCTCGTTTATATTGCGAGGTTTACAGTGGATTTAGAACAGATAAGGGGGCCATTTCCCTCCAAAATAATGTTTAAAACTGTTACTAAGCAACCAGCAACAGAAACGTAACGTTACGTCCGAGGCATAACCGATAGCCACTGATTAAGTCCATTGTGATGTTAACTACAAAAATAACTTAAGTTTCTATATGGTGTATTTCTACTTAAAAGTTTCTACTTGTGGTGTAAGTAGTTGATAAATGTAAGAAAGACCGTTAATGATCTAATTATATATATATATCGAAAGATAGATGACTAACTTAACTTGTAAGTTACGGTCGTTACTGACCACACTTGTCTTAAGATGTTAAGAAAAAAACATTTTACGCAGGTTTACAAATAAATATTTCTAGATTGTGTCAAATGTTAATATAAAGAAACGTTTAAATATGTTACTTACAATTGTTTATCACAGCTCGTCGTCTTCCAGAAAGTTCGTCTCCTCCGACCGTTGCGCTGCAGTGAGTGAGCAAGGAAGGATGCGCATGCGCAATTGAATGTTCATGCCTACAATGTGAGTTGTGGGCGGTGTTCTTTGTATGAATATAAAAAATTCCGTTCAGTTTTTATTATGTTAACTTTCTAACGCCAAGATTGTGTATTATAATTATTATCATTTACATATGCAGTACGTTATACATATTTAATCTTTCCACAACAGTGACAAATGATTCCTCTAAACAAGATGATATCCCACAATTGAAATGAATGCAAAACAACGAGGCCCTTATAAAAGGTACCCTATTTTTACAGCTTGAAGCTGAGTATAGATAATCATTTCAATTCAATACATTTGAAATAATTAGTAAATTTAAAATATGAATAATGCAAATTATTTTTCATAAATATTGACATTGTACATCTAATACAATGCTATTTATATAATTATTTGTTTTTGTTGTAAAGAAAGTTTTTTAACCCTCTAGTATTGTTAGTTTATATTGTAGCCACACTTATGGTTTACAGTCAAAACAGACCCGAGATTATTTGTATCATTAATATTTTATTTTATATTAAAATAATGTTCAACATTTCATTTCAGTGTTTCTTTAATATTTGGAATTTTGGAGGACATAACATGTTACTAAACAATATTCAAAATATCTAAATTATGGACCATTTGTTTTACAAATCTATTGGTGGTATCAGATGGAAATAAATAAATAAAATCATCTATAATTTTAGATACCTTCACTAGATACCTTCATTCATTCACTCACTCACTCACTCATTTATGTCCTAGCATGGGTGTCTAAATGTATGCATAGCACTGTATATCTTTATAATAGTATTACTTGAAAGCACTGCCACATGTTAAAATAGTCTTTGATATTACTAGATTTTTGGATCCAGAATCGAGTTGCCCCCTTCCAAAAACAAGTCGATGGCGGACAAACAACACTCCTCATTACAACTGGGATGATCTTACCCATCAGAATGACTCCCTTGCGGACAGTGAGGAAGATGAGGAGGAATTTTATGATTCTTTTGATGAAATGGACCATGGTGAAGAGTGGAGTGACACTCAGGGAGAAATAGACTCTACTATGGATGACACTGCTGTCACAAATTCTGATTCAAATGCACAATTTGAAAAATCTGGGGCCCCTCTTTACACAGGATCAGAGATAACAATTGCACAGGCAATAGTTCTAATTTTGTCCTTTTCTCTGAGGCACAGTTTAACAGCAAGTGCTGTGGAAGACCTTTTAAAGCTCTTAAATGTCTTTCTCCCGAGTAGCAACATATTGCCAGAGTCTCTCCACCTCTTCCGAAAAATATTCCATGATCCATCTGAGTCTCTAAATGTTCACCTTTTCTGCAACATTTGCCAAACATATCTTCCAAAGAACAACATGCATTGTCCAGAGTGTAATGAGATAAATGACCCAAAAAAGAATATTGCAGAAGGCAATTTTTATATAAGTCTCTCTATCGAGGACCAGCTAAGAGACATCCTACAAAAAGATGATTGTGCATTTCAATCAGAAGTATGTGGAACAAATGATGTGAGAAAGGGTGAAATGTATCAAACACTTCCTAATTTCACAGCTAATGACATATCACTACTATGGAACTGTGATGGCATTCCAATGTTTAAATCTTCATCTTTTTCATTGTGGCCCATCAGATGTGTAATAAACGAACTCCAACCAAATGTTCGTTTCAAAAACATGATACTCGCAGGCGTCTGGTTTGGGCGTGGTAAACCTGACATGTCCACCTACCTTAAGCAATTTGTGGATGACATTCTAAAAATCAATTCACAAGGTCTGGAATGGAGACACCCACATACAAACACAACTGTGGTGTCTAAAGTTTTCCCTATCGTATGCTCTTGTGACGCAGTAGCTCGATGTGTGCTTCAAGGTATACATCAGTTCAATGGTGCATATGGATGTGGACATTGCTTAAATGAAGGGAAAACAGTGCCAAAGGGAAGAGGATATGCCAGAGTCTATCCACCCACTGAGGCACAGAAAAGAACCCATGACCATGTCATTGAATGTGGGCAGAGGGCCATTGAGAACGATGTTGACCATGTGTTTGGGGTGAAGACAGTTTCACCATTAGTCCTCCTGAATCCCTCCACTGGTTTTGACATTGTGAACAGCTTTCCAATTGACTACATGCACTGTGTTGCCTTGGGAGTGACAAAACAATTCTTGGACTTGTGGTTCAATAGCAAGTACCATGAGAGCCCATGGTACATTGGGACATCACATAAGCTTGTTGATCAAAGGCTGCTTACCATCAAACCTCCATCTGATATACCAAGAATACCACGAACTGTGAAAGTTGCGCAAAGGTGGAAGGCTGCAGAATGCAGAAGCTGGCTATTATTCTACAGTGGTCCTGTTCTGTACAAGATTCTTCCAACTAAATTTTTGAAACATTGGCTACTTCTGGTCACTGCCATGTTTTGCTTTCTGAAAGACACTGTCACAGAAAATGACTTGGTAGCAGCAACATCCAAGATCACAAAGTTTGTGCAGGAGATACCAACGACATATGGCTTGTGCCAAATGTCCTTCAATGTCCATCAACTTACACATTTGCCCTTCTCTGTCAAGATGTATGGACCTCTTTGGTGTACATCTGCATTTTCATTTGAGGGTCACAACCAGAAACTGAAGAGGTTGTGTCATGGAACAAATTGTATTCCATCTCAAATTGCACGCCAATTCAACATACTTCAGTCAATTCCCCAACTACTTAAACGAACAACGACTAGTGCTGATGTCTCAAATAGGGTGGGCAAACTTGTCAATGACTGGCTAGGTGTTTATCCTCTTGTTGCTAAGGCGCAAAAGCTAGAGGGTCTTGTTTTGCTGGGATGTTCTCGACAAAAAATGTTAGATCACAAAGAGAAGTTCTTAATGCTCCCAGTCTGTGACCTATCTGAAAATGATGAGTACTCTGCAGAGACATATGACAGAGCAATTGTGAATGGAAAACTGTTAACGACAGAGAAATATGGAAAGGAGTACAAACACAACAGTTTTACTGTCCAGCTAAATAATGGTTGCATTGGAAAGATTGAGTCAATTGTAAATATCATACATGATCACAAAAACAATCCGCTCATTCAAGTTCAGCTTTTACAAACCACACTTGCTGGTTTTGTGTCTGAAGGATCTCCTTCCCATATAAAAGAAGTGGTGGCAACTCCAACACGTATGATTGTAAAACCTCTGGAAATTGTCCGCAAGGTTGTGCACATTTGCTTTAAAAAAACATGCTATATTGCATTACAACCAAACAGCATCGAGCTTGACTGATGTAGGCCTAGCATAAAGCTCAGCTGATGGCTGAATATTTTTACAGTAACTGAGCTGCATGGTGTTCCTGCAAGTGTAAATAAATCCTGTTATTGTGTCTACTATATGACATTCTACCTAAATTGTATTTATATTATTTTATTTATGAATCTATCTATAATGTAGGCCTATATAATATTTGAATTGAAATGATTAAAATAATCTTGCTGTATAAATGTTTATAATATTTAATATTATATATTTAATGTTTAATATTATATATTTAATTTAATATATGCAATATTTAATGGTGTTCCTGTAAGTGTAAATAAATCATTTTATTGTGTCGACTACATGACATTCTACTTAAATTGTATTTATATTCTTTTATTTATGAATCTATCTATAATGTATAATTTCTGAATTGAAATGATTAAAATGATCTTGCTGTATAAATGTTTATAATATTTAATTGTAATTACCTGGAAAAACAGCACAACATATAGAAATACAGATATAAAAAATATACTACAAGACAAACTGAAATTCCATGAAAATAAATCTGAATGAAGGATTCTAAGAATCTAATAAGATCCTATAAGAATCCAAATAGATCCTACAGGACAACGTGAAATTCCATTAAAATTAATCGAAATGTCCAATAGGATTATAAGAATCTAATAAGATCCTATTGGAATCCAAATAGATCCTACAGGACAACGTGAAATTCCATTAAAATTAATCAAAATGTCCAATAGGATTATAAGAATCTAATAAGATCCTATTGGAATCCAATAAGATCCTACACGACAAAGTGAAATTCCATTAAAATAAATCAGAATGTCTAATAGGATTGTAAGAATCCAATAAGATCCTACAGGATAAACTGAAATTCCAATAGGATTTTTTGACAAGGGCAGTTTGGGTGACAAAGTCATCTGAGGCCATTCCATAGCTTAATGTGAGGGACAGATGTCGTATTACATCATTAAAGTTTACGGAAACTCGTTTTCGCTCCTCTGCGGCTGTCAATCTCCATTCAGTAACAGCTAACTTAACTAACGTTATTCAAACAGCGCGCGCGCCTCTGCCGGTTACAGCAGGATGCACGGTAAAACTCTCTCCAATATGATATATTAACATTATAATGCTTGATCTGTAGAGAAAAGGCTGTGGATTTACATAAAATGACTTTATTTTGTTGGAGTTTGTTGCTGTTTTTAAACGACTCGCTACCGTGTGCCTGTTAGATCACAAGGACTATGAATCGGCATCAGACGCACAATAACTGGAATTTAAAACTGAAGAAACAAATGATCAATAAACTGTTGGACAGATAAACACTAGAATGTGTGCGCTCGACATGTCTTCGCTTTGTGCCGTGAACTTTTAAATGCACACTTGCTGTGACTCCATGTCGCTTTGAGCACATCATTCTGCACCTGCGATGCGCATACGCGCTTTGTGCGCTCTGTTTTGAAGCGTTTCATACCTAGCCTGCTCAATGCATTTCAAATAAGCATAATTTAATTGTGTATTATTTCTGTGTAGTGTAGCGTAGGCTATATAAATACACTTCTAAATTCTTGACATTAATATATAAATATAAAATTGAGAAATGTATGATTGCCTAATTGAATTTTATAAGAGTACTAATAGCAATTTGTTTTTATTAACGTGTAGATTTGATAAAATTACTGTGCAGATTTTTTCAAGAATTACTTTTTGCTGCTGATTTATAGGCCTACACTCAATAAGTTTAATAAAAATACAAAATAATACATTTATGTAATATTTAAAGGTGTTAACCGTAATCTTACTCTGCAGAAATCAGATGTTTACATGAAAACACTGTATATTTCCCTCCATTGTCAAAATCTAACACCGCAAAAACACAGATCATTAGCGCCTATTTTACCGCATTGCTTTGCAAATTAGCTCGCGCACGCTCTTACATTAAGTACAGAATTGTTCTCAGTTTAATGCACATCTTAATGATTGAAAATTACTAATTTTAAAAACGTAATTCAAAGACTGAATGTCTAGTTTGGCGGTTAGTGTACCCTGTGATTCTATAGTCTGCATTTATTTTAAACAGACAAATAATCATCAATTAACTTATACTTTTGACAATAAAACAAAAATATATTAATCAGAGTGTGGCTTATTTTGTTTACATTTTAAGTGTTTTTATGATTAAAAATGCAATACCCCACCCATTGGTATCACTATGGTATTTGGTACGGGGGCCCAGCAAGATGGTTTGTACCCAGGGCCCAAAATTTGGTGCTACGCCCCTGACTTCGTCCACCACTGATATATATATATATATATATATATATATATATATATATATATATATATATATATATATATATATAGTCTTTATCTATATATATATTGGGGGGATGGGGGTAAATTTTAAATTAAATTTTAAATTTTACATTTATAAATAATGCGCGAGTCCCAATTTTTCCACGTTTAAAATTGTTTGAATATGTAAATTGGCAAGACAAAACACGTCCAAATGTTAAATTTTCTATGACGGTTAAACTTGGCAGTTAATTCGTGAATCACATGAGTGCCCATTCTGGCCCGTACGGATCTAGGATCAACTGTGATTCATTGCACCCCACAGCAAGAGACTTTATTTCAGTTGCCCAAAAATAAATTCTTCACTCCAATCCACAGAAGCAGTCACTGTACCACCCAGTTCCACACAACTAAACACCTGTTTTCATGTCTGCAGGGATGTCTTTTTTCATGCACTTCAGCACTGAGGGGAGAAAGGAAGGGGACACAGCCAGAATAGAGAGCAAGACAATGACCCCTAAAAGAGACTGCAAAGTCCAGTGTCTGCAGTTCTACTACTATCACAGTGGTAATGAGTCTGACCAGCTCAACATCTGGATCCGAGAGTACCAGAATGAAGCAGACAACAGAGGAACTCTCAGACTTATGGATCAGATCACAGGTCTGTCTCTTCTTCAAGTATAATGCAATATTACAGGGGGGAAAACATGTGTCTGCCTATGCTTTTAAAATGTTCCTAAAATGTTTAATTTTACCTTTTCATTTCTTGCAGAACTTCCTGGTAATTACTGGAAACTGCATCATGTGTCACTGAATGCAAAGAAAACCTTCCAAGTTGTATTTGAAGCTCGTAAAGGAGCTGGAAACTCCCGTGGAGGCTTCTCACTGGACGATATCAATATTTCAGAGACTGAGTGTCCCCACACATGGCAGATAAAGGACTTTTCAATAAGGGAATCTTCAACACATTTCAGTCCATTGTATTACTCCAGTGATGGTTATCGCTTTCAGGCTGAATTAGTGAATCAGAATAATTACCTTTTTATGTATGTTCGTCTGGTATCTGGTGCATATGATGACCAGTTGCAGTGGCCTTGTCCATGGAGACAAATAACCTTCCAGATGCTTGACCAGAATCCACACATGCAGAAGCGCATGTCCTTAGAACACAGCATCACCACTGACCCTGCTTTGGCATCTCCCAGTGAGAATCTGATTATTTTTCCATAGTTTATATGCAACATTTTACTTAGTTGAGAATCAAAGTTATTATCTGTAGCTTTGAAGGCCCTTTTAAAGGCACACTGTGCAAGATTTGTACCTTAAGAAAGAAGAAAACATAGAATGCGTTTTTGGAAGAGTGCAGAGACGGTATTTACAGTAACGTTAAATACAAGTACTCCACAGCGACTCTAGGGGTCGCTGTGTGAGAAAAACGGAAACTGCATAATGTGCCTTTAATATATTATAGCAACATTTTTTTATATATATATTTATAGATTGGAACAATCCTCGAAACAACAGAATTCAAGTTGTCATCGGCGATGAGTCTGTATTTGTGGGTCCTTGGGTTTATATATATGGCATAACAAATTATGATCTGACTAGAAGAGAGTTTATCAAGGGTGGTGACATCATATTTCTCCTCACCATGCAAGGTAGGTTTTGTGAAGTAACCTCAGAGAACAAGTTTAACTTGAAGCAAACTGAGCAAAAACTATGATATATTTCTATTGTGTCTCACTTTCTCATGTCCATAAATGTTGTTTTCCAATCCAGATATCTCAGGGCTTCTTCAGAAGGACTCTCTACCCTGCCCTAAAGTGACAGTGAAGAACTTCAATGTTTCTCCTGATGCAAGTGCCCCGCAGGGACCATGTACTTCAAGGTGAATATCCTTTTAACCTCTGTTCTGTCCTTAGTTAAAACACAGAAAACTAAAATATTATTAGCAAGTAAAATAAAACAAAATTTTAGATAAATAATGTAGGAGAGAACACGTTTACTGAGTGAATATAGTAACATCTGTAAGGCTGGAAGCTTACACTGGTATTTTGAATTAATCGTAGTAACAAAAATCAGTTAAAGGATGACGTGCATAATCAGTGATTTTTCTGAATTCAATATAATTAATCTGATTCCATTATAGTTTTTATCCTTTATCCTCTGATTGTTTTTTTGTGAAAAAAGAACTGATTGGTTCTATTGCATTAATAATGTTTATTTTTTACTGTTCTTCTTTTAGTGATTGTGCCAAGACTGCTTCCTCTCTGGTCATCTTGGTGCTTTGCTTTCTTTTGCTAGTGAGTTAATCTTAAGAAATCACTCTAATCACTTCCCTATGTCTGACTACAGTTCAATGCCAAAGAACTACATCTATCTTCAGCTTTCTGGGATATGATAGCTAAATGTGTATTTTTAATGAAAAGAGCTGAACATTTTAAGTTTATATTCATTCATTTACAATCAATGTTATTCTTAGAGTTAATTATAACAATTTATAAAGAAGCAATTTATTGTCAAACTCTTTAATAATGTTAGATTCACACATTCTCTGTGGAGGTTAAGGCAAATATTTGCCATATCTGAGTCTTTTCAATGTTATTAATCACTGCATGAATACTATGGTCTGTAAAATACTAATCTAACCTTGAAATGTTCTTTTTAATATAAATCACAAAACAGTTTTGCAAGTAATCAGTTTAATAAATATGACTAAAAAGTGTGTTTGAATGTGAATATAATATATATGTGAATATGCATACAAATTTGACAGATGAAAACGGCAAACTCCGAAACCGCTCACTGTCTGAGTTTGGCCCTGTCCCAAATAGCACACTTCATATGCACTTTCGGTCTTGTGTCTGTTAAGTCCATGAGACCATTGGGTGTCCAATTAGTCATTTTAGGTCTCAGAAGGGTGATCGCGGGCGCCCCTTTTGTAGTCGATATGCGGCAGCAGACTACTTCCCTACAGTCAAAGTGCCGTTACGTCACAAAAGTGCACTTGTGTTTAAGCTGCCATTTGGGACAGGGCCTATATCATGAAAAGGAGCCTATGCACCCTGGTTTGGCCTGCAATTGAAACCACCTGCAAGATTTTAGTTCCATCTAGTGGCATATGGTGGAGCTGCTACTTGTCTGCAGGTGAACAAAAGGACATACACATTTATGTTAGATATGATGAAAAATATCACGAGGAAGGTTTTCTGATAAACAGCATAACAATAAAAACTACTTTAGAACTCAGAAAGCAAACATTTGCACTAACTTTGTCTTAAATGCTCGGTCAAGTGATGATTGGTTTAATAATGCCACGCCACCACAACCGTTACCATAGAAATAATAACAAGGAATTATATATTTATTGTAACATGAATGTTAAAAATGAATTTCAAAATAAAGATGAAATGTTAAAATCCCTTTGAACTTATGATTCCAGAATTTCAGCTTGCAGACTTACAAAAAAAACAACAACAGTCAAATCGGTTTCTCTGCTTTGACATCTTGACCAAACTTTAATTCATACTTGGATTTGGTAAACATGTGACTTTTTTTTTGCTTCACAGTTCATCCTTCCATTCACTCTCACTCTTTCACAATATCTGGTAAAGTATAATCTAGTCTGAAACAAATCAATGAAGGCATGAGATACCTACATCACAAAAAGTAGCATGAAATCTCAGCAGATGGCAGTAGAGCTCCGATTCTGTCATACGTTTTTCCGCAAAATGCAAGACTTGAAAAACAGTGACGCGAACTTGATGATAAGTAAAACTCCGGGCAGTCACTCTCAATAGACTTAACTCAAATTTATATGATTATGCCTTTTTAGTGTCTTTGGGGGAAAAAAGGTCTCCCAGCCTGTTCAACTGAACAATTTCCCAAAACCCCTTTAAAACCAGCAAACCAGACCAGCCTGATCTGACTGGGAGACTAGCTAAAACCAACTTTAAACACTACATGAATGCACAGTTACATTGAAATGTAAAGACATATAAGGCACAAACACTAGTCTATACAACCTAGACTGATTTGTTAAATGAAAAACATGCAATTTGTGTTCCTTTTTAGCCACACATTGAATATTTCACAGGTCAGCAAATGTTCAACAGTATCCCTGAGGATTGTTTATGGACTGCCATACCTAAACCTGAATATGTGACCTCAGGTTGGTTGAGGAAACCCCCAGCTGGGTATGGATGAAGTGGGAATCTCCCTTCTCAACTTGAGCAGCTTCTCACTGCGCTGACCCTCAGTTTCTATGTCATCCTGCTCCTCAAGTGATTGACGAATGAGGGACTTGAGCAAGGGCAGGCCAAGGCCAGTCGTGGCAGAGACTGGGACGATGTGCATAAAACGCATTAGTGTTTTAGGGGTGACGTCCTCAGGAAAGATGTGGCTTGATTCTAGGGAAAGCAGAGCATCACTCTAAAGTTATCAATCAAGGAAAAATGCAGAAAAATGTAAAGGTCAGTGCAGTGGAACAATCACATTAGGCCTGCATTTCAGCAAAATGTACTTGTGGTAGAAACTTGAGACTGCTAAAATGGTCAAGTACAAATCACCATCTTTATAGAAAAATTGCAGTACAAACTTGTGTAATGAATGGTCATTCTCAAGAGTGCTTTTAAAAAAATTGCATGAAAAATAATGCAACCACCTTGTTGGTAAAAGCATGTGTCATGATATGAAATTTCTGACGCACCTGTTATATACCGGAAATAACACAAAACAAAGGCTAATTCTAAACTAATATACACATCCGTGACTAATATTCATGATATTACCTATATAATAGTCCCTAAATAACTTGTTTGCTTCCAATAATACCTACCGTCCTGGTTCTCCAAGTGAGCTTCCAGCTCTCTGAGCCGGCCCTGAGCCTCAGGGAGGTCCATCTTATTTATGACAAGGATGGCTGGCTTGTCTAACAGTTCCTCCTTATACAACTCCAGCTCCTGATCAACAGAAAAGTTCAAGAGCAAGTTATGCAGCAAAATCTTGTATACCGAAGCATTTCATTGAGAAAAGCAGTAGTGTTTTAATTAGTTCACATGTGACATGGGTTATGTGTGTGTGTGTGTGTGTGTGTGTGTGTGTGTGTGTGTGTGTGTGTGTGTGTGTGTGTGTACACTACTTTTTAAAGGTTTGGGGTTGGTATGAGTTATTTAATGTTATTGAAAGATGTCTCGTGTTCACTAAAGCTACATTTATTTTATAAAAAACAACTGACCTAAAAAAATACAGTAAAAGTAATATTGTGAAATGTTACAATTTAAAATAACTGTTTTCTATTTTAATATATTGGATAATGTAATTTATTTCTGTAATGGCAAAGCTAAATTTTCAGTAGCTATTATTAGCTTAAAGAATATTATTTTCAATGTTGAAAACAGTTGTGCTGCCTATTTATTTATGATTATTTCATGAAAAGAAAGTACAAAAGAAAAGCAATTTATTTGAAATAGCAATCTTTTGTAATTTTTTAAATGTCTTTATTGCTTTTGACCAATTCAATGCATTCTTGCCGGAAAAAATTACTGCCTTTTCTTTTTTTTTATCTTAACCCCCAAACTTAGGAATGGGAGTGTATATATTTACCTTGGTTAAAAGCAGTACAGTTTCAAATGCAGACCTAAACGGGGTGTTACTACCTAGCTGAAACCCACAGATATCGACCTGAAACATCAGAACATGAGATTACTGTACAACTCTCCCAGTAACATTAAGTTCACAACATAACAGACTGAACGCATTACCACAAACATAAGCTGCTTGGTTCTTTCCACATGCTTGAGAAACTTGTGTCCCATGCCTTTATTCACGTGAGCACCTTCAATGAGTCCTGGTAAGTCTGCCACTGAAACCTTCAGAGAAAAATAACTTCTGTAACTCATTCTGACATCAGTCTGAAGAAGTGTGAATTATAAGACACAACATGCAATATAAAATCACATTTGCTAAAGATCTGGGCCCGTATTCATAAAGATTCTAAGAATCCTCTCAGAAAACTCTTAATTTAGCTTAAAAACTTTTATGTAGGAGTCTTAGCTTAAGAGTGATTCGGGACCGATCTGAGAGCAACTCTGAGTAAGGAAAATACAAAAACTTTTATCTTAGTGAGGAGGCGGGGTTGACCCCGTTGCTGTGTATGACACAATCTTTTGAAGACTGTGATTGGTTGGTTGTCCAAGAAGGAAAAAAAAAAGTGATTTTAAGTATAGGGTCTATTCTAAGCCTCCACTTTGAACTTACATGCGTAATTTTTCCTATTTGATCGTTCTCTCTCACACACACACACATTATATATGTGTATATAAATCCTTTTTTTATTTACCATGCTGTTGATTTTCTATAAGGTATTTGATTGCTTAGAATGATAAAAATTGTTCCACTCTTTCCAGTTACACTGATTGCTGGCATGTCTATTTAAGCGGTGGTTTGAATGTTGGTTTTAATGTATCAAACATGGAATTTTCCCAGTTGCCAAATATCGTAATGTAGTGATTACTTTCATTTCAGGCGCTATGGCATTTCTGCGCTGTGTCGGAGATATTAGCGTGTCTCTAAAAAGATCTCACAAACATCATCCCAGCACGATCTAATCTATAGCGTCTTATTAACTCACTGTCATCCATTGTCTGCAACACATTTCTCCCTCTTCGTCTTTCTGCCATTTTCTCCTCTGCTAAAGAAACTCTTAAGCCTCTTAAAAGTCCTCATCCGTGTTCCTAACAATTTTGACCTTAAGACCTCTTTTAAGGGTTAAGATGCTTTCTGAATTACTTTTTTCTTTACTAGGAGTTTTTCTTTAATTTTAAGAGTAAACGCCCACATTTCTAAGATTTTTCTTAGAATTTTGTCACTAGGAGCTACTCTTTGCATTAAGATTCTTTATGAATACGGGCCCTGTTTATTTTAAATGTGACAAATTTTTGGTTTAAATCTTGGTTTAACAGTATATTGTAATTTTGGTTTAATTCTCTTTATGGGAGAAGGTCAAAACCAAGCTTGTCAATCAGTATGCAGAATAAATCTAATTTAGTTATATCCTTAAATTAAAAACAAAGACTTCACGCAATATGGTCTTCTGAACAGGCATGTCACTGTTGTAACTACATTAAGTAATGACATGATAGCATCTTGCTGAGATGAGTGAATGTTATGTATGGCGACAAATCAATGACAAAATTAACGGAGAGCACAACTGATGCTTGCGCGCGCACTCGCAGTAAATGAAACGGGAACTCGCGAGCTCATTCAAACCCTGCGTGCGCGAATGACATCTCCTCTGCACACAATACAAGCCCTCGCGCGTGCATGATTACTCCCCACGCTCTCGTGCTTGATCTCATCTGGGCTGCTTCTTTTGCTCACTCAAACTCTTATTTTTGGCAGTCGAGGGGCGGGACTTACTGTTTTAATAACCTCAAATGTCATTGGTTACTTCCCCTTTTCCGGAAGTCAGTTGTGATTGGACGCCTGTCCAATGGCCCGTAATTCACTTGACTTCAGACATGATATTTGTTTTATTTATTTATATTAATGTGTAATGTGATTTAATGCATTGGTAATATAGAACAGATTCTTACCAGATACTTTATTAACAGAAAGTCTTATTAGTGATTGCATTGTGTTGTTTAGAGATATTTACTGACTGTAATGACGCATTTCCATGGTTATTAGCATTGTAAATTACCAAAATTCTTATACATTTTTACATTTTATATTTATAACACTATGATTTGTGTTATTGGCTTTAACATATCTAAAAGAAATTGGAGAAAAATGCAAAGTCATATTTGCTGTAGTTCACCATGACTAAAAAGTGTGTTTGAATGTGAATATAATATATATGTGAATATGCATACAAATTTGACAGATGAAAACGGCAAACTCCGAAACCGCTCACTGTCTGAGTTTGGCCATTACGACTATACTCCCATTCACCGCTATTAACGTTTACCCAACCAAAATTATATTGGATCTGAGAACCTCAGAAATGTAAAAGTGTCCATTAAATAGTTGTAAATATAACAAGGGCTTTGGATGAAAGACAAATTACTTGTTTTTTAATATTTCTATTAGATGTAAAAGGGGTTCTGGCAGCATGAATGCATTTATTTATTTATTTAGATATTTTATGTTCAGATGGGGTGTAATCATTTATGCTGTGTACTGTACTTGCCTCATACTTTCTATTATTAGGTTATTCGTTTACAAAAAGTTAGATGATTAAGATCACTATATGTTGTAATTTCTACTTTGCTGGGTTTAAACTGGGTTTAATAATTTGCTGGGTTTAATTTTGTTCCTCTGTATTCTGTGGCAAATTCTGGAAAGGCATTTGTAAGCTTTAATTAATGCTGTGTACTGTCTCTTAACTTGAGAAGCCAGAACCCCTTTTACATTTAAAAGAAAATATAATGAACCATTTATATTACGTAAAAATGTATAAGAATTTTGGTAGATTTACAATGCTAATAACCGTGGAAATGCGTCATTACAGTCTGTAAATATCTCTTAACAACACAATGCAATTACTAGTAAGACTTCCTGTTAATAAAGTATCTGGTAAGAATCTATTCTATATTAACAATACATTAAATCACATTACACATTAATATAAATAAATAAAACAAATTAAGTGATGTCTCATGTCTGAAGTCAAGGACAGGCGTCCAATGACATTGTAACCAATGACATTTGAGGTTATTAAAGGGCACCTATTATGACTCTTTTCACAAGATGTAAAGTAAGTCTCTGATGTCCCCAGAGTATGTATGTGAAGTTTTAGCTCAAAATACCCAACAGATCATTTTTTACAGCATGTTTAAATTGTCATTTTTTTGGGGCTCAGAAAAACGCGCTGTTTTAGTGTGTGCCCTTTAAATGCAAATGGGCTTTATGCACAGCTGCACTACTTCCTGAACTTCAGGCAGGTCCTTTGTTTCCTGTCTGCCATTATTGGACCACCTGATTAATCCAGGTGGTCAGGCACACCTGGATTAATCAGTTTGTCCAATAAAGGCAGACAGGAAACAAAGGACCTGCCTGAATTTCAGGAAGTGGTGCAGCTGTGCATAAAGCCCATTGACTGCTGCTGCCGGCACAGGGGGCGGAGCCTCACGAGCTCGCACTCAGAAGAACCAGAAGAACAATTTCAACAGAAACTCTCAGTTGCGGTGTTCATTTCGACTCGGAGTCAGACAGTAATGCCAACAGAGCCAGAGAATATATACTGTATAGAGATAGAACAGGTAGTTTAGTTTAATTATGGTTATAATTTATTTGTCATCTGCTTTTATCCACTATTAATACAAGCCTGCTGTAGCAAACCCAGTCCGAATGATGACCAAAATATACTGATGAGTTCAGTGAAGTTTATTGTACATCACACAAAAGATGAGCGTTAGTTTTACTCCAGAGAGTCACAGTAAGAGCTGAATAAACACAGTATAAGATGTGAGAATTAAAGTCTTATCCATAAACTCTCTCTCTCTCCCTTTCATTATCATCTACATACACAGCGAAGTACACAAAACACTCGTTACAACTAACAGTAAACAAATATAAACACACCTTTTCAGTGGGTGCTAAATAAACTGGTAAACCTTATATCCGTAAAACGACTCGATGAGCTGTGATAAAGAGCGCGCTCTCACTTTCATTTCTGCCGTGGTCAGTAACGTTAGTCCTGTCGCTCCGGAGACTGTAAGCTGGATCACAAACAGTACAGATCCATCCTCGAGTAACAACGAGAGTAAATGAAGACTGCTATGTTTATTCTTACATCCAACAACAACACACCTCAATCGCTTAGGAGACATTCTTGTCTACAGCTGCTCAAGCGTCGAACAATGGCGGACTCTGTGTCCAGCTCACTCAGGGCGGGTCTATGCTCAAACTGAAGTGTCACTCAACAGTCCTGGGAGGGGCTTGCACAATTCTACGTCACATTGCACCAAATCTGAGAACAGCTCATTCTGAGACAGTGCTTATGATTTATTGAGATTGTAAAAAAAACACTGGGTGGATTTTTATCATTCTAGGGTGGTTTTGCTCACACACTGCCAACACACATTTATGTTCAAACACCATGTAAAAGTGAATTTTGCATAATAGGTGCCCTTTAAAACAGTAAGTCCCGCCCCTCGACTGCCAAAAATAAAAGTGTTTGAGCGAGCAAAAGCAGCAGGCGAGAGAAGATCAAGCGCCAGAGCGTGGGGAATGATCAAGCGAGGGCTTGTATTGCGTGCAGAGGAAATGTCATGCGTGCGCGCAGGGTTTGAATGAGCTCGCGAGTTCCCGTTTCCTCGCATGTAGATCTGTTATCCTCTCGCGAAAGTCATTTACTGCGCGCGCTAGCATCAGTTGTGCGCTCCGTTAATTTTGTCATTGATTTGCCGCCATAGTTATGAGTTCAGCACATTTTGAAGAGCATTTCATCCTACCTGCTTGTGGTCATCATACATGATCTTTCCGATTTCAGGTCTTAAAGTTGTAACTGAGGGGAAAAGGGGATAATTGTAAAAACAGCAATATATATCATATATGCAACATTCTTCCACTTTCAACTGCTTTTTTCCCTGTAAATTTCTTATTATGTGTAAATATTTGTAAGACAAAAAAAATATTTAACAACTGAGACATAAACTGAACACATTTCACAGACATTTGATGAACAGAAATGAAATGAGTCCCGGAAAGGGAGGCCAATATCACAAGCAGCAGTGAGTATCTGGTGTGGCTAGCAGATGCTTTAAGAGCTATAGTGCATCTCATCCTCACTGACTGCAGCAAATTTGTCAGTTCTTGCTGTGAGATGTTACTCCACTTCCACCAAGGCACTTGCAAGCTCACGTCTGAGGGGACACAATGTTACATGTGTTTTGGCACTGCAAACATGATCAACTGCCCTTACATTATGGACATTACAGTTTATTGCTCTGTTCACATCTGCAGTCCTCATGCCTCCCTGCAGCAGGACTATGGCATGTTCACACAGGTGATTGGGGACCCTGGGCATCTTTCTTCTCGTGTTTTTCCAGAGTCAGCGAAAAGGTCTCTTTAATGTCCCAAGTTATTGAATGAATGAGGCATTTTGTATAGCGCTTTCACATGTACTACTGTACACCCAACGCACTTTACTATCATATCAGGGGATCTCTCCTCAACCACCACCAGTGTGCAGCATCCACTTGGATGATGCGACAGCAGTCACAGAACAGCGGCGCCAGTGCACTCACCACACATCAGCTAAAGGTGGAGAGGAGAGAGTGATAGAGCCAATTCAGTGGATGGGGATGATTAGGCGGCCATGATTGTCTAGGGACAATGGATAGAATTTGGCCAGGACACGGATGGACGGACGGACAGACGGATGGATATTTCAACTTTTCACTACGTTGTTTTAACTAATTTGTAACTAATTTTCAGTACTCACAGGGATAGCTGGCAATCATTGGTGTAGCATGAGACAAGGCAGTCAGCAAGGAGGATTTGCCTGCATTGGGAAACCTGTCAAAATAACACAAGCCTATCAAACCTGTAAAAAAATGTTTGATGTGTGTGAGTGAAATACACAGAAAAACAATAACACAAGGAGGGTCACAAAGAATGACACATAGCAGTTTTTTTTATGACAAAACATCACAATCAATAAAGTTTTTACATACCAAGTATAGTTTAATTATGCATTATATTTTTTGTGCATTTTTCCTACATCATGTTTAGCTCTTTATGTGTTTTACTTTTGACAACAATACTTCCCACCCCAGTCCACATTCTGTGTAGAGATTCTCTCACCCTACAAGTCCAAGATCTGCAATGAGTTTAAGGTCCAGCCGAATATGTCTGGTTTGACCTTTACTGGGTAAGAACCCAGAGTGAAGAGAGCCACCATGACCACCTCTAGCCACCAAAAGTCTGTCTCCTTCACAGTTCAACTCCCCTAAAATGAAAAGCATAAAATGTTCAATGACACAGAGTACACTGTGAAAAGGAACAAACAACACAAATTGGAATTTGATATAAATTTTCAAATGTGAGAGAAAATGTGTAGAAAAACATCAAACAAAGAAGTGAAGTGATATGAGGGATGTGAAAGGAAAACATTGGATGATCTAGATGTTAGAGAGGTGTAAATGGAATTACCTAGTATTCTCCCCCCATCCGTTGTGACACTGATCCCAGTAGGTGCGAATACCTGGGTGTCCTCTCCTTTCGCCCCTCTCAGAGCATAAATACTGACAAACACACCACAATACTTAGTCTCTACTCTCTATACTACAAAATCAGCACAATACAAATCAGATTCAACAGCTCTCAAAATCAGGTTTTAAAAGTCAATAAACAGCTTTCTGTGAGAAGCAGTCCAAAAGTAAGTGTTTATTTACTGACTTGTGCACATTCTCTTAAATGAAACATACATCTGCACATTTAAATCTGAAACGATACACATGCAAATCAAAGAAATTGTCCACAGAATCATCTCCTCCTGGTATGTTCAGTGTGCTGATTTTCTTGGTGTATGCAAACAATGAAAATGTCTTGCATTTATCATAATCTGAACAGGTGGAACTCAAGAATATTTAATGAATAACGACTAAGTGTTCCTCACAAAACTTTTAAAGATTTGCAAAGATTTTTGCACTACTTTAATGGACTTTATGGAGCTTGCCATTTGGGTTCGCAGTTTCGTTATATGACAAAACAAGCTTGGACATTCTGCTAAATACAGTGAGGAAAATAAGTATTTGAACACCCTACTATTTTGCAAGTTCTCCCACTTAGAAATCATGGAGGGGTCTGATATTGTCATCGTAGGTGCATGTCCACTGTGAGAGACATAATCTAAAAAAAAAAAAATCCAGAAATCAATATATGATTTTTTAACTATTTATTTGTATGATACAGCTGCAAATAAGTATTTAAACACCTGTCTATCAGCTAGAATTCTGACCCTCAAAGACCTGTTAGTCTGCCTTTAAAATGTCCACCTCCACTCCATTTATTATCCTAAATTAGATGCACCTGTTTGAGGTCGTTAGCTGCATAAAGACACCTGTCCACCCCATACAATCAGTAAGAATCCAACTACTAACATGGCCAAGACCAAAGAGCTGTCCAAAGACACTAGAGACAAAATTGTACACCTCCACAAGGCTGGAAAGGGCTACGGGGAAATTGCCAAGCAGCTTGGTGAAAAAAGGTCCACTGTTGGAGCAATCATTAGAAAATGGAAGAAGCTAAACATGACTGTCAATCTCCCTCGGACTGGGGCTCCATGCAAGATCTCACCTCGTGGGGTCTCAATGATCCTAAGAAAGGTGAGAAATCAGCCCAGAACTACACGGGAGGAGCTGGTCAATGACCTGAAAAGAGCTGGGACCACCGTTTCCAAGGTTACTGTTGGTAATACACTAAGACGTCATGGTTTGAAATCATGCATGGCACGGAAGGTTCCCCTGCTTAAACCAGCACATGTCAAGGCCTGTCTTAAGTTTGCC
Source organism: Scardinius erythrophthalmus (assembly GCF_964197995.2). Taxonomy (NCBI): domain Eukaryota; kingdom Metazoa; phylum Chordata; class Actinopteri; order Cypriniformes; family Leuciscidae; genus Scardinius; species Scardinius erythrophthalmus. The sequence continues at coordinate 18,474,068 of NC_138236.1, forward strand.
AATGACCATTTGGATGATCCAGAGGAGTCATGGGAGAAAGTCATGTGGTCAGATGAGACCAAAATAGAACTTTTTGGTCATAATTCAACTAAACGTGTTTGGAGGAAGAAGAATGATGAGTACCATCCCAAGAACACCATCCCTACTGTGAAGCATGGGGGTGGTAGCATCATGCTTTGGGGGTGTTTTTCTGCACATAGGACAGGGCGACTGCACTGTATTAATGAGAGGATGACCGGGGCCATGTATTGCGAGATTTTGGGGAACAACCTCCTTCCCTCAGTTAGAGCATTGAAGAAGGGTCGAGGCTGGGTCTTCCAACATGACAATGACCCGAAGCACACAGCCAGGATAACCAAGGAGTGGCTCTGTAAGAAGCATATCAAGGTTCTGGCGTGGCCTAGCCAGTCTCCAAACCTAAACCCAATAGAGAATCTTTGGAGGGAGCTCAAACTCCGTGTTTCTCAGCGACAGCCCAGAAACCTGACTGATCTAGAGAAGATCTGTGTGGAGGAGTGGGCCAAAATCCCTCCTGCAGTGTGTGCAAACCTGGTGAAAAACTACAGGAAAGGTTTGACCTCTGTAATTGAAAACAAAGGCTACTGTACCAAATATTAACATTGATTTTCTCAGGTGTTCAAATACTTATTTGTAGCTGTATCAAACAAATAAATAGTTAAAAAATCATACATTGTGATTTCTGGATTTTTTTTTTTTTTTGATTATGTCTCTCACAGTGGACACAGTGGCACCTACGATGACAATTTCAGACCCCTCCATGATTTCTAAGTGGGAGAACTTGCAAAATAGCAGGGTGTTCAAATACTTATTTTCCTCACTGTATCTTGAAAATTCAATAGACTGATAGCAACTATTTAAAAGATTGTGAGTAAGCCTTCACAATATTAGAACAAGACCTCCTTACATCAAATTCACCAGACAAAAGAATAACACCTAAAATGCATTTCTCACTCCAACACAATCCATCAATAGGAGAGATCACACAATATGTTACTGCAAAAATAGGGCCCTGTGACATGACATGACAGATTATGTGTTTATACAGTATATGTTGTAGATTAAAAACATAATATATTGAAAAGACAAAAATACTATTATATTATGCCTATAATATACAAGAAATTCCTACTATTGCCTTTCAGAGGAATTACTGACAATTTCCATTTCTCTCACCCTTATACTCTTTCTAAGAAAAAATGTCTCACCTGCTGTTTGAACCAACACCTGCAGTGAATCGTTTGTTAGGGTGTTTGTCCTTGATTTGCTTTAACATAGTGCCTTTTTTGGCCACCACAAACACGTCTCCACCATTTCCCCCATTTCCCCCTAAACGGGGCAAACCCATTCCTCCGCTTCCACCCCTCACATACAGCCGTATATTATCCACAAAGTTGCCATACTGAAATAAAAGAGATGCAGAATTAGTTAAGTTCACGAAAGTATTTGTATTTTACTTTTGAACGCATGGAAATTTTCAATCATAAAGACATTTATTTTTCTGGTGTTGACATGACAGTACAATGAAAAATATATTCATTTGTGTTCCGAAGATGAACAAAGGTCTTACAGGTTTGGAATGACAGGAGGGTCAGTAATTAATGACAGAAATGTCATTTTTGGGTGAACTAACAATTTAAAGTCACGTTTTGCGTTTGTGGTTCAGATAAATCATACATTTCACATACGTGTTTTATGCTATTGTTGTTTGTTTGTTTATTAAGAATGTTTTCTCATAAACCCAACCTAAATGAACCTTCAACTGCATAAGAACAGAGCCCTAAAATGATGTCCCTTTGAAGCGAGACCTGAGTGAGCAGGAAATACGTCTTGCTTAGGTACCTCAATCCTCGAGAGTCGAGGGAGGATAAAGGATACCACACACGCCTCGTCAACATTACGCACTTTGCAGCATACTCAGTTTCATTAATTAAAGTGTGTCTGTTCTGGGCCTCTGGGACAGACAAACGTCAAGATTACAGCAGTTCAAATCAGGAAAATTACCAACAGGCTACTCATTCACGTCATCACACAACAGCCAGCGCTAACCCCATAGTGAGAATAGCCAATAAAACGCATTCATTTATGAAAATAGTCCTATAGGCTATAGCCCACTCTGAAAAAGACAAAATAAGGAATTCTTAAATCAGATTTATGGATAATGTTAATTAGAACAGTGTGCCAGCTCGATTTCTACTCATTTCACCACAAGATGACAATATGCTAAACATGTTAGTGTGTAGCATCATGTTTATAACAGTTATAATCATATAGTAATTTGTTACACGGTCTGTTAATGACACAGAAACTGAGCATGTGAAGGTCGGGCCACCTATGACTTCCTAAATGTCATTCTATAAATTTGCCAACGTTACTAACCTTGCGGAAGCAAGCTCTGCTTGTCCAGACCATCCCGAAACAACTCCTCAAGTCAGATATTGCCCTGAACTGGCACACAAAGAATCTATATGTTTTTACTTCCAACGTTCCTTATTCAGCATTGCTGAGGTGAAGGACCAAACACCATAGACCAAACACGTGTGTGCTTCCGGAAACATGGCGATGTGTGCCGTGATTGGCTGCAAATGCTGTCCATGTTTCCGCCTCACCCAGTCAGAACTAAACTAAAAATACATTTTTAAAAACATTTTATTATTTGCATTTTATTCCCTGTTAACCGTAGTTACAAACACAATAATATTTGTTTACATAATACAAACTAAAATATTTTCTCAATAAAATACAATTATTAACTTTTTCATAAATAATGTCATTTTTTAATAATTAAAAATAAACAACAAACATACCGGAAAATAGCCATACAACATACAAAACATAATAATAATTAATAATTTCTGAACATTGACTCTCAGTCTTTAATCACCTTTTTCAGGTGAATAACAGATAGTTTAAAATTGTTTACATGTAAACAAATTTGATATTAACACAAAAAACAGAGATGAAAAATTAACATAAGTAAGAAATTTACTTTTGCTTATAAATGTTCAGTGATATCTTCCAAAGATTTCAGAATTTTGGCACAATTTTGTCTCTATATAGTGTTGGTATAGCAACTAGTAAATACACTAAGTTTCGTCATGCTAGCATGTGTGGAAGTATTTAAAACAAGTGTGTTACAACTAGTTTTTCGTATAACTTGTTTAAAATATACAAATAATTGATTATTTATTTAATAAGACAGATACCTAATACCTGGCAGTAGAAATTATGCCCACTGTGTCAGACAACAAAACTGGCATAAGACAGGTAAATATGAGAAAGCTCCCTTTGAGAGATATTATTATTATTACCATTGTTGAAAACTACAAAAAAAAAAAAAAAAAAAATTCAAAGGTGTTTAAATATTGTTGGCCCACTTTGGCTAAATGTGTAAAATAAAGTGGGCAAGTGGGAACTGCCCAACCTTTAACCTTCAATATACTCAAATTCATTAAATAAATTGACGTTCACTGGTTATTTTGACATATCTACTTTTTAGAAAACAGAATTGTGTGTGCCATTAGGAAATTCAAGTCAGAGATGGAAGAAATTAAAGAAAGAGCAGAAAATATAAGTTATAAGTTAAATATAATTGAATAAGTTCAATCTGTGGAGTGAAAAAAAGATGAGAGGAGCAAAATGTAGATGAAGAATATAAAGTTTTTAATTTAAGTTAATTTAGTGTTTAGAAAAACAGACAGAAACATGTTTACAATATGGTTACCATTTTAAATGTTCATTTTATTCAATTTGTGTTGGCCAATTTGTTGTTGCATGTGGAATAGTCTGTAGATAGACTGAATATTCTGATATGCAGATTTCATCAAATTTAATGTCAACACAACATGTTCAGTTGTTTTGAATTTTACATTGAGTGAACTGATGATTTTTACTCATAGCCAAGGTGCTTTTGGGTTTGTTGTTGAATATGTTTGTTTGAAAACATATATTAATAAATCATGTGTTTTAGTTCAGATACAGGATCATTTTTGATATATCAGGGATGGCCCACTTTAAATAAATTTGCATGATCTTTAAAAATGTTATTTGTATATAGCCTACCTTGCAAATAACACAATATATAAACTGTATTCAAATTGATATATTATATAGCTGGACCTGGACCTTAAAGTTAACAAAAGCAGGATCATAAAAAAATAAAAGGAAAAAAATCTAAATTACACGTTTAACAACAAGAGGCCCACTTTATTCACCCTACAAAAAAGAAAAGAATAGTAGGTTAATCATGAGCTCAAAGTCTTGTGTTGCTTCGATTGTGATTTAATTATGTTCTTCACGTCAATAGGTTTTTAGTGTAATTGGAATGGGCTACGGTCAACAGCATGACGTTTGAAACGTGGGCGCGCAGAGCTTTAAAAGTCTCTCCAGAAGTCGTTAAACACTATGTCAAAGCCAATTATTCGCCTCAATGGAATGACAGGAGACGTGTTTGCAGAACAATCGCAGAAAAGAAACGACTGAACTAAACATTGTAAGTAAATTATCTTGAGTAATGTTTTAGCTACATACAGCTTGCTGTGGTCGGAGAAAAATGACTTTTGTTGCTTTTCCAAAAGGTTTTGTTTTACGCGGCATATTGTTTATGGTTTAACAGTTTTCAAGTCTTAAAAGATTTCACTGTTGATTCCATAGGTTCCAATGGAACGATTAATTGGATTCCTTGACGGCCAGTGGTGGCGCCTTCTGTCAGTGTGTCTGCTGATGCTCGCCACCGCCTCATCGGTCTCCATACCCAATCTCGAGATGCTGAATACCGAGAGGGCAGGAGGCGGCAAGACTCCCGGTCACCTGGGCGAGATAAACCGTGAATGCTGGGACACATCGTCTCTGGCGGTAATACAAGCGCGTAAATTACCCGTTACCGATACGATTTCTGGTCTCTGGGACTTCATGACATACTTGAGCGAGTCTAATCAACCCAAACATCAAGGCATGTTCATGGAGCTGGCGCAGGTCTTTTGGGAGCGGTATGTGGACTGTGTGCTCGCTCGCGCGCACGGACTGGGCAGAAGGGCCAGTGCGTCCAGGCAAGAGATCATCAAAGTGCTAACTTATTATTCGGAAGGGATGAAAATCTAGTCACTTTACTTTGTTTAAATTTGAATGTCTGTCAAAATGTATAGATTCAATGTATTTTATTTCTTTGTGACTCATATCAAACTTAAGCTAAATTAGCTTGGTAAATGTCGCTAATTCTGGTGCAACGGTGTCAGAATGACATAATAGCCTACATGCGAACCCATTATATTAAAACAAAAAATCTTTTTAAAAACGTGTTGTCTACTCAGTCTACCTGTCATGTATGTCCACCACCTTAGACGTGTAGCCTAATTTATAAGTTCAATTCACAAATAAATTCACAAACATGTAAGAAAAAAAAGCATAACTGAAAAGGCAACTACCTGTTACATTTTACATAATAGTGCAAAAGAACTAGGATTCATTTATTTTGATATGGGAGCTGTACAATAATAGGCCTATTGATTTTTTAGGATGATACACAACCCATTTGCTTGGATGTCTACAGTCAATTTTACATACCTGCTAAGGCAACAGCAAAATGTCCCTTGAGTTCAGTTAGTCATAACACTATCTGGCAGATCCCATGCAGTGCCACAACAGTCTCAGACAATAAACATAATTTGTGTTTATTGTCTGAGACTGTTGTGGCACTGCATGGGATCAGCCTGATGACTACACAATCAATCATAAATCAACATCTAGGTACCAGTTGCTCAATTACAGTCAACAATACTTTTTTAAAGTGAAAGTGTAAGTGTAGACCATGTAAAAGCTGATTGCATGCTTGAAGTTGATTGAAAAGTGTGAGAAGGTCATGTTCTTTCCTGCTATCATGCAGTACAGGTTTCAGGCAGTGTTTTTATAGTTGACTAAAACTAAAACCATAAAAAATAAACATTTTCTCTAGGCTATACTTAATTAACGAGTTAATGTTAACTGAAATAAAATATTATATAGCCTATTTATTAATATTACTAAACCATTACTAAAACAATATAGGCTATCATGGCTTGCCATTAACACCAGCCAACTCGCCAAATTTGGTTGGTTGAATTTTATATATTATATACAGTTTATATACAAAAAGGCATCAGAAATAATAAACTAAGTGCAATGTATATTGTAAAAAATATAGATTCTTCTATATCAATACTGAAATATCTGAAACGCTTCCAATACTCATTTTCCGCAGAATAGATAGGCTACCAGCTGCGCTTTCTCGCTCTCTCTCATCTCTCTACAGCGCGTTGACACACAAACCCGCCTCCCCTCACTCACTCGTTTCATTAATATTGAATTTTGTTGGTGTTGCAGGGCTTGAAACAAAACTTTGTTGTATTATTTTCATGCTATCACTGTGAAGCTGCTTTGATACAATCTGTATTAAATAAAAGTGACGTGACTTGAATTTCGCTATAGGATTGCGCATAATTTTACTCATTCCACAGATTTTGTGCTCAGACCCAAAGTGCTCGCCTTAGTACTAAGTCCGATAAAATCGCCCCTTAGTACTTAATTGAGTTCTCTTTCGCTGCTTATTGCACTTAAACAGTCAAATACACACAAAATAATGTCAAAATCCAGGTCTTGGCGAGTATTCACATGAACATGTTTTAAGTGAAGGTAAAAGTAAAGGTTTTAAAGTGACAGCAGCCTAATATAGAGCTGGTAAGTCCCGCCCCTTCCGCTAATCCCCCTGGACCTCTAGGTTGAAAAATCGTCAATGCAAGTGAATGGGAGAAAATAATTATTTTCTGGTCCCGTTTGGAATTTGCCATGAATGTGAACATATGTTGTCTGTGAATTTTTTATATAACTTTTCGTGTAAAGAATGCTACAATTTAGCGGGTAGAAGTTTGATACGGTTAGACTTTGTGTGAGAGCACTTTGTGGACTACAACTCTTCGCTGCTTTCGACACGTTTGAAACGTCAACACCACTAGCACACGGACTCTAGCTCACGGATCCCGCTAAACATGGCTGTGTCTTTGGTGCACTTCACCGCCTTCTTTCAGGGAGAGGACAAAATCGTTGAGGTTGGCGAAAACCACGGGTAAGTCAACTTTATGGGGTGACGTCACATAGGCGAAGAATCATACCATATACTGTCAAACTCGTAACATGAAAAGTTATGTAAAAAATTCACAGACAACATATGTTCACATTCATGGCACAATTCAAACGGGACCAGAAAATAATTATTTTCTCCCATTCACTTGCACTGACGATTTTTCAACCTAGAGGTCCAGTTGAGATTTTACGGATGGGCGGGACTTACCAGCTCTATAGTTGCTGCCAAATTATGAGATAATTAAAAAAATATATATATGGCAGTTTTCCCCATGGTATCGATGTCAAAATCGTGGCCAGTGAAAATGTTGAGTGGCTGGTAACTTTGGAAAACCACTAGCCACAGTGGCTGGTGAGCAAAAAAGTTAATGTCAAGCCCTGCTGTGTATATATATATATATATATATATATATATATATATATATATATATATATATATATATATATATATATATATATATATATATAATTCAAAATATTAATACAAAAACAAAATAGTTGGCTATATCAATGGCTATGTCCTGTCAGTTAAACGTACAGAAATAAACTAATAAATGAAAATAACTAATCGATGACTAAAATATTTTTTCCGGTTCCCTTTATAAAAAAGACAACAAAATAATGCATGAAATTTTTACAGTCCATGGATTATGACACTCGTAGCAGAATATAGCCTACTTAAGTGAGAATATAGGCCTACTTTAGTGAGTCTGTTTTTCACCATATTGTTTTAACTAAGGCTTTAACTTGACTCATGATATTACATCCAGTCTAATATGAGTAATGAGGAGGAACACCGTTTTGGTTGGTGTTCGCGAAAGGGTTGAGCCTTACTGATTTGGCCTGTGAGGTAAGGTTACATAACATAGGCTAATGTAAATTAGTTTAGGAAACACTTAGGCCAACATGAACTTACGGCATCAGTGTCATCAGTGACGCGTTCTGCTGTGGCACCTCTTACAAGATAGTTTTATCGAAGCAGTAACGCACTTCCTAGCCGACCTAAATTAATAAGCAGCTTTGTTACGTATGAGACTCATTTATGACTGAAGCAACGTTTGACCCAAACTAGAAAGCGCTCTAACGATGGCACTAAAACCACGCAATGTTGACGTAGGCCTACAGAATTCTTTCATTTTATTAAAATAGCCTAAATTTCGTTTTAGAATTAAAAACCCACCAATAATCACACATTTACTGAGATAAAACGCAAAAGGGATATTGAATTAAAGAAAAAAAAAACATATTGGCATTTTTGCTAAACTGACTTTTTTTTCTTTTTCTTTTTTTACATGGGCTGCAAACATGACGCGCACATCGAGTAATGATCGATTGAGATTCCTCCCGTTTAACGGGAAAAAGTACTGTTATTTCACTGATGCCATGTGCGCGAGGCAGACTCCGCGTATCTGGGCTCGCTCTACATGCCTGCCGGTGCGGCACGAGGAGCAGATAATACTGGATGGTGACTGACGCCTGGCAGCTTTTCCGTGCTGCAACTCTGGAGTAACGCACTTCAGCGACGTGCTATGTCTTTTTTAAATATTGTTCACTATCATCATACGTCTTAGTTATCAGGCGCTTTCCCAGAAAACAGTCAGCAGCATCTGCATCTTTAGGTAATCATTCGTCCATGTCATCCGGTGACTTGGCTTGGAACCTCCCACTAGGGATACGGACTATTTATACCGCGTGCAGCATCCCGAGCCTTCTAGAGATACGCGAATCCAAAAAACAAAGATTCTGAAGACTGTTCGCTTGGAGGTAAGAAAATCACAATAGAAACGTCTTTATTACTATTCTGAACAGTAGTCTGCGACTGAAATGTGACCTTAATTATGCAGAATAATATCAAACATCATAATTCGCTTCTGATGTTTTGACACGCATTTTAGTCGTAGACCCGCTGCTTAAAGTTACAGTCAGTGTAATTTTATCTCTAGCTGAAATTAAGTTTCTTCAACGAAAGATTAAAACAGCTCCCATTCCTGTGCCGTTACGTGCTCTAAGGAAGGTGTTTGGTACTCAGAATTATAACGTTCCTGTTAAAAAAAAATTATATGCTACATAGCCTCTGTTTTTGTCTTCATGACCAATGTTGTGGCTATATATATGTTTTTTTATTTTACAGGAACGTTATTTATAATGTACTTATTTAGAGAAAGTAACATGTAAACATTGTCACTCCATTAGTTAATATCTGAAATGATTGTTGTCCGAACTATTCAAACTGTTCAAAATGAAATAGTTTTATTGCCTAATTTGCCCGTCTTTTCAGTGTGCATCTACTATTTTAGGGGCGTAAACTTATACACAACAGCATACACACGTGCTTTCACAGACACGTGCACGCATGTATACAATACTCACACACAATCCAGATTCCAGTCTAAGCTTTAAACTCACTGATAGCCTGTCTAGATGGCACACACAGACATGACACTAGCTGCACAACTTTCTTCACACTTTTAATGTACTTTCAGTTATAAGATGCTTATTAAGAATAGTGTGTCCTGCCATGTCGGATGTTTTGGTTTCCCATCATATGATACCAGATACCAGGTCTTAAGAATTTAAACAACTTGAATATGGAGATGTCTAATGTCAATGACAAAAGAACTGTTTGTTCACAAAACAGCAGCATACAATTCTATTGACTTTACTTATTATCAACAGTTTAATGCAGCTGGCACATTCAAAATTGGTATTGGCTTGGCACTGGCTTTGTTAAATATATAAGGGATTTATAACTGAAAAAAATAAATACAAAATACTCCAAAAGATCAGAACATGAGCACAGCTATAGTAAACATTTGGTTTTCTGCATGAGCGGTCAATTATGGTGTTTTTTTTCCCTGGACAGCACTCATTATTCAGAAATATTTGACATCTGAATTCTTTGATTGACCTGTCAGAATCAAGTATTCTAGAGAGAGCAGCGCAATACATGTTATGAGGATTGAATCTTTTTTGAAAACAGAGACAAAGGAGTGTGAAAAAAACAAGGGGCTGGTCAGCCCATGTGAGTACCCCTTGTGAATGTGGTCAGGAGACTGTTAAATGGGGCAGTGGGGTGGAAATGCCAGTTCCAAACCCTGCCAATGCTTCCCTCCGCCCTTTACACACCCTGTCCCGCCATTCTCACACCCGATTATGCCTGGAATCCCACGCACTCTCTCTGAAAAGAGTAAACAACCAGGGTCAAAGAAAAAGGTTGTGACGGGTGGCTGCGATGTGCCGACTGTCAGCATGCCAAGCCCACTTTTTTGAAAAACATAAACGTGGGCAGCATGGATTACAGGCCAAATTGAGGTGTAATCAGGTGTAAACACTGCCTCACTCTGTGAAACTGATTATGATTTGCTTTTGTCAGGAAGCAGTGGCAGTGCTAATGCTAGCATTAGCTCAGCAGGGTAGAGTGTTTGAGCAAGGCCATCTTTGCATACATAGTTGGTGATATTTTTTGTTATTAGAACCTTTTGCATATAAGATATGACAAGAGGGGAGACATTGCTGTAAATTTGGTTCTATGGTTAAAACACTTTCATACATTTTCATACATCTCATGTGGAAAAGAAATAGCTTGTAAATCCAAGTAAATATGCAACACATCAAACTAGACTTGTGTACACTCTAAAATTGCATCAGCAATCACTCTAAAGCTTAAAACAAAAACAACAATAGACAGGATAAAAGATTTAGAATAGAATTTACAGGCTATCACAAGTTGGTTACCATGTATTTGTTGTGCATTAGGCTAATCAATTTCAGATATTCAGTGCGAGTAATAATATGCAAACATCACAACACCATAAGGTAATATTTTAAAGTTGAATGGTTTCTATACAAAGGCTGTTTTAGCAAATATCCACATATATGGCATTACTGTAACATTCTAAGATTCATTTGATGTTGATTGACAGATGTGTGTTTCTTTGTTTATCAGTGCCAGCTCTAATTCTGGCTACCACTATGCCTCTGCTGGAAGAAAGTTCCGTGCCGAGGGACTGTACTCGAACTGTGCCAGTAGTCATCATTGGTGAGTCATCAAGGAGCAAACATTATCTGATTCATCAATAATGAAAGACGGGTGTTTACAGCATCAACCAATAGTGATGGCTCTTAGTTAGTCTGGATGTAAAGAAATATTTCACAATAATATTATATATTTAAAGAATAAAAGATGCACAAAAATATAACATTCCATTGTTACCTTCTCTCCCGTCTCCCCTTCACAGGTAATGGCCCTTCCGGCATATGCTTGTCATACCTTCTGAATGGGTATACTCCTTATTTAGATCCCATGGCTGTGCACCCAAGCCCCATCCTCTTTCGTAAACTACAGGAAGCCAAGCATCTTCCCATCACTGAACAGGTAAAAAAATTAGTGATGAAACAGGTTGTGTAGTTTAACAATGTAAGCAATCAAAAATGTTAGTCAACTGTGCAATAAACCTATTGCCCGGTATGTCTTTTTGTAGGATTTGGAGTATCTTTGTGAAGGTTTAGAGGGGCGTTCCGGAAACCCTGTGGCAGTGCTCTTAGACACACTCCTCCATCCAAATGCAGATTTGGGCTTTGAGTTCCCCTCTGTACTGCAGTGGAGGCTGGAAAAGAAACATCACATTCCTCATCTGGTCTTGGGCAAAGCTACACCTGGCGGTGCATGGCACGTGAGTGATCCTTTTGTAATAGTAGGGTTTATGCTTTTCACTTACAACTGCCTGAGCTGAAAAAAATTATTAATTGAAAAAATAACCTTCCCTAACTATTAGGTTAGCTTTGAGAATTTTCAGAGTTTTGTCATGCTAGTTACCCAGTACGTCTTACATAATGTGAAGAAAACCTGGACAGATATATTTGTCTAAATGTCCTTCATTGACAAACTTTGTCATTCTGGTCTCCTAGGCAATGGAAGGTTCGATGCTGACCATTAGTCTTGGTATATGGATGGAGTTACCAGGAGTCAACTACAGAGATTTGACTCCGGGCAAACGGAAGTATGCACTATGGAGGAGAACTGCATACATGATTAAGGCAGCTTCCATTAGTACAGGGATATCACGTCCCACTCCTGGAGAACCACCTTACTGCAAAGTTTAGTTACAACCCTAATTAAACACACCTGAACCAGCTTGTCGAGGTCTTCATTATTACTAGAAATTTCCAGGCAGGTATGTTGAAACAGGTTGAAGCTAAGCTCTGCAGGAAGGTGGGCCTCCAGGAGCAGGATTGGACATCTCTGCAGAAGTATTTCTCAAGGATATCAAGAAGATATTACGGGTCTTATCAAACAGAAATATGGTCTAATTTCTTTAATGTTTTAGTAGGTTCTGAGATTGATGGGTTCCTTTGTATATCTGTGTGATTTTCTCACAGGGTGGTGTCCAATGATCGAGCCACTCCAGATGAGATCTCCTCCTACTACAAAAATTATGTCAAGCTCATGGGTCTCCAGAAGAACTTTGTGGACAATACCTATGTCACCTCTGTTCAAAAACTTCACCGCAGTCAGGAAAACAGTATTGGGAATGAAAAGGACACTGTGAATGGTCAATTGAATGGTGTGAAAAATGGGTTTGATTATTGCAATAAGAACAGCACAGAGAACGGTCAGAATGGAGTGGTAAATGGGTTTAGTAATGAGTTACAAACTGGAATGGAGAATAGCATTAGAAGGGGGGAGATTGGGGAGGAAGATGAAGATAAAAGAGGCAAAGAAGGAATGAAAGAGACTACTGGGGTGTCCCAAGGGCTTTCACAGGGACTCTGGGAGGTCAGGGGCTACCAACAGTTTCAAGGTGACACTCATGTCCCTTTTAGCTTATTTGCCGAGAATGTTGTCTTAGCAACAGGGGCATCTGACTCTCCAGCTCGATTGGGAGTAGAGGGGGAGGATCTCCCTTATGTGTTTCACAGTGTGCGTGACCTTGGGGTGGCTGTCAGCTGTCATGGCAAACTGGGCTCTTCCTCTGACCCTGTGCTGGTAGTGGGGGCGGGGCTAAGCGCAGCCGACGCAGTGCTGTGTGCCCTGAACCATAGGGTCTCTGTGTTGCATGCATTCCGAAAGCGCACTGATGACCCAGGTCTCATCTTTAAACAGTTGCCAAAGACGCTTTACCCTGAATATCACAGGGTCTACCACATGATGTGTTCCCAAATTTACCCAGCATCCCCTGTTGCCAATTCAACAGATCCTAGTCCATCTTTGTTTCCTGACTACACCAGCTTCCCTGAGCACTGTGTGCTCTCCTTCCAGCCCGACATGCACTGTGTGATGAAGGGATCCAATGGTGTCCTTAGAGTCTTCAAAGTCTCAATGGTGCTAGTTCTGATCGGGACCTATCCCAACTTGTTTTTCTTGAAGGACCAAGGGCAGTACCTTGGCTTGGATCCCAGTAGGCCAATCTCCTGCAGACAGAATCCTGTCGACATAAACCCTTACACCTTTGAGTGCAATGCTGAGCCTGGGCTCTTTGCCATGGGACCCCTTGTTGGTGACAACTTTGTACGCTTCTTGAAGGGTGGCGCCCTTGGCATTGCTAGCTGTTTGCTCAAGAGACTGAAACAGAGGATGAAGAAAAACAGGAAATTGATCACCGATGAAGGAGGGTGTGGAGGACGGGGAAGAGAAGGAAGTGAAGGCGGAGGAAGAGGATTTGTCTAAGGCTCCAAGAGAAGGTGTTTCATGACAGTTAGTCATCTTGGGATACATCTCATCTTTGTATGTATGCAGTGAATACTAATGAAACTTCAACTTTCCTTCCACTTCTAAAATAAAGTACATTTATAAAAATGAGCAGAAGCTAGGAGAAACTACTCTCTTCCCAATGGAGTCTCATGTGGACTCTTACAAAAGCGTTTTTTTTTGGTCAGAAATACAGTAATGTGCCAATATGTCAGTGTCATTTAAAGTCTAGATGGAGTACGCTTTACCTCTTGTTGCTGTCAGTTGCCTTGTTATTTGTAATTAGTAATCTGTAATTGTTAATCTGCTCTTACATTACATCACAGATCATTATCTCTCATTTAATGATCAAAGTGCCTAAAGGGCTGTTCACACTGACAGCGATTTGTAGCGGCAAAGCAACTGAACATCATTCATAGTTGGCGTCACAAGCTACAGACTGTTGCTGTTGAGAAGTGACAAGGTTGAGCAGAGCAAAGAGAAGCAGCCTGAGTTGGATATAGAGGCAGAGTAGGAATTCCTACTAGACACCAAAGGCTCAGAGACTCAGCGATCTTCAGTGATTTATTTGCTGTCAGTGTGAATGCAGCATATGAGACAAGGAGGAGTCTACAGCAACAGAGCCACAAGTTGATCTGGACAAGTTTGGTATTCAGAAGGATTACTGCTAAAAAAAAAAAACTAGGAGGCCATATTGTAAGACCCTGGACTATGTGTATATTTTCTATCAGACAAGATCCAAACCAACTTTACTCTTTTAACAAGTGCCAAACCTACAGTACATTGTAATTTATAGTAACCATGGTCTGTCTCAGTCCCTAAGGTATTTTATAAGTAAAATAGTTAAATAAGGATTTTCTGATCAGAGAATTCAGATTAATCCAACGTGAGATGTTTTAGAGATTTGCAACAGGTTTTGACCCCTCAATAAGGTATTTCACAGTACTGAATACTGGTGAAATGTTTTATTTCATACTTATCTATAGTGCCAAATAAATGTTATATTGCTTTGAAATTATAACTTCTAAAGCATTACGTTTTCACCTCAGCCATTCATACTGTAAATTTAGATTGCTGAGGGTATCCTTGTGTGCAGTGACAGTTTAGACTGCAGATTTCACCAAAAGACATGAAAGTACACTTGAAGGAATCAAAAGCATAAGACAAATCTGAGCTGTAAGAAATAAAGTAATTTAATTCATTGCAGAATGATTGAAGCTTCTTCACAAGGAGGGTAAATACAACTGCTCAATTTTGTAAAACTTCAACATTTATTACATATAAGTTTTGTACACAGTATTTTTATTATAGACAAATAAATCTCTAACAAAAATGGAAATGTGTTTTGCTTGGCAATCTTATCACAGATATTTACCACATTATGAACATTATTATCTTTTCTTTGCAGGTTTAGGGTTGTACCTGAGAGAAAAAGAGAAAAACAAAACAGATTCAACACAAAAGCAAGTAACTTATACAGTCCAACCATCATTCCCACAAAGGCTTTTAACATTCCTGCCCAACGGTGACAATTAGTAACTGATGTCTAAATGATTGAATAACTGAGCAAATTGATATAAACTGGTATGCAGTAAAAATCAGACATTATTTAAAAGTCATCAAACCAGACATCCCCTTCCATAAAACATGTCTGGGACACTTCATTAG
The DNA here is from genome assembly GCF_964197995.2 of Scardinius erythrophthalmus. Classification (NCBI taxonomy): domain Eukaryota; kingdom Metazoa; phylum Chordata; class Actinopteri; order Cypriniformes; family Leuciscidae; genus Scardinius; species Scardinius erythrophthalmus. The sequence goes on from NC_138236.1 coordinate 18,489,555, forward strand.
CCTGGGGGAGGGAGCTGGAGCAGATGTTTGAAAAACAGAGGTGCTGTTTTCTTTTCATTCTTTTTATTTTCTGTGTGATGTTCCCACCCCATGCATGACTGGCTGAGTAGATTCAGAGATCAAACAATTGTGTTGGACACAACCACACAGCCGTGACTGTGTGTATATTTGAGGGCGCGAGTGTGGGTTTTTCTGCTTTGTCAGGAGAAATGGCACCACTTGAAAGTCCCCCATTAGCCATGTTCAGTCTCCAGGCAACAATTCTGTGCCTGACAAGGCCTAACCCTTCTTTCTCCAAGAAGATGCGACCCTAAAGGCTCGACCAAAGAAGCATCCTTTGAAAGGCTTGCGCATGGAGCGGAACTCAGAAAATTATGTATACCCGGGCCTTAAGACACAAGATGGTGGCGACGTTTCAGTTGTATGAGGACAAAGTCTACGCCAATATCTGAAAGTAAAGTTATGCCAATTATTTGCATTCCATATATATATATGATATGAGTGAATCTACTAAAGAAATAATCTCAAGACACTGACCACTAACTGAAATCATCACTGTATTTTCTGTCCTAATCACTTAATCAGCAAGAGCTTGTTAGAAATATCAATGGGTCATCACAGCCCAGCTGGCCTCAACAGTGAACAATGACTTAAAAGCAGTTGGGAAATCATTGACGTCATACTTTCCAAGCGTGCTCTGCGAAAATGAAGGATCTGCTAAAAGGAGAAAACACCCCCTTCAAGAACTCTTGCGTGATGCTGTGACACTGGTGGATCAGACCTGGTAGCTTATCAGCAGCCAGAACACACAGTTGATGAGTTCATGAATTCAGTTCATAAAAAGGGTGCATGACTTTACGAAAGAAACTTGCTGCGGTTGAGTGAAGTTTTTCAAAGGTATGTCAAAGCTGTAGAAGTCTACCGCCAAATATCCGAGAGCCTATCTGACAGAGGATTCAAAGCGGGGCACAATACTGGGAATCGGATCCAATACCTCTGTTCTGCCGGCCTGCCTCAGTGCGTAACACTATCCCGTCGCTTAAACCAGTCTCAGCCAGTCCACCCCAGGCTAAGCCCATAGTGTGCCAACACAAAGGTTATTGTCTCATTGTGAGCCTTGATATCTGTGGTCAGAGGTCAGTGTCTTGTTGAATGTAGTGTTAGTTTAGGCAGGTGGCGATTGTCTGCATGATGGTGAGAAATGTACTGGGATCAGACAATCTCAGTCAGGGTTCAAAAGAGCACTAAAATTGCTCACGTCCCACTTGACGTCACTCACTTGATTCTGTCTGTTTGCCCCTCCCCATATCCATTTTTTATGCCCTACTGTCTGCACAAGCACATAGACCGCATACCTGAACAAATCATCTCCCAAAATCTCCTCCCGTTCATTCTGTTTTTCCTCCTAAAAGAGAGAGAATATATGTCAGAGTTTGGCAACCACTAGTAAGGTGAATGTATTTAAATTAGAAGAAGTCCCTAATCCAAGAAACTACATTTTGAGGTAGTCCTTCCTCTAATTCACACAGCCTGTGTTATTTAGAAGCTAGAAATGCTCCTGTAAACTGCTTTCTGTATACTGTCATTCACTGTATAAATTAACAAATGCATACTAATTAAAACATGACAAAATACACATCAATTGAAAGCTAAAAAAACTTGCGCTTCAGCTTATGACCATTTATATCTACTAGCGACTGTGATTTTGTGTCGTTTGTGCTCCAAAGTAAAGATGTAATTTAACAGGTTAAGTCTGTTTCACATCCATTGCACTGTGCGATTGTGTGAATGGATGACAGCTCAGTTTGTTGTGCTATTGTTGCTTTTAGTTTTCAGAAAAAAAAGTTACTGCTATCAGTGTTGATGTTTAAAGGAGAACTCCGGTCAATTTTAACATTAATTTGGAGTGCAGTCAGTACAGAGAACAACGCCAAAAATCGCTGTTGCCTACACCGTGTTATCCTCTTTTTAAAATTTGCACCCTGTTGACTTAAATGGGGCAAATTTTAAACCTGCTTTTAGCCTCTTAACCAGCGTAGCCTAACAGGTAGCCTCAGGTAGATGAATTAACATCACTTTTATTCATATCTTTCACATCTACTGCAGTCAGATTCACCGTGTTTACTCTGAAGGAATCACTCACATTAGCTGGGCACTTGTAATGACACATCAAGGATGTTAAGAGGCTAAAATCAGGTTTAAAACTTGCCCCATTTAAGTCAACAGGGTGCAAATTTTAAAAAGAGGATAACACGGTGTAGGCAACACCGATTTTTGTCGTTGTTCTCTGTACTGACAGCACTCCAAATTTACAAAAAAATTAGCTCAATTTTAAAATTGACCGGAGTTCTCCTTTAACTCGGTATCCAGGGTCCTTAACATTCCACACACAAATCACAGTGATAGTTATGCGCAAACTACAACATTAGGGGAAAAGAACACATAAATACAGTGGGGTTCAGTAAGGAAATATGGTATTCAGAAGTTAATCTTATTGATTTAATCTTATTCATGTTTAATCTTGTTACAATTTAATAATTTTTTTTTTTTCTATTTTAAAATGCAGCTTATTCCTGTGATGGCAAAGCTGAATGTTCAGCAGTCATTAGTGTCACATGATCCTTATCCTTAATATTTTTAAAGCAGGTCATATTTTTGTGGAAACTGTGATACATTTTTTAATGCTTTGATGAATAGACAGTTCAAAAGAACATCATTTATTTAATGTAAAAGTCTGTCACTTTTGATCAACTGCATCAAATGCATTAATTTCTTAATAAATGTTTTTTTTACAAAATTAAAATGTAATTTCATGACGAAAGGCTTTCGCACCCTGGCAGTCATCTGTATAAAATAGCATTTTATATAGTATGATATAAGCATAAAGCTTTGCACAAGAGGCACTTTGGGGAAAAAATGATGCCTACTACTGTTTCAATGCAAGCAAAAATAAGCAATAACATAAATATAATACAGTCTAAGTATAACACCCATTTCCCATGGTTTGTTGCCACTCATTTCCTTGTTCCTGTGGTCTCTCACCTCTGTTGCCTGTCTAAGCCATTCCTCCAGTTCAGAGTTCTTGCTGCGATTGTGAGCCACCAGATCCGAGCCTCCGATAATGTTGGGCAGCCCATTAAATCCAGGGACATTTGCCTAAACATGCACACATAGAAGCCATTTAAATTATCATGTACACAGATAAACAAACACTGTGATACTTTGCCATAATATTACAGAAGCGTGCACGAGACACTCGCTCAGACCTTGCGGAACCTTTTGACATTTTTGTCATTGGGGTCACGGGTCTGTAGTGGGCAAGGTCTTGATCTGGAAGAGGAGGTGCTCACAGTCAGGGACTTAAACTGAACCTGTAGGAGACTCCTGGGCAGCGCAGCATCATTCTCAGATCCAGTTTTGGAGGTTGAGGCCTTCAGATCAACAGAGATTTTATTACACCAACATATTACAAGACACTCTGAGGGAAAACAGGGTGAACATTGTGATGACCTTTGTGAAACCCTGAAAAGATATTATTAGGTAGCATAGGTCAAACCGACGCACAACTAATGTCTGTATTTAAACCTCTCACCTGCATTTCCTGATTTCTTACAGTCTCACTGTGCTGAGAAATGCCATTTTGAGTCCTTAAATTCTGAAAGAAAGAAAAAAAAAACATGGGACTAGCTGTTCTGTAGATAAAAACAGAAAATATATTTATAGGAAACAAATGATGGCTGTCTCCGTACCACAACAAAAGACACTTCCTCCTTTTTGACCTCTTCAAGTTCTGGTCTTTTCCCCTTGTTTGCTGACCTATGTGCTGCCAGATCTGGCGTTTGATTGGGTGACCTCTTTGACTGCCTCTCAGAGCCCTGATTTGTTGCACCTGAGCCAGTTCTGTCCAACTGCAAGTTCTGAATGTTGTTCCTAGTGCCATTTCTGCTTTTGGACTCAGTGCCCTCTTGCTGATTGGGCAATTGTGGGTTATTGATTGTGCTGCTCGGTCCTGACTCAAGACGTTGTTTTTTATTAGCTGCAGCACACAGAGGCAGATCCATGTCGTCGGACATTATGGATTCAAGCTCTTCAAGTGACATTTCTAAATCCGCAGCTGCTTCAGGTTCCTCCGGGCCTGATGGGACGTCTAGCTCTGGTTCCTTCCTCTTTTTGCTGCCAGAGCTTTGACTGGACCCACAAGCCTGACCCAGACTGGCACTGAACTCAGATCTTGACACTGAGCTGTGTTGGTTTTGGGCAGATTGTGAGTTTTTGGCAGAGGAATTTTGCTTGATCTCGTCTTTTTTATCTTCACTGTCTTTTCTGAAGATTTTGATCTCTGACTGGACAGAATTGGCACTGTCTTCACGGGGCCTGCAACCATAAACAAAACATATTCATAAAATAGTTCAAACATCATGCAACCTTTCAAAATGAAAACAGTGTCAATGACCCTGCACACCTGGTTTTAATGTCTATCCTGGGTGATATGATTATGAGTGGTCAGTTGAGACACATTAGCTGGTTGGCCATGTGACTTCTTTTAATCACATTTATTAGACTACATGCAGCATTTTCTGTCTCATTACTTTACATATTGATAAAGCACAAACGTAAAAGTAAAAGAAAAAAAGAAAAATGAAAACATAAACCGAATAAATGAATTCAATTTCACTACGAACATCACTTATTCTAGGCAAGCAACTGTATTAACTTCATTTGTGTGTCCTTCACGTGTGTGCTTTTCAACATTGATACTAATAAGAAATATTTCTTGAGCATCATCAAATCGGCATATTAGAATGATTTCTGAAGGATCATGTGACTGAAGACTGAAGTAATGGCAGCTGAAAATCCAGCTTTGAATAAATTCAATTTTAAAATATCTTAAAATAGAAAACAGTTATTTTAAAATGTCTATGGCTACGTTCACACTGCAGGCATAAGTGGCACAAATCCAATTTTTTTTACTCGCATGTGACTCGGATCAGATTTTTTTCAAATCACAGTTTGAACAGCATAAACCACTTGGAATCCTTTCGATTCTGATTTGGGCCACTTCAATATGTGGATCAGATACAGGTCAGATGTTTTTCCATGTGACCTCAGTCTGAACAGTCATATCAGAATTCATGCGACATTTATGTTACTCTTGATCGACATTCGTCACAATTCTGAGCTGATCACTCCAAAGATTTTACATACCGGTAGGTCTTTGAAAATGGAAGACGGCAGCGAAGTAAGTCAGTGGAGGGACGGTGAGCTGTTATACTCACAAGTAATATGGTGACAGCTCTATACAAGCAAAACTACACAAAAAAACTACTCTCTTTCTCCTCATCCTCGTCCAAATTCGCTGGCTTCCGCGGCACATAACCTTATAAATGAATGTGTAAATGCTGACTTCAGTAACCTAACCTCCATGTTTACTTTGGTATGACCGCGTGCTGAGTGACGCCTTTGTTAATGTCCTTTTGGGTATGCGGGTCAGTCTGATATTAGCCATATTTAAAAGATAATGTGAACAGCCAAACAAATAAAATTGGATCTGAGCAAAAAAATCTGAATTGAGCATTGAGGCTTTCAGTGTGAATGTAGCTATAGTGATGTGGTGTGGCATCAGACTTGCCTTTTCTTGCTGGCAGGCTGAAAGAAGTTTGTGAGGGCTGTCTGTTTCTGGGGGGACTGTTTTAGTGTGGTGCTGCCATTGGGAGGTGCTGTCAACTTCCCAGAACTTTCAAATTCAACTTGCCCCCTGCCCGAAGGAGCAGAACCTTTCTTCATCCTCTGCTCAGGCTCAACCACGCTGCAGCTCTCAGATGACCTCACCGTCTCACTGATGATCCGGGAAGTGGAAGTGGAAGGTTCCGGGCCGAGGGATGAGGATTTATTGGTTGCTGATAGTGTGGAGCCCTTCTTTGTGGGACGTGTCTTCTCAGGAGTCTCACCAACTGCACTCATTCCACTTGTAACCATCCTGAAAATATGAACATTGACTTACTTTACAAGACAGATTTATATTAACACTTTTTTAACATTATTTATTAACATTATTTGCAAGTGCTGTACAATAGTGGTTTTTGAACTCTGGCCTGCAGACTGTGAATTGATTGGTTTATTTTTATATATATATATATATATATATATATATATATATATATATATATATATATATATAAAAAAATCCAATAATTATAATTTTAAAAAAGGACCAACACTGGATAGATGAGTAATCAGCTCATAACAATGAATTAACAATGATTGTTTTCTTCACTTTAATTTGTGTTTTGTTGTCTCACTTCCAAAAGTTAAGTCATTTGCTTAAAGCAGAAGTCTAGTTCATTTCAAAGCACAAAAAGGATTGAACACCATTTAAAATGTTAGGTTATTGTTCTGAGGTTCAGGGGCCAGTTGCACCAGCAAAGTAAGTTACAGCTTAGTCTAGTTTTGACTTAAATGGACACTAAGTTACAACTTACAAACTACTAAATATTTTCACGTTGGCCAATTGAAATGTAACTCAATGAATAAACAAAATATTTACAGAAGCCTTCAACCAGGAGTAACAACTGGAATAAAACTGCAGACTCATTTGCATCAATAAGCTCTTGTTTTACCCGAAAGACTTGAATCCTTTAGACATAAAGCATATGATAATGCTGACATTTACACACGTTTCTTTGTATCAGTATTTATTAATTGATCCTTATTCATTATAAACAGTTTCATGTTATTTATATACAAAAATATCTATTATGTTATTCATGATTAAATAGTATCATATTTTAATGAAAACTTATTTTACCGTTAGTTACGTGAGGCAAGACAAGAGAAGAAAGAATGAAGGATAAAGTGAAATTCATAGCCTTTAAACACAACTTCTGCTCACGTATTTGAAGGCTGCTGTTTGATCATTAAGGATAAACGTCATATTATGCAACTATGCATTACTTTACGGAGAGCTTATGACCAACTACTTACATTCTGCCTTAAGAAAATATGGTGCAACGAAATAAAGTACAGAGTTAGTTACAAATTAGCTAGTAGTTACTAAGCCTCTAGTGTGGACTTTACGTTCCAATTTAAGAAAGAACTTACGAATGGCTGGTGCAACCCTACCCAGATCTGGAGATGTTAGGTGGTCCAATTTGTTTTATATTTCTATTCTTGAAGAAGACACAGGTACTCTGTATGATTCAGGGCACAGACTTCTACCTGCTCTGGTCCTGAGAGAGCTCAGTGTTGACCACATAGGCTGTGATATTCTGGGAAGGTGCCGCGAGAGCCGTCTCATCCACAGCAGTGTTCTGAGAAAGTGTTGCAGCAGCAATGACTGACTTCACTTTCACAGATTCTGTGAAGAAATGTTGAGAAATTGTTATTGATATGTCAGTTTGTGCATGAAGCCAATCCTTTTGGCGAACAGGAAGTCCACTTCTCAAATTCACTGCCATGAAAGGTCCATTATGCACACAATAAAAAGTACAAACAATCATCATCATATTCAACAGTATTCAATCATGCTGAAACATACTGAAAAAACACTACTAAGAAAGAGTAATGTTCTAAAACTAAAAATGTGTATGTAAGTGTATGTAAACCCACCAGATTGAATAGAAGAACAGGGATTGCAGTATGTTTGATTATTGACATGAATGGCAGCCAATCCGATCTCAGATTCTGTGATAAAGCGCAAGCCGTTTCTGTGTGAAGACAAAACATTAGAAAGAAACAAATTTCAACAAATAATTTAGAGCTATCTGAGTAGAACTACAAAAATCAGTAAAGCAATAATATATATGCAAAATTACATATTTTTTATTATATAATTAATTTAAATGATGGAGCAGGAATGTGTGTTCTGGCACAAACAAACACACAACAAATACATGCACAGTATACAAAATGGAATCAAACAACAGCAAACTATATTTTTTTCTTTTTTCAAACAGTAGGTGGAACAGGTTTATCATATAACTCAATATACAGAATAATTGCTATAGACATTGTCTGAACTAATAACAGACAGCATAGACTGCGCATCAGCAAAAAATACACAGACACACCTGTTCAGAATCTGGGCCACAGAATCCACCCACTTCTTGGAGTTTGGAGGGATCACAGCCTGGGAGTTTCCCGATATCATGTCAACCACACAAGTGCTGCTCGACTCCAAGAGTGAAACGGGCAGAGAGCCCTCGTCCAAAAGCCGAAACACTCCACCTCCACAACTCACTGCCAGACTCAAACGCTTCATCTGAAAAGATACACAAAACATCAGTGACGGATTTTCTAAATTGTTTTAACCTAATTACAGCTATGTCCTGCAAGAGAGAAAATTCAACTGATGCCTGCTAGATATTAAAAAAGAACAGGATGGGCCTTTTATTTTGTCCCACAACAACAAGAAATTGAACATTTGTATGCTTTAAACATTTATACATTAAAACATTTTTTGTACTAACAACTTGTTGTACTAAAATTAGTCAAATAAAAACTGAAAAAAATAAATAAATAAATTGAAACTATACAGGAAATGGAATATAAATTAAAATAAAATGACAACCAGCACACAACTAAAACTAAAATGAAAATAATACTATATTTATAAATAATATTATAACGATAGATAATAGAACTTTTGGAAAAACTAACTTTCTGGGTCTCCAGAGGTTAAAAACTTCCCACTCAAAAAAGTGACCATGTGACCCCACTGCACTGCTGTACTTTCGATCAGCAGGTATTCACTCACAAACGAACCTGCTGGCTACAGAGAATATACCAGCTGTTCGACATCACATGGTCTGCTCTTACTCTGAGCTAATCAGCACTCTTTTAGACCTCCTGATTAATACAGAACAGCAGGGAGGAACTCCTATGTGACATGATCCAACTTTTTTCACTGTATATAACAGCCTAATGAATTAAGATTTGTCAGAGGGAAAAGATCAGAGATAAAGAAGACGTGAAATTGGTAAGAAAGGTCAGAGTGCTTGTAACTGGCAATATTTTCCAGCATTACAGTATAATAGAGAAATTAAGTAGAAATGAAGGAGTCTTTTTGTAAGTTAACAAAAACGAAGATGTCTTATTTTGGTAGTGGAAATACTTAAAGACACACAGCTGCTGCAGTTTGTGGGTGGTCTGTGGAAGAAAAAAAAACTTCTGCACAGACTTGGGTATAAAGGTAACATCTTTTTCTTATGTAGTAACTGGCCACGTGAACTGATAAGAAACATGAAAGTGAGACAATATCACAATCCTTTGGCCTCATATTTAGTGAAATAGGCCAGCAGCCAAACCAGCATACAGTGGGGGAAATAATTATTTGATCGATCCCCTGCTGATGTTGTAAGTTCGCCCACATACAAAGAAATGAAGGGTCTATAGATTAGGGACAGATTAGTCCTGCCACTTTAAAGGGGTGGTTGATTATGATTTCACTTTTCTAACTTTAATTAGTGTGTAATGTTGCTGTTTGAGCATAAACAACAGCTGCAAAGTTACGACGCTCAAAGTTCAAAGCAAAGGGAGATATTTTCTTTTAAAGAAATTGCTTTTTTTAAGGACTACAACAAACGGCTGGTAGGGACTACACAACATTCCTCCCGGGTTAGAGACATCACTAACCCTAAAATTTACATAAACCCCACCCCCGGAACACAATTTATAGATTATCAAGACAGAATATGCTAATCAGATAACTACACATAAGCTACATAAATTCATCTACTAACCATTCAGAAATGTTGTCTACATGTTGTCACTTATTCTTCAGTCTCTCCATCTTTCGGACTCCGGTTTGAACATAAAAGGCTAAAAGTTTTTGAAATTTTCAGTGCATGTGTGTGTATGGTAATCAAAGCTGCTTAGAACGAGCTGTTGAAGCTCCGCCCTATGTGCTGGGAGCAGCAACTCATTTGCATTTAAAGGGACAGACACAAAAACGGTGCGTTTTTGCTCACCCTCAAAAAGTGACAACTTTAACATGCTATATAAAAATATCTGAGGGGTATTTTGAGCTAAAACTTCACATACACACATATATCTTGTGAAAAGGGCATTATACCAACCCTTTTAAGAAAGTACTCCTAATGTCCTATGTCAGTGGACACCCGTCCACAGAATGTATTTTCCATTCCAACCTCTCCACCACCATGGGCAATACCAAAGAGCTGTCAAACGTCAGGGACCAGATTGTAGACCTGCACAAGGCTGGAATGGGCTACAAGACCATCACCAAGAAGAGAGCTTGGAGAGAAGACGACTTGATTATTCGGAAATGGAAGAAATACAAAATGAAAAATCAATCGCCCTCGGTCTGTAGCTCCATGCAAGATCTCGTCTCATGGAGTAAGGATGATCATGAGAAAGGTGAGGGATCAGCCCAGAACTACACAGGAGGAGCTTGTTACTGATCTCAGGCATTTGGGACCACAGTCACCAAGCAAACCATTGGTAACACACTACGCCGCAGTGGATTAAAATCCTGCAGCACCCGCAAAGTCCCCCTGCTCAAGAAGGCACATGTACAGGCCCGTCTGAAGTTTGCCAAAAAACATCTAATGATTCAGAGAAGGCTTAGAAGGAAGTTCTGTGGTCAGATAAGACCAAAATCTAACTCCTTGGCATCAACTCGCCGTGTTTGGAGGGAGAGAAATGTTGACTATGACCCCAAGAACACCATCCCTACAGTCAAGCACGGAGGTGGAAACATTATGCTCTGGGGCTGTTTCTCTGCTAAGGGTACAGGACGACTTCACTGTATTGAGAGGCTGATGGACGGGGCCATGTACTGTCAAATCTTGGAAGAGAACCTCCTTCCTTCAGCCAGAACACTGAAGATGGGTCGTGGATGGCTCCAGGATGACAATGACCCAAAACATACCTCCAAGGCAACAAAGGAGTGGCTCAAGAAGAAGCACATTAAGGTAATGGAGTGGCCTAGCCAGTCTCCAGACCTTAATCCTACTGAAAATCTGTGGAGGGAGACGAAAATTTGAGTTGCCAAGCGACAGCCAAGAAACCTTAAGGATTTAGAGAGTATCTGTAAAGACGAGTGAACCAAAATCCCTCCTGAGATGTGTGCAAACCTGGTGACCAACTACAAGAAACATCTTACCTCTGCTTGCCAACAAAGGTTTCTCCACAAGTACTAAAGCATGTTTTGCTTGGGGATCAAATACTTATTTCACTCACTGAAATGCACATCAATTTATAACCTTTATATAATGTGTTTTTTGGGGGGATTTTTTGGTTGATATTCTATCTCTATCCATTAAAATAACCCTACCATAAAAATTATAGACCCTTCATTTCTTTGTAAGTGGGCGAACTTGCATATCAGCAGGGGATCAAATAATTATTTCCCCCACTGTATATATCCTGCTTTTAATGTATATAAAATATATAAAACTTTTAATGCATTCTGACCGTTCATTAACACAACAACAACAGCATTTTGGTGGCCTGAGATAGCAAACTTTGAAGTAGGTTTCAAAGCGATACTGTAATCATCTCCGTGTAAACTTAAAAAAAAATCTGAAAATGTTTCTCTTTCATTTTTATGTTAAAGTCTCTTATTCGCATTTAATCTCCAGTCATCAATGTCACATGATCCCTCAGAAACCATTCTAATAAGCTTATTTTGTGATCAGGATTTTTCAGGATTCTTTAAATAGAAGGTTCAAAAGAACAGCATTTATTTGAAATGGAAATCTCATTTCTTTGCATCCTTGCTAAATAAAAGTTTTAATTTCTCTCCCTCCAAACAACCCTTTGAATACTAGTGTATAACAGTCATAATAATATAATGTTAATAGTTACAGTATTGGTATCATTTATAATATTAGTAGTAGTTAAACAATCCCTCTTGCCTGTTTAGAGTTAAAAAACAGAAAAGTTTTCCCCTTGAAGAGGCTCTTTCTCTCAGGTCGTGCACTCAGATCCACGTCCTCTTTAGCCAGGCTGGGCTCATCAATCGGAGGCCTAAATCTGATCCACACAAAACACAGCAACATCTGATCTATAATGTCTATTCAAAATATTGCGTCACAGCTATTTAAATGAAAAAGAACAAGCAACTGTAAGCGAGAGAGAAAATAAACATTCTGTACCTCTCAGCTTTAGGCAGTGGCAGTTTCTGCTGCACAGCCTTGCTAAACGCACTGAAGAATTCAGGCTTTACTATAGACCGACAGCACAGCAACGCACAGATCGTCTGCCAAAAGAGACATTAATTCAGTGAATGTTTAAGTTTACCAGGGAACTGAATAAACCCTCAAGGATTGAAAGTTATAGTAAATGCTTAAAGTGATAGTTCACCCCAAAATGAAAATTCTGTAATCATTTACTCACCATCAGGTTGTTACACATCTGTATAAATTTCTTTGTTTTGCTGAACACAAGGGAGGATATTTTGAAGAAAGTTTGTAATGGGGGCACCATTGACTTCCATAGTAGGAAAAAAAGTCATTGGTGCCCCAGAACTGTTCAGTTTCCCACATTCTTCAAAATATCTACTTTTGTGTTCAACAGACCAAAGAAATTTATACAGGTTTGGAACAACCTGAGGCTGAGTGAATGATGACAGAATTTTTACATTTTTCTGTGAACTATCCCTTTAAGAGGTCAATGGCCTTCTTACCTTAATGGTGACCTTTACAGTGGGCATGACGAGATGCGTGCATTCAAGTGTCCAGGAGTTGACAAGTCGCCCTCCGATAGAATGCACATCTTGAGAGAGGGAGGCTTTCCCTTCGTTATCGAGACACGAGGAACACACCACAATACACTCTTTCTCCAAACTGTGTGGGGAAACAGGGTGCTTATAATTGGCCTCATATTTTCCCCACAATAACTCTGGTCAAGATTACTTATTTTATGTATTAGAAAATTCGAATACATTGGCGAGCCACCCAAACGACTGCTCGGCCAAATAGAGACATCTCACAATTCTTTTTGAAGCTCGAAAGCTTCAATAGTCATTCATTATAGTAACAAGCGAGAAAAAGTGACCAGTCAATTGGTTCTCCATTTGTAGTGCATTCAGAGATTCTCCAATTGTAGTGCATTCAGAGATTCTCCAATTGTAGTGCACAGACGGAACACAATAGGCTTTTGGGACACCATATGGGTCAATTCTTTTTTTTTTGGCTCAACAATTCCTTTACCACTATCAGCCACTACTAAAGCATCCTTAAATACACAAAGGAATGCATAGTCACATACAAACCTGAACTTGCTCTGGAAGACACCAAATGTGATTTTGTCTCCTGTCTGCAGGGTCTTTGTGGAGCCAGTCTCAAGCTTCTCACCATTGATGAAAGTGCCATATTTAGAGCTGTCCTTCAGAGTGACTGCCTGCCAACAGTATAAGAACAAGAAAGTAACCTGTCAGACTCAAGATTTACCTCAAACTACTGTCAAATAATCCATCTAAAATACAGCTGTAAGGGAAACAGGGCCCTCTAGGGCATGACACCTGCAAGCACGCATTTACAGAATGCAATGCCATCTCAAGTTAAACTTGATACACTTAACTATCAAATCCGGAGCTGGCTTATGAAGGTATTTTTGGAGCAAAACAACTGAACACCTATGACGATTGGAATTTGAAGTTGTAGAGAATAGCCACACATATTTATCAATACATTTAAAGTCACAGAGAAAAATCTTTTAGGAGTTTTGTTGGATTTTTTTCTTCTCCAACAAACACAACACTTTCTTAAATTGTTGTGCAGGTGCACAAATCCTATCCTTCGAATCACAATCACATACGCTCTCATTTTTGCTACAGTTGCTGCAGTGAATATGGTGCAAAACACACACTCGTATCAAAACATGTGAAGTCATAGAAAAATTTAGCACATCCACAAATTAATATGTGAATTCATGCAATGAGAGTTGCACACCCATAGAATATTTTGTCTCAAATACATTGCTTTTCTTGGCAATTTTTCTAGCACAATCAAAAGTACATGTAAATGTTGGTTGGAAAATATTATTTTTGTTAGTTTTAAAAAAAGGTATTCAACTGATTATTAAGAGGACAGCACTAAAGTTTGCTTATATTTTCAACACAGTTTGGTATTGTAATTCAATACCGCGGTACTATCATATACCTTAAAAGATGACAAGTGATCTATCAAAGTATATTAATTAAAATGGACGTGAAATTTCATATTTTTTTCATTTTTGACTATTTTAAAATACCTATATCAAATTACTGTACTTTTTAAAATATAGATTTTATTTCTAAATGCATTTAGCAATAAAAATCTACATTCTTAGTTGTATTCACTGTCAATACATTTAATTTTCTTCCCCTAAAACTTTCCAACAAGCTACTAGTAATATACAAATATACTGTATTGCATCCTGAACTTAAATAAGGACTCCACAACAAGAATGACTAACTGGATTCATAATAAGAATGACTAAGGGAAATAATGATGCACATGATTACTGTTCTGCAGAGTAATTAGTAAAATAACACACACACACACACACACACACACACACACACACACACGAAAAAAAAACATTAAAGAAGTACATTAAAATTTGATTACTTTGTGAAAACTTTCCACAATGTTGCCTTTGAGGCAATCTCATTAAGCAACCTAAGATATGTATGGACAGACTAAGAAAGCAAAGGAAAAACAAAGCAAAGATGACTTTTGCATGTTTGAAGAAAAGTGCAAATAATGTTTTTGAAAATATAAGTCAAAGGCAGTGCTATTCATATTCTCCAATCTGAGCACACCTCTCACTGTGGTTTGGTCCATACTGTATAAGAATGACAGTAGGAGGGTGTACAGAAGCATTCATAGTATTAGTAGGCTTAAACATCTCTTCATTGAAGAAGCTCTTTGTTTTTTTAGTCAACATTATACAGCAGGGTTACTGACCTGCTCAGTGACAGTGAGGTTGGCATGTACACGGCTGATGGACTGATCATTGGACAGCAGAATCTCACAATTCTTACGGCCGACCACATATACCTGACCCGGGAGCAGAACAACACATTCCCCTTCAGAAACAGAAAGGAAAGAAGTGAATTAAGGCATCCCAAGCTATCCAGACAATAATTACTGGAAACATGGGGAATTTCTCGTTATATGACAAAATCTTTGTCTGTAAACAATAATAAGAAAATTGTATCACATTTGTAACCACTATTTACTTTTGAAGGGTCTAAAAGTGTTGTTGAACTAGTCCATTTGTGAAAGTGCAGACTGTCTTGATTTCATGTCAACATTTTTCATGGCAGTCAGAAAGATGATGTCTGGTACACATAGGCTATCTGGTACATAAAATATTTCAGGGGTCTGTTATTGATGTAACGTTATTATTAAGATTGCTCTGTCTAATATATATCATAACCATAAAAGATATAGGTGGTGACATTTGTGACAACTGTGAAACCCAGAGCCACGCTTTGAATAAGTAACTGATTGATTCACACTAAAAAAAAATCAATTATTCCTACTTCTTATTGAGAAAATGATCAATTTCAACATTCTAGTCTACAAATCAGAAATCGTGAACAGGAATAAACCAAATACTCCCACTTACTTTACAAACAAACTTTTTGCAGTTTGTTTTAATGGGACATCCAATGAGTAAAATACCCTTAACGTTACCTTGTAGAATTAGATTAGTTAATTTGATGTTACTAGCATAATGAAAGTCTTGACATTAATAACATAGCCTTTTACACAATAATTATGCACTCTGCCTCTCTATGCTTTAGTTATCCGTGACAGTATACAAGTCTTTAGAGGTCGTCCCATAAACAGGAAGACTTGTAATGTAAACGGCAACATATTACATAACCATTTTTATAGCTTGAAAGGTCAAGTAGTTGGTCTGGATTTTAAGTGCTACCGTAGTAACGTTACACTAAAACACCGAAAAACCGAGTCATTTTGCATATAAAACGTTACCTCCAGCTTCGGTTGTTTGCAGTTTCCACATTTCAATACTTGTCGCTTTATAGACAAACAATAATTCTATAAAAATATACTGTGGCTGTAAAACTGAACCAGAGAATGAACTGGCGCGCCACATTTACATCTTCATATGCGACGTTATCACTTTCAGTTTCAAAATAAAAGTCCTACAGCGCAAGTGATGGAAGGTTCGGTTCATTTCTAAGAATCGGTTCTTTCAAACAGTTAGTTTCAAAGAACAGCGATTCTTCACGTCATGACGTAATTACACCATACGTGAACTTATCGTTCAGCCCATGGTTTCCTAAACAGGAGTTCGGGAGTATAATAATTAACAAAAATCGAATGTAACATTAAAATAAATTAATGGGGCTGCACGATTCATTGAAATAAAACTAAAAATCGCGATTATTAAAGCAAATGATTGTGACCATTAACCTCAGAGAACTGTAAACATGCATACATTAAGTTAATGAAATATTAACTTGAAAAATGTGGGCATACTTTCAGCATGTTTTACGTATAAAATGCTTTTTTACATTCTATGATAAAATGCTAACAAAAAAGTTTCGAAACCCCTGGTTCAGCCAAGATTTGTGAAACAGTTCAACCGATTATTTAAAAAGATATGATTCAGGTCGACACCACCTCTCACCAGAGACTTTTACCTTTCAAACTAAATCTGAATGTATATTTGTCAGTGTTAAAAAAAGTAGACACAACGCATGAAGAAATGACAGAGACATTGATAAATGATTTTAAAACTTTCCAAATCAATTTGATGTGTTTACATTTATTCCTGTGTTCTTTTTTATATATTACATAACTTGCATTAAAAGTTCATTAAATAGAGCTGTTTTTAAATGTTCTTTTTAGGCATCATATTTACAGAACAAGTTTTTCGTCAGTAAGTGAAGAGTGTTTTTTTTTTTTTTTTTTTTTCATAAATAGCCCATAAAATCATTAAATGAAAATATTCCACTGGGCCATAACATGTCAGTGTATGCAATAAAAGAGGTAGAATATCAAGCTCTTTTTCAGACTTGGTTTCAGTGCTTGAAAAAGTAGCAGAATGTGTGAGCGTAAGGTTCCGTGCATCAAAGTTATTTACATATATAACAATTGTATTAATGCATTATTAAGCAACATTGCTACTGATTCAAAGCCATTAGCATTCCAAAGCACTTCTAAACAATTGACAACTGCAATTATTCCTTTAGATGTACATCCATTTCTGAAGACAACAAAGTAGATACACCAGAAGTCCATGGCTGTCTTTCCAATGTATTATTCCCAAAGGGTCTAGAACGAAAAATCCTTGAATATATCAGTTTGACAGTGTTCATTGTCTCACTTCCAGTTCAGTTTTCATAGGTATCTTTCAAAATAAGGTCCCAACTTTTTTTAAAAGTTCAACTTTGACATAACTGTACAAGTATGTTTATTGCCAGATAATCATTTATATTATAAAATCCTAAATTCCCTCACACATTCTTTGCATTCTAGCTTTGTCACAAGCATGTTTGTGTATCTGTGTGTGTGTGTTGGTGCATTTGGTGTTCAGTCAAAAAGAGAAAACAAGCCTTCTCATTACATGCAGAGGCATTCTGTACGAAAGTATTATACAGACTGGGAAGCAAGACTCCACCATGGGAGACAGACAGATGCAAAAAAACAAAGCTTCAAATGAATGCTCTTAGTTTAAAAAAAAAAAAAAAAAAAAAAAAAAAAAAAAAAAAAAAACATGCACTTCTAAAAAAAAACAGCTATTTTAAATATGTAAGATGATGTTTGGATATATTTAGCTAATTCGTTAAAAGCATTTTGTGGCTGGTTACAACATTTGAGTGTGTGGTCAATCATGCATTTTGCATGTGCATGTTTGCAAGGCCGTATTCTTGATGCTGCTCTGATTTTTAGGAAGACAAATTGTTTTTAAAAGTAAATTTTTAGGCTGGTCTGCCTCAGCGCTTAAAAAGGCAATTGTCAATGTTAAAATGATTGAGATGGCCAATCAAATATCAAATCAAAAGCGGGCTTTAGTGTTCAAAGATTCGCAATGTTAATTCCAGCACAGTTTCTAATGGTGAAAGAGTGCGAGGTTAGATATACTGTAAGTAGCGGAACATTTTATATCTAACAACTGTTTTATGACAGAAATGTTAAATGACTGACAGAAATATCAAATGATACTCTTTTTTTGTCAAATTTCGCCATTTCGAATTGAAAAAATAGGCTGTATTATTTGCATGATTCATGTAATTCATAACTGAATGTGATTAGAACAGAAACAATTTGCTGTTTTTAAATATTTGTTTAAGACAAGGTTACGGCCATGTATGTTTGTATTTGCATGAGTGCATTGTAATGAGCTGTGAAGATAAGAAGAGGTGTCAGAGGTGCTGCATTCTTTCCACATCCATGTAAACACAGTGAGCAAGAAAAAGAAGCACTAGATGGAACGAAAAAGAAATGAAAAAACAAAATGGAAGAGAGTTTGTCAGGCACAGAGAACAGTTGGTCTGAAGGGTTAAACTCACTTATATTGGGTGTAGTGTTCAGTCTTTTATTATGGTGAGAACAGCTAAAACTTCATCAAGGGTAACTTCGCATAACCCTGTCTGCAAGATAATTTCCTCATCTCAAACCTATTTCACACCTGTTATTCTTCCCTCAAATTTCCCCTCTGCCTATTCATGCAGTGATTTATTCCAGAATCCGTCGCCCATTTCAGAGGGCAGATTCTGAGTAAAGAGCCCCTGATGATCCGTGCGGCGGTGGGTGGAGCCTGCGCAGTGATGCGACTGATGTTGAGTTGAGGTCTCCGCAGCTACGCAGGTGGATTCCCCCGGCCCTTACAGGGTCATCATCGTGCCGACGGGCGTTATGGCGACTGTCGCTATGGGAGTGGTGGTGTCCACGGCAATGGTGGTGGACGTGCTGCTGCTGCCCCCTGTTGGCTCCCAGAGAGTTACGAAGCACCTTCGTAGAAACACAAACATGCGATGGGTTATTTTAGTACTAAATTGTACTATACAAAATTCCAGCTGAACTAAGTGATTTTATTTATGGTATTGGCTATGTTTTACCTGCTCTAACGGCAGATTTCCCTCTCCTCCTGTCCTTCTTTTAGGCACCTGAGTACAGTTTCCAGCATGCTCAGTTGCAGGGGCCAAGTTACGTTTGGATCTTTGCAGGAAACGTTGAACTAAAGTTCTGGTGACCTGAAATGAAAGGTGAAAAATTATAATTGTGAACAGTGCAATACAAATTTGAATTGAATTGAAATATTTTATCTTCATGTTTATACATTTAACATTAAGGTAATATAAGGAATTATATATTTAGCGCTTTACTATGTACTACTGAAAGTGCTTTAAAATCGTATCTCCTCAACCACCACCAGTGTGCAGCATCCACCTGAATGATGTGATGGCAGCAGAGGTGTAAAGTCCAGGTTCAGAAAGTAAAAGTCCTCCTCAGTGTTTTGTCCCAATCACCTGGATTTGCTAATTAGCACAGTTTTTCAGCCAGGAGATTATTAATTAGTGAAATCAGTTCATGAGTGGAATAAACATATGGCAGCAGGACTTGTACTTTCTTACCCCTGGACTTTACACCTCTGGACGGCAGCCACAGAACAGCGGCGCCAGTGAGTTCACCACACACCAGCTATAGAGCTGGTAAGTCCCGCCCCCTCCGCTAACCCCACTGGACCTCTAGGTTGAAAAATCGTCAATGCAAGTGAATGGGAGAAAATAATTCTTTTCTGGTCCCATTTGAATTTTGCCATGAATGTGAACATATGTTGTCTGTAAATTTTTTTTATAATTTTTCGTGTGAAGAATGCTACAATTTAGCGGGTAGAAGTTTGATACGGTTAGACTTTGTTTGAGAGCGCTTTGTGGACTACAACTCTTCGCTGCTTTCAGACCGGAATCTGAAGAAAGAACAGCCCATTTGGTTTGAATGGTGACATTTTGGGTACAAAACACACAGGCATCTCGATCTGTCTCCATAGATTATCGCAGCATTAGCACCGTGATTTGACAAGTGGAGGGAAAATGTGTTATGGGGAAGTCACATAGGCGACGTAGTCTTTCTCGTTATGTCTTTTCCACAACTGCTAGCCAAAGAATCATACAATATACTGTCAAACTCGTAACATGAAAAATTATATAAAAAATTCACAGACAACATATGTTCACATTCATGGCAATATTCAAACGGGACCAGAAAATAGGCTAATTATTTTCTCACATTCACTTGCATTGACGATTTTTCAACCTAGAGGTCCACTTGGGGTTTTACGGATGGGCGGGACTTACCAGCTCTATAGGTGGAGAGGAGAGAGAGTGATAGAGCCAATTCAAATGAGGGGGATTATTAGGAGGCCATGATTGATAAAGGCCAATGAAGGGATTTTGGCCAGAACACTAGGGTTACTCCCCTACTCTTTCGAGAAGTGCAATGGGATTTTTAATGACCACAGAGAGTTGGGAGTTCGGTTTGACGTCTTATCCGACGTGTCCCCATCACTATACTGGGGCATTAGGACCCACACAGACCACAGGGTGAGCAGCACCTCCTGCTGGCCTCACTAACACCTTTTCCAGCAGCAACCTGGCTTTCCCAGGAGGTCTGCCATCCAGATACTGACCAGGCTCAACCCTGCTTACTGTAGCTTCAGTGGGCAACCAGTCTTGGGCTACAGGGTGATATGGCTGTAGGGGATCAGCATTTTTCGGGGTCTAACCTTGAGGTCTCCAAGTGAGCGTGCACAGTCTTTGGGTAAACGCAGCGAGGTGGCTGGAACCTGTTTTGAAGGCAACCGGCTACTTACAGCCTTAATGCTGCCCTTTCTGGGTAGGGAAGCAGAAAGGACCAGAGAGGAGCGAGGTAACAAACCAGCTCCAGACGATACCCCTGGATGACACAAATATGGGGGGTAAAGAGTAATAATAATAATGTAAAACAATTTTGTACATTATTAATAATAATGTAGAAAAATAATACTATAAAATTCATTGCAATGTTATTTTAGTGTTACTTATATACTATTCATGATTTAATATAAATTATTTTTATAATTATATTTTAATATTTATTTCAAGTTTCAGTAATTTTGTTATGTAATATTGTCATTTTTATTATAAAATGTTTAAAAATATATATTTCTATTTAAATTTTATTTATTTGATTTCAGTTAATGCCAAGGCAACATTTCTAATTTTCGTTTCGTTTTTTTTCATCACATTATTTCAAATAATTATTTAACATTTAACATCTATATTTTTAATGGTTTTAGCTAACAATAACTAAGTAACTTTCTGTACATTTTAGTCATTTAAATATCTCTGACCTTTAGAATTAAATGGATAGTTTGTTTCTATTGTACCTTAAAGAAATATCGCATGAGAAATGAACTCCCTTGCCTTGGATGGAGGTTTGCCGGCAAGTCTAAAATAGTTTTTATCTGCTCCATCCTTACAAATCAGGGATCTTTAAAAAAAATAAAATTATAAAACAGATGCATGTTTAGAACATTAGCATTCTTCAGAAGGATATGCAGTTTAGCAGACAAACCACATTCTTTTGTTATCATTATTTAGGAATGATAGCATTTATCCAACTTCCTTATTACTGTCATATCCATGTCTTGTTCAGTTTTGTTTTGTTTTCATTGTCACCATTCACCTGAGATCTAGTTCATTATTAGTTGTGGTTTCTAATTAGTTCACACCTGTTCCCTGTTCGGTTAATAATCTTCCTTTGTGTATATAAGCCCAATGTTTCATCTGTTCATTGTCTTGACTTTATGTTTATGGTGGTTGTGTTTATTAAAGTTTATTTGTATTGATAATCGTAATCCTGTGTCACGCATCTTCTTTGAGTTAGGTCGTGTTGCTAAACAAGAATAGCTGCTGCTGAAGTGTAACTGTGGATGGTCATGCATTAACAAACTTGCGCTTTTGAGCTCCGAAACTTGAGAATTTCACAAGAAACTCAGTCTCAATAAATGGCCTTTTTGAAATGAAAACAAGTGATGAGTTTTGAAACTTGAAATGAACTTGAAATTTTATTATTTCTCATGATATGAACCCTTTAAATTTACTAGAGATAGTTACATGTTTAAAAATACATTTATTATGTGTTACCAGGGTTATTATTATTAACTAAAAGTATTTTAAACTTTAAAACAAAATTGTTAATTGAAATAAAGCTAAAATAAAATATAGATATGAGATTAGATAAGATAAGAAACATTTAAACAAACAAAAAATTTAATAAGTTTAAGATGAAGCGCTACTATTACTAAGTGGAAATAAAAAAAAATAAAAAAAAAATAAAACTAAAGCTGAAATAAAAATAAATTAAACCTAAATATTAATATAAAAAAACTAATAAAACCACAAAAAAAAAAATATATATATATAACTAAATTAATTAGAAAAAAATTAAACTGAAAATGTAAAAATAAAAGCTACTTAAAATATTATATAAATAAAATTAGAATAACACTGTGTGCTACTCCTAATCATAATAATTGTACATAATAAATGTCTCTGTGACCTGAGACTGCTAAACTCTTACCAGTTTCAGATGAGGTCTGTGATCCCCCCTCACTGACTCCTTTACTGCCTCCTAAGAGACTGAAATCACCTGAGGATACAGGAGCACATGCAAAAACACACGTGACGTCAGACGCTTTACAAGTAATGTGCATTACGTAATCAGATTACTTTTTTGATGTAACAAATACTTATATAAATGTATAAATGTACACATTAATATTTAAGTTACAAGTATTAAAAAAAGTAAAACAAAGTTTGGTAAAAAAAAAAAAGGCGGGAACAGACAAAATACATGTTTTCACATCAATCCCAAACAATGCAGTCTGTTACGTATGTATGTTTATACCAGTGTCAGTTGAAGAGCTAAGCCCTGGTTCACTGTGTGACCTCAAAAGGGGTAAGAACCCATCGCTGTCTTTCCGATCCCGTCCAATTTGCTCACGTAAGCATGGCCTCAGAAGGAGCAGTCCGGGCGTGTGGTCCGTGCGGTCTTCTGCAGGACCTGATAGGGCTGTGGTAGGTGGGTTGCGAAATGCGGATGAGGAGTCCCGTCGGGAGGGCGTGCAGGGCCGAACTCGGATTTCCGGTATAAAGGAATGCTGAGATCCCGCTAAGAACTCCAACTGAGAGCAGCTCCTAGCCAACAGAGCTTGACGCCTCAGCAATGGAGACCTATGGAGAAAATAATGAAGATTAACACCTGAGAAGCGATTTTGTTGAACAATTTTTAATGATTTCACTCTTTCCCACCTGTAGGTAGAGGTGTTGTATGAGCTGGGGGAGGAGCAGGAGTTCGATCTCTCGCCTCTGAAACAATGCCTGCCAGAAGGAGCGGCCACCATTCCCTCAGGATGCTGTGTGGAACGGCTGGTGTACTCTCCCCCCTCCCCTCCCTCGCTGTCGCCCCGTGGTCGTGCCCGCACACCGACACCCACTTCCATGAGGCAGGAGTCCTCGGACGGGGAGCTGTCATCTGGAATATCCACAATCTCAGACATCAACAGAGAGCCACTGTCCATTGAAACTGAGAGAGAGAATATAGAAAATGTGCACATATACACATGGATTCGATCATTCAATAGCATTCATACGTGAAAGAGTCGAGATGGAGGATGTTACATAAAAGATGGGATGTCTTGACAAAAATTGATCACAGAAGACACATTTGAAATGAATGTCACTGAAAACACATCTTAACACAAGGTGTAAACAGGGCCTGTTTCCTGAAGGCTCACCTTCACCACTGAAAGCCGTGGATGTTCCTCTCTCTCCAGACAGCTCACCAGCTTGAGTGTCAAACACTGTGGCCTATAAATAGTGAGAGTGTCATCATGACCACAGTATTACAAGATAATGATGATAATTACAAAGCATGATAAAATATGAAATTTGGACTTAATATACACTACTATTCAAATGTTTGGGGTCAGTGAATTTTTTTTTATTTTTTTTTATAAATTAATACTTTTATTCAACAAGAAAGCATTATATAAAAAATAATAATTTGCAGGCATGAAAACTGGTCAGGGGTAAAAAAGGTGAGAAGGACACGGCAGCAAAAAATCCAATCCAGTCTGCTTTAAATATATAGCACATTTTAAAAAACAAGGTTACCAAAGTGCTGCACAAAGAATAAATAGAAAATATAATAACACATAAAACATAAAATATGGGGGCCATTTTAATGTGTGAAGGCAAGTATTTACACAAAACACACAGCATGAGATTATTTTTTCTTTTTCGCCTGAACCAGAATCTTAAGGGCCCGTTTTCTCTATTTAGCAGCATGTCTCAGCCTTGCCCTCTTCTCCTCTTCAGCTGCCTGTTTTTTGAGATCCTGAGCACTACTGGATCTTTTGCAGTGCATCACTCTCTCCTATTTCTCCGTGCGAAATACGGGGGGGCTCGACCCCCCCTGATTAACCCATGAGACCCCCTGAAAGCCTCAAGAGCAAAATTTGAAGGGGGTCTAAAATTTTGTCTAAAAAATAAAAAATAAAATATTTTATTGTCATCAGTGTTAATTTTGTTAAAAAATTTACATTGATTACCTTTTTTCCCCTGACCAAGTCAAGGCGATGAGAGACGACACCCACGTCATTAAAGGATAACTGTGTCTATATCAACACATGCAATATCGTTGACAAAAAAAGACGAGACTGAAATGTGTTTAAAAAAAATTTAACATTGACCCAAGCCACTTATTTTTGTCGAATAAAGGAGAAGACAACACATTACAGACTGTTTTTACGAGCGTTCATGCTTACGGTTTCCAGATTTCAATTTTCCTGGCTCTGACCAGGGGTTTAGTTACCCTTTAAACCCCAGTCAGAGCTTTTCTGTTAAAAGAGCCCGTTTTCTACCCGGTATCTGGCAACCATACACGCGCGCTTTCTACACTTCCGAAGAAGCGTGGATGATCTGAAAACACAGACAAGTAAGCTGGAGTTCTGCGATCTTCATTTGAGATTTTCATTGAAAAGATTTTCTCATGACCCTACCCCCCACCAAATATTTTCTCATCGGATCTGCACAAATCACGTAGGTGACCCATTTTGGTTTTAATTAAAACGGCGAATTTCGCCGAAAGGTGAGGAGTTTTCATGCCTGAATTTGTTCTCTCGGCACTCAAAGTGCTTTACATATGGAAGGGGGAACCACCTCAACCACCACCAATGTGCAGCATCCATCTGGATGATGCAACGGCAGCCATATTGCGCCAGAACGCCCACCAGCTTATTGGTGGAGAGGAGACAGAGTGATGAAGCCAATCATTATATATGGGGATGATTAGGAGGCCATGATGATGGACAGAAGCCAATGGGCAAGTTTGGCAAGTGATCAAAGATGAGTTTAAAGGGATAAAATGATTAACTGCAGGGTGACTTTAAATTGTAATAATACTGCACAATATTACCGTTTTTACAGTATTTTTGATTAAATAAATGCGGCCTTGTCCAGCATCGAGCAGACTTCTTTCAAAAATCAAAAAAAAAGTACCTGACTAGAAGCCCTTTGACCCATCACTGCCTCATAAGGAGGAGGACAGTCAGTAGGGTACAGAGGCACTGGACTCTCCATTGATCCATTATACGTGACACTGCAGGTACACACAGAAAAACAAGGCATGAGAAAAAAAAAGAAAAAAAAGAAAAGGTGTAGGCTAGTTAAAATGAGCAGATGCCTATAGAAATATAAACAAAATTTTCAGAGTGATTAAGAACATTTACCTGAAAAAACTGAGAGCAATTTAATGGAACAATACTCTACCAGAGCGTCTCTAGTATGTAAGCTTCATCACTAAACATACTAAATACTATTTTAAAATGTTTATAAAGGTTTTCCTAAAAGTTTTGTTGGGTTAGGAGATTTTATTTTACTTTATTTTACAAATGCGTGTGTGTTTTCACCTCTGTGCATCGGTCTCAGAGCTGCAGGTGTATTCAGGAGGGTAGTAAGGTGGTGGGGGAATGGGTGGAACAAACTCCTCAAAGTCCATCATGTTACTGAGAAATGCATCCTGAGGAGTGGTGCATTCTGGGTTTACGGAACGGGAGCGATGAGGAGCCAGCTACAACAAACAAAGTTGGATGATAGAAACATGTTACATTGTAACATTATACTATTAGTAAACCTAGTGTTTCAGTGTAAAGATTTTGTGCATTTTGTCTCACTAAATGCAGCAGGTCCAGAGAGAAGATATGAATGCTGCAGGTGACCGTGGACAGAGTGCAGATAATGGTGGAGAGAATACTGAGACCACAGGCACTGAACAGCAAGTCCTGCACACACATATACAGTAATAGCAGGGTTAAATTCATTATTATTCAGGCACCTGAGCTATTTGTTTGATTTGGGGGTCTGGGAGCATCAAGTTAAAGGATGCCCATAAAAACAAAAAAACTATGCTACTATACTCCACCTGCTTTTGGCCATCTCAGCGTACAGTCACACTTACTGTTGTTTGGCAAATTTTCACAGGCGAAATCCGCATGATCAAGAATGTTGCAGGAGAGGGTGAAATATTTCCCCGAGCAGATTTCGAATCGGGTTGGTCAACCAAATTCGCTGTGTTGACCAATAAGAAAGCTGCTTGGTTTGAAAGTGACTAATATGTAAGTTCTGCTTCATACATTACTACACTATTGACAACAGAGAATGGACCTTTGTGCCTGCAAACTTTTGCTGAAATCTCGCTAATGTGACCACATCTTAAACATTGAGAACATTGGGTCTTGTTCACTAACCGTGCGTATGCATGAATTTGTGAGTGAAATGTGCGTACGAATGTCTTCATGAAAAAATCATTCAAATTGACTCTTCAATAACTTTTGTACTAAAATTTATTCTAAATTTATGGGGGGGAAAACTACTGCAACCATATTAAAATACTGATGAAACTTTAAACATATTATATTGTTATACATAACATAATATATTTTTGTGTCTTGAGAGCATGTCAAATGTTTGCTAAGATTGACCAAAAAAAAAAAATGGTTGCGCAGAAAGTCCTTAAATAGACACCTACCTACACATTGTGAATAAGGTGGACATTTTTTGTGAGAATTTCTCCAGGTGGCCGGTTGCATAAACTGCTTAGACTAGTCTGAAAAGTTAGTCATCTGGGTGCGTATTCTTCTTTCTATCTCAAGTCTTAAGTTAAGATCTGACAAATTAATTCAGGATTTTTCACAAATTCGTATTACAGAAGCAAATCTTAAGTTGATTTAAGATTCTTATCCTATCTTACAAAATCTCAACTTATCTGTAGTTAGGAAATCTTAAACCCCTCCATCGAGTTCGGTAATCAACTCTCAGGTCTGTTACCAAGCAACCAACGACGCGCAAACAACTGCTGTGAAGTAAAATGGAAAAACTGGAGAATGGAGAAACAAAATAAGTGGTGCTTTTCATTAGGTGAAGTTTTGATAAGCTTGGTAGAAAAGTCAAAGCCTAATCCTTTTATTTCATAGGAGACTGTAATTATTTGTTAAGAGTTTTGTCGTCAAAGAGCAGCACATCAATTGCAAGTCTTTCTTCATCTTGTATTATTAATAAATGTGACGTCATTCTCAGACAGGGCTATCATTATGTGATTTAGCTCACAGTTGGCAGTTGGTTTACAGATTATGTACAGTTGGCTTTCAAATAATTTTGAAGTTAGGACACCATTGGGGTTGTCAGTTTTTAGGATTTTTTGTGGACCCTTTTCCTATCCGTAGTTAAGATAAGACTATGCACTTAAGAAATGTCATTCTGTAATAGCTTTTGTCCTAAATGAGGTCCTAACTAAAATTGCCCTGGTTACCAAACAGATAAGATAGGATTCTTAAGTTAGGATCCCCTTTTTTTTGTTATTTTTTTCTTAAAGACTGGTCTGGTCCTAATTTTTTTAAGTCAGTTACATATAATGGTAGTTTGGAGTCATTTGAATTGGAAAATTAAAAATGATTACCTCTTGTCTAACTGCTAGTTTGTTAAACTAGCTCTTAAAGGATTAGTTCACTTTCAAAAAAATGTTTGCTGATAATTTACTCACCCCGATGTCATCCAAAAGATCCATGTCTTTCTTTCTTCAGTCGAAAAGAAATTAAGGTTTTTGAGGAAAACATTACAGGAATTTTCTACATAGAATGGACTTCAATGGCAAGCAACTATTCCAATGTTCAAAGAAGGTTAAAATGTCTGACTCAATGCAGCTTCAAAGTCTCTACACGATCCCAGTCGAGAAATAAGGGTCTTATCTAGCGAAACGATCGGTAATTTTCTAAAAAGAAAAAAATATATATATATACTTTTTAACCACAAATGTCCGTCTTGTACCATCTTTGAGATGCGCCACGTATTACGTCATCACGTTGGAAAGGTCACGTAAAAAATAAAAATAATAATGATACTAAATTAAAACAAAGATGTCGGACGATTTTGAAGTTGGAGGACTTCCCTACCTTTTTGAACTGGAATACACAGACAAATAATTTAGAAAGATGACGTGGCGCGTGACCTTTCCAACGTGATGAAGCAATGCGTGGCACATCTCAGAGATGGTACACGACTAGCATTTGTGGTTAAAAAGTATATATATATATATATATATATATATATATATATATATATATATAAATAATTTTTTTTTTTTTTTTTTTTTGCAAATGACTGATCATTTCGCGAGATAAGACCCTAATTTCTCGACTGGGATCGTGTAAAGACTTTGAAGCTGCACTGAGACAGACATTTGAACCTTCTTTGAACATTGGTATAGTCGTTGCAATTGAAGTCCATTCTGTGCAGAAAAATCCTGGAATGTTTTCCTCAAAAACCTTAATTTCTTTTTGACTGAAGAGAAAAAGACATGGATATCTTGGATGACATCGGGGTGAGTACATTATCAGCAAAAAAATTTTTGAAAGTGAACTAATCCTTTAAGATAGTCTTGCCTTAGTAATCTTCCTTAACTTGGGGGTCTCATTTTGTATTTCATTAAATTTAAAAAAATATATATATTTTTATAAGTCACTGAATCATTGCACTGACATAACATTTTCTTTTGTTAAACTTTTCATTTGTGACTTGAAATGAAAAATTTGCTAAACTTGTTTACAAACTTAAAAAGCAAATACCTTGAGCTGGTGACGCACAGCGTGGCAATCTGAATGTTGGTAGAGCACTAGTGTCTCATCTTCTGTTGGAGAGCACGTCTGCTTTGGGTCACAGCAAAGACACAGGCGATTCTCCATCTGGAACAAACACATAGATAATAGACTATTTGAAGAGAAGAGAAGAGAAGAGAAGAGAAGAGAAGAGAAGAGAAGAGAAGAGAAGAGAAGAGAAGAGAAGAGAAGAGAAGAGAAGAGAAGAGAAGAGAAGAGAAGAGAAGAGAAGAGACTACCTGACAGGTAACATAAGATTTGACCATCTGTGCATTCTGACATGACAGCATGGAACCAGCCAGACTGAGAATCACACACACTGCAGACAGCAGCATGAACAGCGACACCTGAACGAAACAAAAACAACATCACTGAAAAAACTAAAGAGGAGCAGACAAATGCACACACTCAAGACATCATGTCGAGATGATAAAGGTACATACGACAAGAGTGAAGGGCCTCCTCCATGATATCACACCCACTACTCCTGATGCCACAACCTGTTCAACAGAGGAAAAAAGGTATAGATCAAGGGATAGATTTTATGTCTCTCACACAAATATATGTTAGATGGCTGCAGAAAAGACTTGGATTACAAAGCAAAAGTCCAATGGAGCAATTTATGTTAGTTTTTGCGGAGCCCTCTTCCCCCCTCCCCCCTCTTTTTTTTTTTTTTTTTGGAGCTTGGCAGCCCCACACCTCAATTTCATTATATTGAAAAGAGTTGCCAGTATAAATCTACAGATTTTTTTTTTTTTTCATATCAGATTGATCAGATATATTAGATAGATAGATAGATAGATAGATCCTGCATCCATAATAATAATTATAATAATATAAACAGTACATTAAATATAGCATGATCCACTGCAGGACACTGCTGGCATGTCATGCCAATGCCAATATTAATATATTCAAAGAAACTTACGAAGAAGCCTGCCCAAAAAGGACAGGACTGTCTGACACGGGGTGATGAGGTGAAGGCCAGGCTTGTGAAGCTGAAGGCTAGCACCATGGCCCCAAGCGCAAGGTGACACAAGCCCAGGTACAGCAGCAGGCGTGCACTGGTCCTCCCAGACATTCCTCTGCGACTACCAGACAAAGCTCGAGACCCTGACATCGAGGCCACGCTACTGGAGTCCGACGGTGAAGGCATGATGGCTGCTGAAATACCTCCTAAATTTTGGGACTATGTGACAGTTCAAAAGATATGAAATGAAGATACTTCTTTAAATATGCAGTTAGGGTCTATATAGGGTCCTAAAGTGAATCCCACAGCTGTTAAAACTGAACTTGACACACTTATGTTGTGTTAACATTTATTCTTGGCGTGGTACATTCTCCAATCCTTGATCTCGCTCGCTCCGTCGCCCACCTGCCGTCTCTCTCCCCCCGTCCCCGCGGCATTGCGGTACCCAGAGCCTTTAGCAGGCCGAGTGTCTGCCGCATCCGCAGGCCAGAGAAGCAACTTTGGCCTTCTGGCTACTCCGCGGAGGAGGACGCGCGGAACAGGACTAAAGAAACAATCCCAGTCCAGCTCACATCGAAGTGTATCTTCCCCGGGTTTCCACTAGAGAGCCTCACATCCCCCGCCTGAGCTCGGAAGAGACGTCTCATGAAGCAGAACAGTATCGGGAGAGAAAACGGAACGATCGACAAAAAAAGGAAATGAAATTTACGAGGACAAACTCGCTCACTCGCTATGTTGTTCCCATGATGCATCTGTTTGTTTTGTATAATAATTATAACGCCATGGTGTCCCTGTGAGGGAGTTTGATCCTAGATCCAGTCTCCCCGTTTTCCTCCCGCAGTCACGAGGACTCCCGTCCCGTCCGTATCCCGGACATGAGCATCACTACGTAATCGCGCCAGACTTGTAAGTGTCTTAGCTTACGTTGTTATTCACGCCTAATATATTTACGTCACGTAAACGTTATCCGATGCCATTTCAGCGTGACTCAGTTTTAGAAAGATAAAATAGGCAGCGCATTGTGGTAGCACGTGTCCCTAATATTTGTTCAATGCGGCACCGCATTCACCCAGCGCGAGGTGCTGATGCTGCACTGAAAAGGCGGTTGCTCGGCAACCTACTTCGACAGTCGCAACGGTTGTCGACCTTTCCGCGCATGCGCAAAATATATAGCTTTGCACTTGCATCGAAGAAGAGGTGAGAAATACGGGAGTGGCCAAAAGGGATGTCCGGCCCAGAATTGACTTCTTCAATAAAACACGCCCAAATTGTCCATACATCATTTTTGGCCAGGATGTCATACAAGAAAATAATGAAGAAGAAGAAGAAAAAACAAGAGAAAACTCTACGAAATATTAATAACTGATTATGTTGAAGTGAATGTATGCTTTTTCCAGAGAGCTTTTTGTTTTGTTTATGCTTTTTTTAACAGGTTTTTAAATAAAACCTGTAGCTGTTGCTTGCCTTTTTTTGGCTAAATAATTTTGTCATACAAGTACCTTAACCAAGTTTAGTGTTTTGTTTTTCCCTCATATTATATTTAAAGTATTTTATTTATTTAACTTGTAGGGTCATTAAAAACAAATATCCCCTCCGGACATCACTTTTGGCCACAACTCTAAATAAAATGTTTATATTTGATATTCTATTCTATTACCAGTAAAAAGAAAAACTTTCACAAAATGTTGAACATTATTCACTTTATTAAAAGCAGTTCATTGTAAAATTTCTGAGAAATATGCTGTGTCGAAGAATATAAAAAGTGTAATAATGCAGAAAGACAGAAACTTGATGCAAACAATTATGCAAAACCAAACATGCATTATGTCTGATCATAATCCCTTTGGAGAAACACACTGTGAATATTCAGTAGAACATTATTATATTCCCATCCATAATCCATCCATTATTTTCTCACACAACTCATTTAACTTCCTAAATTCTCTTATCCATCCATTTTAAGAGTCTGTAAAAATGTAAGTTTTTATAGCAGCGACCATTCAAACCATTTGTCAGAAAGTGCAGATTAAATGTCAAACTGGACTATATTTTTGACAGAAAGAACTATCATGCCCATCTACACCTGAAATAATGCTGAAGTGAGCAAAACTAGGACTTGTGCAAGTAAAACCAACATTGTCACCATTGTAGCCTAGTCACTGTTTGTGTAGTGTGAAAATATAAACAGGAAATTAAAAAAGGTGATTTTCCTCTAACTACATGAAAGCTGTACCCTGTTTTATATATCATTTAATGTATTTCATATCTAACTACTGCCATCTTTCTTGGAAACCACTTCCTATTAGCATTCCATGTTCACTTTACAAAAAACATTCAGCAATTAACAAAGCAATTCTATGTGCGTGTGTGTGTATGTGTGTGTATGTCCTCTCGGTAAAGGCATATCTAAAGAAGAAGACATTTGGAGGACTTTTTCTCTGTGCTGCTGGTAATTTTAACCTCTCTGCCAGATGGACCCTGTAAAAACAGAAAATATATTAAATCTAATACAGGGCCTACAGCCTTGCAGCTTTGTTACAGTTCGTGCTAATTTATTTTTTAGATCTGTCTGAAAAAAAAAAAAAAAAAAAAACTGGTGATACCAGTTGAGATGAAATCTAAGTTTAGTACTTCAAAACATTCAAAACTTATTGTGTGTGTGTTTCAGTATTAACATGTACAGACAATAAGCATAATTGTTCATTTTATCTATGTACACACACACACACACACACACACACACACACACACACTGGAAACTTACCGACTTCTTATTTGACTTCAGCAAAATGTCTCGAGCAAGAGAAGCAAAAGACTATGGAGAGAAAGGTAAATCTTGTCAAAAAGTAGACCAATTATATCAAATTCAACATATTAAAATGCCAGATTTAGTATTTTTAAGGAAGCTTCTGTCACTGAAACTCATAAAAAATATCCATTTCAAAACAATCATTATATTGTACATTTGTAAGAACGTATAATACTGATATTATAGCTGAGTGATAGATAAAGATCGACTGTCCCTATAAACATATCATACTAATAAAAATAGCATTTCTTTTTTTGCCTGCTAATTTTTTGCTAAGTGAACATATCATGAATCCATACCTCCTCAACGTTGATGCTCGATTTTGCACTAGTCTCGAAAAATCGAATACCATGTTCCTTTGCAAGCTATAACGAAAGAAAAATGACAATAATTTTTTTATGATGAAAATGATTTAAAGGGATAGTTCACCCATCATTTACTCACCCTCACGTTGTTCCAAACCTGTATGAAATTCTTTCTTCTGCTGAACACAAAAGAAGATATTTTGAAGAACATGGGTAACCAAACAGTTGATGGGTCCCACTAACTTCCATAGTATGAAAAAAAAAATACTATGGAAGGCAATGGCTAATGTCAACTGTTTGGTTACTGACATTCTTCATTCTATCTTCTTTTGTGTGCAGCAGAAGAAAAACCTCATACAGGTTTGGAAAAACTTTTCATTTTTGGGTGAACCATGTAGTGCCAAATGTAACAAATTTTACATGTGGTAAATGGTGATATGTTTGTATGTTATAAAGCATGATATGCACATGCTGTAAATCAAAAGTCATTCAAAGCACCAACAAAACCCCTTGTACACACTTGGATGGACAAAGAAAGGCATCTTTTCTCAAACCACACACTGGTAGTGTGTATGACAGCACTCACCTTCTCACCCACCTCCGTTGACACTTTCCGCTTGGCCTCGATATCACACTTGTTACCCAGTAACATCCGACTTACACCTGCGGATGCATTCTGGGAAGCACAGAAAATAAGCATGTGCTCACTTCCTTATTTTCGTCAAAACTGAGACTTGTTTTAACAAAAGGCCCCATGTATTTTTAGTGCGTCTCTGTTCTGGTAACCTGTGCAGGATCTGCTTCCTATGGCATCTTATAAAGAACTGAAACTCACATTTAATAAAGCCTGTTTCATTTTATATGCTTTTCTGGAGGTTGACAGAAAAATCTGATTATAATAACTGTATATACGATAGTAAGAATAAATTGTTGTGCTGTAGATAAAAATAAAAAAACACCCAAAACAATACACCTTAGATTTTATTAGATTCGTTTTCCTAACAAACTGAGTCAAGTGGTCCAAACTAATCAGGGATGGGACAGAGAAATATGTTAAAGGTAATATGTCGACCTTTACTTATAAAACTTCTATAATGATTGACAGATTGTTTTTTTCATATTTCTCTCTTACCTCTTTAATGCCCTTCATCCAGTTCTGAATATTCTCAAAGGATTTTTCATCAGTGATGTCATACACAAGGATGATGCCCTGAAAGATGATCAAAATAAAACACCATTACCATTATGTGAATGATTTGCCATATCTAAATTACTGTCAAATTAAACTTGGTTTCACAATAATCACATTATGTAAGTCTATGGCTGTTTAAGATGTAGGACCAAGAAGATTAGTTTATGTTAACATTTGTGTTTATTGTCTCACCATGGCCCCTCTGTAGTATGCAGTCGTGATGGTCTTAAACCTCTCCTGCCCCGCTGTGTCCCTAGCAAATAAAACCAGTTGCACACATAAGACATTTTAGCAGTCAGAATGGCTTGTCAGTAAAAAAAAAACTATGTGACTTATGTAACAACAATCTCATCTGGCATGTTTAATATACATATTTTATAGCAACTGGACTCTGTACTTCCGTCTGTCACTGCCGTTGAACATTAATGACTTTACTGAGTCAGGTCTGGGACTGGGACTAAACTCAACCAGACTCCACCTTTGGCACATTTACACCAAACATACTGTTTTAACAGCCAGCTGTCAAACAGAAACACACACTGAAGATTTCTTGTGTACATAACACTGCCACCATATTTACCCAGACATTCTGTACACATGTAAAGAATTTCAGCTGAATAGACCTGAATAACTTTTAACTTAGATTTATCAAACAAACAGGACAAAAAAACAACAACATTTATAATATTAAATTTGCATGTGTATTTAGTTTTTATATAATATCATGTTGATCTCTCTTTTTTTTTTTTACCAGACTTGCAGTTTAACTTTCTTCCCCTCAACCTCAATAGTCTTCACTTTAAAGTCAATACCTAGGGGGAAAAAAAGAAGAAAAAAAGGAAATGGATAAACAGGAGGGGCAGAAAGGAAGGATGGACATGTTTTAACCCCAAGAGGCTCAATAAAAGTGGACTAATGAATATGTTTGCTACATTCAGAAACACATGAGCAGGCACAATGAGATACAATCACTGCTCTAATGGTTTAATAAACACCCTGGTTTGTTTTTCCAGTGAATTAGGAGGGAGGGAGGGGGTCTTTAAAGATCTGGGTGAATGCACTAAATGCCATGGAGGATGGCCTCCATCTGATGCAGAAATGAAGGGGGTGTAACTCGTGGACGTGAGATTGGGAAAATGAGATACAGAGAAGGACAGGCTGTGGCTGGCAGAAATAAAGTAGCGCGAGCGGTCCGGAAATGCAATCAGGGAGGAGGATGATCCGCAGGACTGATTGAGTTATACTGGGGAAGAGGCTGGAATGAAATGACGTTCAGACTAGTACTGACATGAACAAACACTCAGGGTAGCACTTGCTTTGCAAGGTAGAAACTGAGCAGTAGAGCGAAACATCTTGCCTTATCAAAGAGTATTACAAACAGTGTCATTGTGTATACTTACCGATGGTTGATATGTACGTTGAATTAAAATTGTCTTCTGCGAAACGGATGATCAGACAGGTCTTGCCAACACCACTATCGCCAATAAGCAATAATTTAAAGAGGAAGTCGTATTTCTTTGCCATTGCTCGTTTCGCCTATAAAGCTTTAACACGTTTCAAAAGACTCCCTCCCGTTTTTGTTAACAAACAGTCACGCGCAGCGTTTTAAAATCCTTCCGACTGAAAAGTGTCCTCGTTTGAAACTTCATGGGTTTTCTTTCCTTGGAAAACCGTCACCGGTAAACTCAGTTTTGCTTTGTTGCCTTTGTCCGTCCGTATAAGAGATAAAAATCCCATTAAAGTAGAAAAGTTTTCTTACAGCCCGTTTTCAGTGCGGATGCCACGCATTTTCCATTTCTGGCTACGCTGCGCTAGTTTTCTCTCTTGTACGATATACTTAAAGGTATTCATCCATACATAGACAACAGCAGACTTTTTTTTTTCTCCCTAAACTTTCCCTTGCCCGAGTTCCCAAAAGCTGACGTCGAGGGAGGGAGAGGTTTAATAAAGCACTGCTGACGAGAACAGATTGCACCGTCTATCAACAGGGGGCGCCATTGGCACGCAAGATGCTGAAACGAAGCACCCGTTTTGGTCTTTTTGTGACGTTGTCAAAATATTTAAACAAACTCAATATTTTTTGAATAATTAGAAAGAAAGAATAATTATTTTAATAATATAATTATTTTTCTTTTATTTTAAAAAGTGTTTAATAGTTTATTTATTTATTTTTTTATTGTACATGTAATACAATGAAATTTTCTCCAAAAACACATTACCCCCTGCATCACAGACAAGGCTTAGGTCTAGTCCTGACTAAAATGCATTGAGCTGTCTTAATTTTTTCTAAGGCACATTTATAAAAGCTATTTAACGTAACTTTTCTAAACACTGTACTGAAACAAGTCGTTTTGCATAGGCTAAGTAGGGATCAGTTGTAATAAATGTGAAAACTGTGCTATAAACTGTTTTTGTCACAACAGATATTTATTTATAAGTACTCTAAGCTGCTAAATGAAGTAGTTATAGCAGAATAACACAGAATTGTTAGTGGTGTTATTTTAGTATTATTTATCTTATAGCCTAGTATTTAACAACATATTAAGTTTGTATTTTTATATTTTAGTTTAAGTTTAAGTAATTTTGTTATGTGCTTTTGTCATTTTAATTAAATTTTATAATATTTATATTTAGCTTTAGTTTTAGTAATTGTAATATGCTTTATTCAGATAAACGATTTTAATAATTTGAAATTCCATTGCATTAATTGGCAAAAGTCATTGAAATGATCACAAATATATGTTAAACATATTATTATAATTATTATTTAATTATAATAAGTATGTTTTATACAATATAATACACCAAATTATGCTTTTGAATGTGGCCTTTATGTTAGGTTGCCTTTATGTATTATTAAGCATGATATGTGAGAGTCTATGTCACAATTCAACAATCCAACATAACCCACAGCCTG
This sequence comes from Scardinius erythrophthalmus, assembly GCF_964197995.2. Taxonomy (NCBI): domain Eukaryota; kingdom Metazoa; phylum Chordata; class Actinopteri; order Cypriniformes; family Leuciscidae; genus Scardinius; species Scardinius erythrophthalmus. The sequence goes on from NC_138236.1 coordinate 18,526,929, forward strand.
TCTTAGCTCAATACTTAGTTAATATGGGTTAAGAAGAAATGCTTTTATTAAATGTGAAGTATTTCCTGCCCCTGCTCAAGAGCCCCGTTCATATACGCCATGTATTTCCGCTCGCCCCCCCTTTTCGGCTGCTGCTCCACTGTCGCCAACATGCCTGTAAGTGCGTGCTATTACAATCAAGTCCATTTAAAACGTAATCACACTTGGTATGTGGATTTCATCGTATCGATTGATCAGGGGAGGCTTTTGTCTTCTTGATCTTACTGGCCACGTTTAATTAATTTCACATATTTTGAGGTTAAAACTTAGTAGAAAAGGGCGAAGCGCGTGCTATGTGTTTAGGAACGACAAGATGGCCGCGTGCATGCGTTAGAAACTCGTGGAGAGCATCGCAATTCTCTTACAAATAAAACCGTCACTATTATATGTAAGTTAGTTGAGATTTAGTAAATAAATAATACGTTAAATAGAATTAATACGCGTGGATGTGCCTCATATAGTTTGTTATGCGGAAGTGTGTCATGAATCAGATCACCCTTTCTAGTGGTGGTGTTGACAATCAGCTGATCAGCTCTATCATCAAGCTTATGCTATTGTTATGTAAAAAACGCGTTTTTTTCTGTACAACGTTTACACGAGTGCTCATATTGTATTATCGTTGTAGCTGAGTTAAAATGCCATAACATGGCTGCCTCCTGCACTCTTGAAAATAAAGGTTCTTTGTTGTCATTGATGGTTCTATGAAGAACATTTAACAACCATAACCTTGCTATTGCATAAAGGTTCTTAAAAAGGATTATTAATGTTCTTCACACTAAAAAAAGTTTATTTTAAGAACTGTTCACTGAAGGATTCTTTGGGGAACCTAAAATGTTTATATATATGTAGAGAGAGAGAGAGCACATAACTGTGAAAATCTGCTTTTGAAACCTTTATTTCTAAGAGTTTTGAATAAATCTATCATGGCTGAGATTCTCTACTCCAGTTGGCAAAGGTGATTGACACATCTCTCATCACTTTCAGCTCGCGAAGGACTTGTTGCACCCAACGCCAGAGGAGGAGAAGAGAAGACACAAGAAGAAGCGTCTCGTACAGAGTCCCAACTCTTATTTTATGGATGTCAAATGCCCAGGTAACATCTGCAGCCTTGGTGCTCTGTGCAAACAAGCAGGTCCCCTATGAGACATTGGTTCTCATGGGGAACAGGACAAAAATTATCATCAGCTTTGTTGTGGGAATATCTTTCCCATAGGGATTTTTAAAAAGTGTTTGAGTTATAAGCCATGAACCAAACCAACCAGCTATGAGGTGAATCGCAAGAATACAGAGTTTGATTTGAAGCGCAGTAGTATTTGACACAAATAAAGGTACAAAATTGTGTAATTAACCGCTTTAATGAGGGGAATAACTACAATGACATGGAGCATCGTGAGTGACAATCAAAATAAAAATTCTGTATGAGCTATTTATTTGTGTGTATAAAATAACAGAAAAATTGTGTTCCACGTACAATAGACATTGATTTGTGTATTATAGTATGTTTGAAATTATTCGCCATTCTCTCTTTGCAGGCTGTTATAAGATCACTACGGTGTTCAGTCACGCACAGACGGTGGTCTTATGTGTAGGATGCTCTACAGTGCTGTGCCAGCCTACCGGAGGAAAGGCACGCCTCACAGAAGGTATCGCCAGTGCACAGACACTAAAGCATGAAAGAACCTTGTTTATCAATCCAGTGGTCGCACGGATTCTTGATGATTATCTCATAAGCAGAATCTCACAGTGGGATTTTCTTCATTCCTGCAGCAGAACATTCAGAACATGTCACACTAACACATTAAAAGACAGCCTTCAGAAGATGACTAATGAATTCATGTTTTCGTGTGGGAGAAGTATGGCTAGAAAAATGCACTCATAGATCAGAGATACACACACATGCGCTTGTAAATGTAGCAGCGCCATGGCAACACGCCGACACAGACCAACCTAGTGTTTCCCACTTGATCATGGTTCTCTTCTTGAGCTGAAGCTTGATTGGTGAAGCTCTGAAACTCGCTGCCCTTCTGGCGCACAGTTCAGAAGAAAGCCAATGAGTCAGTTGCAGATTTCTGTCTCAATGATTCAACACTATCTAATTGTTTGGTTCTCTGTCCAAAAAATAGACACATGTTCTATTATTTAAAAATGTTTAATTACTACTTTAAAGCACAAATTTATAAAACCGAATGATTTTATAATTTTTTTGAGAATTTTGCAGCAGCTAACAATTATTTTGGTAATTTATTTGTTGTGGGGATTTTTAAAGAGAAACAAATGTACATCCTAAGCAATGTTCTTGGCCAAACTGTGTATAAATTAAAGGCTATATATAAATATGAATGTATTTCTGTTTGCCGCACTCTCTTACTCTGTTGAAGTCTTTGAAGTTCAAAAGCCCTGTCAGGATGATCTGTTTTTCAAGTTGAAACGACTTGCTTGAATTTCTAACAGTTATAGATAAGAAAATAACTGTAAAATGTAAGCAATGCATTGGTGAAAACACCTCAAGCGCTTTAAAAAAGCACTCGCTAGCAACTAACATGCAATGATATGCTTCTGACCTTGTTTAAAACGTTTAAGCGTCTTGGACACCTTTTCCTTGCTCTGCTTTTTCAAAGTGCTTTTTTCCCCCCCATAGAAGTGCATTTTCCGCTACTGTGAAGTGTGACGAAATATAGAATTAGTTTTTGACTGAATTGTTTCTGTGTTAACAGGATGCTCGTTCAGGAGAAAGCAGCACTAGTCTCTCATTAACCAGTATGCAAGGATGAGGGAGACCACGGGAGGAGAGACAGGATTGGCCACTCCACAGGGATTTCAGTGACTCCGCCCACAACGAGGCAGTGTTTCTTATCTTTAATGAGATGAAAGCTAAACCGAGAAGAGTGCTGGAAAACTGTCAAAGTGCTGTCTGAACAGAGCGTGTGAGGTGTATAACCACCAAACCTGTCTCTCTCTCCCTCTCTTACTTTAAATAAAGATTCATTTTTCATTTATGTGTGTGTGTTGTGGTAGATCATTTGCCAGCCAATCTGCGTCGTCACCGCTACATAAATACAATGGCCTGGTTTCACAGACAGGGCTTGGATTAAGCCTTAGTTTAATTAGGACATTTAAGTAGCTTCTATAAATGTTCCTTAAAAAAACATTACTGATGAACATCTTGAGACAAAACAAGAGCACTAAATTTTTTGTCAGTGTCAGTGCAAGATATGTCAGTGCAAATTGCTTTCAGTTAATTTTAGTCCGGGACTAGGCTTAAGCTTTGTCTGTGAAACTAGGTGAAAATGTAATTAGTTCAGCTTGATGAGGTTTCGTGTCATGCTTGCCTGTTCACTTGATCTCATCACAAGGTAATATTTTTTTCTGAAAATATTGTCTGTTGTTTAGATGGGTGACATTCAGACTGTACACGTAACTAGCATTATAAACTATTGTTCTATAGTGGGGTCAACAAGATGTTTTTAATATTAAGTCTGATCAAAAATGCAGTAAAAACAATACTGTTAAATCATTTGTTACACTATAAAATGTTATATTTAAAATGTTATGTATTCCTGTGATAACAAAACTGATTTTTCAGCATTATTACTCCAGTCCAAAATGTCATGATCCTTCAAAAATCATGTTGATTTGCTGCATTTCTTTTGTGCTGCTTGATATTTTTATAATACTTTTTTTTATTGATTCTTTGAATAATGTAAGTTGAAAAGAACTGCGTTTATTTGGAATAAAAATATTTTGTAACATACATTTCTTTAGTCACTTTTGATAAATGTAATGAATTCATGCTGAATACATTTCTTTAAAAAAATCTTATTGACCCCAAACTTTAAAGTAAAAATAGTCTGAAAATGATACTCTTCAGGAACCTGAAGTGGTTTGCATGTTTTTACTGCTGAACTGTAGATGAACCATGACAAGCATCCTTACCCATTGTAACAAAACTTTCAAGTACATGGTTCTTTCATTTATGACAGAGAGAATAACATAACAGAGGTGCAGTAAGTTAGTTAGTATTCCGGAGCCACTGTTTTCTCTGCAGGACTACTTGTGTTTGCAGTGATGGTGGGATCCTCAGATAGAAATATTTTTTGTCCTCTTCTGAAAGAAAATTAGAAAACATTGATTAAAAAAATAAGCATATGAGTCTCGCACTTTTAAATCATAATAAGCAAATGTTGGTGCATTTAGAAAATAGGTTCGATTTCATGCTGACTTTTAATGTAAAGCGGCTCTATCAAATAAAATGTGGGGGTGTCATGCACCTCCTTGAGGTCAAACACACCTGTATTAGAGGGTCTGAGGACTGCAGGTACAGTTTGTGTGAGAGACAGCATGGTATTGTACGCTGTAGAAATGGAACATTTAAGAGAATATAAGATGTGCAGGGCCTGAAGTCGGACAGCACTGAATCACTGGACAGCAAACATATTCAGTGTTGCTGAAAGTTAAAACTCTTATGTGTGACCTTACCTATGAAAAGTGCAGCGGTGGTGGCCAGTACAGAAAAAAGAGCAAAAATCAAAATGAAACCAAGCCCCAAATTTGCTCCAAGGTGACCTGAACATACAAATAAAAGCACTGTAGTCGTTACAGAAACAAAGATGTCTGTTACACTACAGTTCAAAAGTTTGGGGTTGGCAAGATCTTTTTAATGCTTTTTAAAGTTTCTTGCTCATTTATTTATTTAAAAATACTGTAATATTTTGAAATATTATTGCAAATGAAAATAACAGTTTTCTATTGTAATATATTTTAAAATAATTTATTCTTGCGATGGCAAAGCTGAATTTGCTCAATGAAAATGCTCAAGAAACATTTCGTATTATTATCAATGTTCAAAATAGTTGTGCTGCTTACAGGGGCATCACTATTTAAGGTGATACTATTTAAAGAAAGTTTTCATTTCTTTCAAAAAAAATCTTACTAACCCCAAACTGTTGAACGGTAGCGTATATGTAGAATATTGCGAGAAGTGTGTTTGTTGTTCTTTAACCTGACTCCTGGCCGTCCATCACTCTAGTCACCATCACGACGTGTGTTTGTGGAGAAAGGTCTGTATACAGGGTAATGATTGCAGTAGACGGTACCTGATCCAGGAAATGTGATGCTGAATAGACTCTAATGAGGAGGAGGGTGGGGTCTTCATCTGACCGGACCGGATCAGACAGCACAATGTCTGTTGTGTCTGACTGAACCTAATTAGATAAGAGTCAAGAAATAAGAAACTGAAAAGTCATTTAATTTCAAATGCATTTTAAAAACAATTAATTCAGTCAAGCAGTATAAGGATTTCTCCCATGATCCCTCTCATTCTCACCCTCAGTGCACTGAGCATGTCTGTGGTGCCAAACACTGTGATTTCAGCCACAGGCAGCTGGGAGGAAAGTTTGATCTTGGTGACAGGACAATGGAAAGCTGGCACATACTGGAGCCGAACGGAAGATTGAAAAGAAGGGGGTGAGTCAGGAAGCGACGGCAGGGCAGCTGGGGCTGATTGAGTCTGCAGACAAGCAGACAGATAGATGGAGACAGGCAGAGTGGACAGAAGATGGAGGATGGAGTCTGACTGGGCCTGCACAGAGATCCTGCAGCTGTACTGAGCTGAAACAAGACATGACAAGACAGGTCAACCATAAAGGCTAGCTTCGTGGTTAAAATAATAACATTTTAAAAAATAAATAAATAAATATTTTTTATTGAAGGATGCTTTAAACATAATACCAAGTTTGAAAATGTGTTAATAATCCATTCTCATAGGATTAGGATTAGCAAGGATTTATCAAACTGATACTTCAATTGTTTTTTGAATTATCATAACACAGTTAGAATCTCTCAGACGCTAAGCATAACAGGATGCTTTAAAAAAAAAGTCAGCATCTTAAAAGTATTTTAGGTTTTGTAAAACTTGTTCCACCTGTGTCTGTATTGTAGAAGGGCGTTGCGTGAAAGATATCCTGCAGTATTCTTATCTCTAGGTAGGGGGCGCCAAAGTGTAAAGAGCACATTAGCTCGGCCTCAGGATGTAGTTTCTCCTCTATGACCTCCCACTGGTCTAGATTGCATTGAGCTACCATGCAGAAAGAAAAAGAAAGACTCAGTAACAACCTCATATTCCATCTGCACAGACATTTATCCATGTCTCTGAAAGTGAAAATCCTGCCCGGATCCAAGATCTAGGAAGATCAAACAGAGTTGAGATAATGAAGATGCGCATGTAAAACTTCCCACCCACCACTTGTTTTAATTAACAGTTAAACAGTTAGAGATAATCACCACTGAGAATCATTTCTAGTCTAAGGATTAAGTGTTTAAGCGATTAAAGGGGATCTGTGGATCCTCCAGCTGGAAATAAATATTTGGATTATAATCCCTTTATTTCTTTAATCTCTTTAACGGTCTAAATATCCCTCATTATTCTTTAATAACCTTTACGCAATCGGATTAATGGCATGTCAGACGGTTTGTGCACACTGGCCTTCCTGAATCTCACGTGGAGGTGAAAGGAGTCACCTATGTTGGCAGAAGAGGTGTTGAGATCCACTCTGACTGTGTATTCTGAAGCCTCGGGCCAGTTAGTGAGGAGCCTATCAGCAGGAAGAATGATCACAGGAATGGACGCAGACTCCACTGTTACCTGCATGACACCACAAGAGTCTTTGAAATCAAAACATTCACAATGGGTCTGTTCCAAAACTTAGTGAGCTACCGTGCCACATCCTAACAGAGATGGAACCACACAAGTGATCGATTTGGACATTTTTTTTAACTCGAAGGGCTTCCATTGTCAACTACAATTTATATACAGCTTCGCTGTATATAAGGTAAGGGGGAATAGAGCTATTATGTCACAAAATGTGAGGACACTTATGTAATACCACGGCACTGATTACCTCTCTGAAGGTTTGCTGCCCATCCTCTAGCCTGTAGTAAACCACTACCATCCCAGAATTCTTTGCAAATGCCACTCCAGTCTCAGAGTTAATTTGAAGGATCTGACTTGATGACACATCCCATCTCCCTCGCCGACCTTAAAGAGGAAAAAACAAATGCAAAAACGTTCTATACTCTAATGCTCAAAGTATACTTCGGTTTTTATGCGTACACAAGGGTATGCGTACAGCATGCATGACATACAAACAGCCAGACTTTTCTAACCATGCATATTCTGTATGTTCAGCTTAAATTTGCTCCTTAATTGTTTTGCACTAATTAGTTTCTCTTGTGTACTTTGACATGGATGTGAACTTTAAACGTAACATTAATCATAAACAACAAAACGAAACGAGCAGCAGCGGCCGACTGCGGCATATAAACATAATTAAAACAGCAATGTGAAATGTCCCAGGCTTTCGGCCACGCCCTGCTTTATACCACAGTAACGTTATTAAAATGTATTACATTAGTTCATCCATGAACATGGTTTCTGCCTGAGTCCCGAGCTTTCCATCCGCTGTGGAGTTGAACTCCCATGATTCCACGTTCATTCACGGCATCATCAAGCTACGCTTTTGTTATTGTTTTGAAAAAGTGACCTCTAGCGGTGAAACTTACATACTGTGCTTTTAAGCGCATGTTTTTGCACACAGGAGAATACTTTGAACGCCTACACGCTCGGCCGTAAGCATACATAAAGTGTTCACATCAAAAATGGAGTATACTTTGGATTTATGAAGGGTTTGTTTACGAAAACTAAAACCAGTGCTCTGCTTGCTAGTAACCTACTGATTTACCCTGCTGGTCTGTAATGGGAGAGCTGAAACAGATGATATCCCCAGAGCGCAGGAATCCTGGGGGCTCTGAGATGGCAGGCACCACAAACAGAGTGGTGTAATCGCTCAGAAAAGGGTTTATAGGGTCTCCCTGCACCCTCAAAACAGTAAGACCGGGTGACACCGTCTGAACCAAAAACGACTGATTGTCAACTATCAGTTGCACCAGGTCATCTCTGAGACAGAAAAAAAGATTAGACCACTACTGCGAGTACTTGGAGTCACACAAACATGTCTATCTGTGTAATTGCCTGTTAGTGGTGACCAGTGTTTGCATATTATGGGAGTGGAATTGTTGTCCCATGTTGTCATAATATAGAGCTTTGATATGGATGCTCCAGCCCAGAGGGTAGGCAGGAAGGGCTTGCTCATCATCACTGTACACGGATGACACAGTCAAAACACGTACAAACCACACTGTTGACACCTAAGGAAGGAAAAAGGTTGACATGAGGATCTAAAATGAGGGTTACCTATGGTAATAATTATCATGATGAACACTCACCTTCACACTGATCAACAGTGTTTGGTTGATACCACAAATGTCCATGGCAAAAACCTCCAAAAGAGCCACGCCTGTATCAGGTCCTGTTCTCAACACCCCTTGATCATCAATAGTGACAAGCCCTGCCCCTGAGACACACCGGCTAAAGGTGTAACGGACTGGACAGACTGAGTCTCTGAAAACACACGTTTTAAAACCAAGCATAACCAGTCCGTTGACTAAACAGCAAAATACTTGTGGTTGTTTCTGAGATTATATGAAACCAACCAGGGTCTTCAGACAATTCTTCAGTAAAATTTAGGGGGGGGAAATATGTAAATATAATTTTGATCAGGCAATGATGTAGAACAGACTTCATGGAGTGGGTGCTAAATAATTTTTTTCAAGCTGGGCAAAAAATAAATAAATAAATACAAATTTCTGACATGAAACAGGCATACAAACTCACTTATTGCTCTGCAGGGTGTACTGAGAAAGGGGAGACATGAGGATGGAACCTAGGGTTCCTGTTGTTAATTGCATCTCTTCAAACACCTGAGAAAAGAGGGAGAACAAAAGAGACATTTAGAGAAAAAAGAAAAAAATATATATTTTTTAGAGAAAACAAGTTTTTTCTTCCCTATAGTGACGTTTATCTGAGTGAAACAGCTTCTCGAATTAAAAATGTTGGGTGGCACTTGATTTTGTCCATTGGGAATTGATTGGATGGTTGTTTCTATTGATGTCATGTGAGTGACAGGTTGTCCAGCCCTCGCTAGTAAACACGTTATCAGAGAAGAGATGTTGTTGCAAGAGGGAGAGGAAGTTATTTTGATTTAAGATTATGAGGCCGCATGAATAAAAAAAAAAAAAACAATGATGTACACAAATAAATCATTAATAATAAATGCTGCAACATTCCATTGTTTATTTTGACTTATGGTGACTTTGAATATTATTCATCCATTAACTCATTCTTGAGTATTTTAAACATCCAGATATTCTGTTTTGCTGATTAGCCTTGTTGAATCTGTTTGACTAAAATAATCTGTGATGAATTATGTATTCTGAGATTGTGTGGGTTACAGTACATTGTTATTATTTTATTTTATTAAATCTAATTATAAAAACAAGCCTTTATATTACAATACAGAACACTTTTATCTCAGAAGATCAAGGAAAATCTGCTTCCTCATGATGTGACTCCTATAAATAGCTTGTCATTGGTGGTTCTTTGTGGAAGATGTATTTACCAGAATATGTATCTCGTCAGTGAGATGATCAGATAATGAAGTGTTGCTGGTGTGTATTTCTTCGAGCTGCACACGCACTTTGAGGCTGGTCCTGCCTGGAGCTTCGGCTCTCACTAGCACAGAGTAACTGTGAGAGGGAGACACACTAACGCCCACCTAAAACAGACAGCATAATGAACAAACAAGTGTTCATACAAGTCAGTTTAAGCTGTGTGTGTGCATCTCACCTGTGCATGCCTGGGTTTGATCTCCAGCACACACGGTTTGCTCAGACTCCAGTGGAACCTGAGGCCAGACTCGACACTACCCAGAGAGAGAGGGTTCTGACCGCTGTCCTTCCCCATCAAGTAAACCGGCATCTAAATAGAAAGATTCATCCAAACCCCTCCTTATACAAGCAGCAAAAAAAACATGGCTGCACACAATAATAATGAGCATGAGAAGGACAAACCTCTGTTCCTACAGATAGAGTAACTAAAGGAGCCTGTATCCTCACTGCTGTCAGGTTAAACACCTCCACTTCATCCTGATCACGTCACATACAGTTAAATCACAATTATTAGGTTTATGTGAAAGCATTATACCTTTAAAGGGTTAGTTCACCCAAAAATGAAAATTCTGTTAGTAATTACTCACCGTCATGTTGTTCCAACCCCGTAAGATGATCTTCCACTTTTCATTTCCTTCTCTCTGGACCTCGAGTCTTTTTACGTAGTGTTTAAGCGTAGCGCGTCTGTGTTGCACGTCACCACGTAGGCTCACTATTGGGCGACTCTGGTCATGTGTGATACGTGGTGACGTGAAACACAGACGCGCTACGCTATTACACTACGTAAAAAAAAACTCGAGGTCCAGAGAGAAGGAAATGAAAAGTGGAATAAAGTCGTTATTTTTGTTTGTTTTTGCGCACAAAAAGTATTCTCGTCGCTTTATAAACTTAAGATTGAGCCACTGGAGTCACTTGGACTATATTAACAATGTCTTCAATACATTTTCTGGGCCAGCAAGTTAAGGTGTCCATAAGCCTGCAGGAGGAGTGATCCAGCTCTCAGATTTCATCAAAAATATCTTAATTTGTGTTCCGAAGATGAACGAAAGTCTTACGGGGTTGGAACAACATGAGGGTGAGTAATTACTGACAGAATTTTCATTTTTGGGTGAACTAACCCTTTAAGGGTGTATTCACACTTAGTAGGTTTGGTTTGATTAACATGAACTTTGGTGCTAGAGACCCACCTTTTCTCTTGTGCATTTTGACTGAAAAATGAATGCCACACTGACCAAACACATCTAAATGAACAAATACCAGCACAATGTCACAAGATGCGACACTTAAAAGGAGAGAATGCGCAAGCACACGGAAAATCACAAACTCTGTTGAGTAGGTACTTATTTTAATTAAGTAATTACTTTGTTTACAACCACTAAAAAAGTATGTTTTATATAGTATGAGTGTGTCATTATCATGTTGCGTCACTTCACTGCCATTCATTAATCCTCTCCCGTGGTCTAATGGGATGGTAAAGTGTCCATCTTATGCACACTTCAGAATCTAGTAGTAGGTCATCTGGGTACTTTTTGACTTCTTTTGTCACATGCTGTTTTTCAGCCCAGCACACAGCATTGTTTTGTATATTCGGTAAGTTCTGACGCAAAGTATATATTATAAAAGCGTTTTTTAGTGTGTGTGTATTTTATTTATTTTATTTTATTTTTTGTATCGGTGTTAAAAATCAGTGGAAACACTAAGCAAACCAGTACTAAATGTATCATTTTCTTTTTTGGCCAAGACAAAAAGAACCAAGAGAGAACCAAACTACAAGTGTGAACACACCCTTAGAAATGTGTACATTTCTTATAGTACAATTTTAATACAATTTAAATAATAAATAAGATGTTGTGTGTGTGTATGAGAACAGATGTTAGTGATGGCAGTGGTTAAAGCATTTAATTAAGGCGGAATGGGGTGAAGGTTGGATTAGCTGCAGTAGGTAAGTAGTTGGGCCTATTAATTATTCATTCTGGGTGCCATGGAAATGGAAAATTAAATCATGCATATATGTTTGCTCCCGAGTCATCTTTATAATTATGTGATTAAGGGACATTTCAAACGGAACATTTATTTTGTGTTTAAAGAGATAGTTCACTCCAAAATGAAAATTCTGTCATTAATTACAAGCGAACATGCTTGAGCTTCCGTTTTCCACAACTGATGAATGATGAATGTTTAAATGTGAATAAAAGAGTAAATTTATTATGTTCATTATATTAAGCTACCGTGTCTCATCAGAAAATTTGGACTAAAACGCTTAATTCATATGGATTAGTTTTACGATCTCTTTATGAACTTTTTGAAGCGTCAAAGTGGTAGTTGTGTAGCTGTCAATGGAGAAGACAGAAAGCTCTCAGATTTCATTAAAAAGATCTTCATTTGTGTTCCAAAGATGAACAAAAGTGTTATGGGTTTGGAATGACATGAGGGCGAGTAATTACTGACAGATTTTTCATTTTTAGGTGAACTATCCCTTTAAAAACAAAACACAGTAGTAGAATGAAAAAAAAGTCTTGAGATGCAACAGTTTGTCTAGCACACGCTTACATGGAAAACCTATGGAAAAGCAGCACAGTGGGATGCAAAAATGCAAGACATGGGGCAGAGAAATGAAAGAGCATAAAGGCGTGTTGAACTTTTTTTAACTTGTTCACAGTGGAATGCAAAAACTTGTTCTGTGTGAACGGACCCTACAACTAATGCCACAGGTATGTGGTCGTCTGTGTAAATAATACTTTTTTATGTATGGCCTCGCATCGCAGGAAATCTATTACAAATCCATGTGTGTGCTACCTGTACAAAGGTAAGTGGGGCTTCTGTATCTTGTGTCTGGACAGCTCCTCTGAGTTTGACCACACCCACTGCCACACCTCTGACCAGTCCAGTCTCTGTTACCACGGCAATAGAGCTGTCACTCACGGAGAACCTGACGCTGGACTGAGGATGAGGCCCTCCCTCCAATTTCACCTGAACATCAAATACATCTTTATACTCAAAAATACAATTCTGAGGAAACTAACATATGGTTTGGTGCATCCTGTCAGACCCACTTGTCGCACACTTCCAACTGCCAGAGTGAGTTTACTGGGCTGCAGACTGAATGGAGGGTAAACTTCCATATTCTTGTGGGAGGAGCTTATAACACGCCCATGACCGTCCACTGCTGAGAGGTGGAGACTGATCACGCCCACTGCCAGGCCTGTCACATGGAACCCCACGCTGTACTCGTCCACGGGCCCCGCCTCCCTGTAAGCATACAGTAAAATACAATTCAAAAACCATCTGTTTTAACTATAATTTCTATGTGAAAGAAATAATGACAGAAATAAAAAATGAATATATTCAAATAATTTGAAAATAAAATGGAAATACCCCATATGTGTATACAATTGATTTGTAATTCACACTGAAACTTTACAATAAAAATGACTCCTATAGCAGTTATTTCTTTAAATTTCATACCATTTTAATCGTATTTCCGTCATTTCAAACTGAATTGGAATTCTTTATTCTGTTTACTACTTCAGTTTAGATTCAGTTATGCATCCTTATTCAATTCTAAGCCACGGCGCTTGCATCACTCCATACTGATTTTACAGCATCTCACCAACACCTCAACCCCAGCATATCTATTCATTTATATTATGTATTAGATATTACATACTCTTTATTAAGAAGTCATAGGACAGAATTTAGAGATTGAACCCTTCCATTACGGGCAGCAAACATTTATCTCATGAAAATGTATGTAAATAGTGAAATAGGACTGATACAAAACACATGGTCTGGACTCACTCCACAGAAATGATTGATGAAGAAGGGATAAGCATGAGGTTCATGAGCAACAGGAAATGATGAAGAAACGGTTGATTCTTTGAATCCAAAACACGCACTCGTACTACAGCAGAATGTCTGACCTCAATCTAAAAACCATCAACATAGGAGACAAAGATTCAGTGAACATGAGATGATAAAAATGTAATACGGTATAGTAAAATGCCTAAAAGTAATGCAAGAGATGAGGAGCGTCTGTCTCCGTCATACAATATTAATGAAGTCAATTTGGAAATCTGTGATGTCAGAGACAAGAATGGAGGCCACAGCAGGATCAGAGGTCAGACAGAGGTCATGAGCCAAAATAGTCGAAGAACCAGACTGAAGTGGGGACACCTGGGATAGAAAGATTATAAGTGAACTAGTTATTTATATTGCAAAATATTTACAAGAAATATTTGAACCTGCACAGACTATTTTCCAACCTGTATTATATTGGTGTCCATCATGTGGTTAATGCTTGCCAATTGGTTGTCTTGTAGATAGATATGAAAGTGACCTGAACCATAGATCAAAGTCAGATTTTCCTACAGAGATGAATGGATTGATTGAGGAGTCATTAAAATACAACAAAAAACAGGCCAGATGAGATATGATGGAGAGGGATGAATTCGCTCACTGTGACTTTTGGATGGTTGAATAAAGTGACAGAGTGTCTGGCCCACTGTACGTCATCTACCAAACGCAGATTCACACACTGAGATGCTGGAGCTGTCAACATCTTATACAGCACACATAGTTCAAGTGTTACTCGGGCATACAAATATAAATATGGACACATTACAGAACAGATCAAAATAAAAACACAATAAACACACACACACACACACACCTCTGGACATGTAAGAGTGACATTGACAGTCACGGTTCCTGTCTGTCTGTGGGACTGAAGAACCTGGCAGGCTGTAGAACAGGCGAGTTGATTAGATTAAGCTCAATGGCAAATAAGATTGTCCACAATAAGGAAAGAAAAATCATTAAAAAAAAATCTAGTCTAAATCCTGTGTCTTATAAATGTACTCATGTGTTGGTTTCATATAGCATCAAACTTTTATACCATTTTCAAGAAAAAGTCTCACTTTAATTACTCTAAAAATTGTATGTGGTATAACCAAGTAAAAATAAATCGTATTCACTGATTTCAAACAAGTTACAACATAAATTTTAAAATAACATAATATAATAATTTAACATAATAATAAACTGATAATATTTTACCAACACTGCTTCACTGCTTGATTATAAGGATTAAATAATCTCATATATACATGTATATATCTATATATACTGTACAAAGTGTTATTAATCAAATTAATTGTTATGAACTATTGATTTAGAAATAGATAAATAACTAATAATATTTTACCAAAACTGCTTCACTGCTTTTTAATTTAGAAAAAGCATAATAATAGTAATAATAATAATAATAATAATGTAACTGCTTTTAAGAAATATTACTAAAATATTATGCAACAGAACTAATTAAAGCATAATTCTTTAAAAAAAATTATGGCATTAGGACAGCTGTATCAGTCTGACATTTTTAAATATGATAGCGAATTTAAAAACTCAAAATAGAAGCGGTGTATTCATTTCATGCATGAATTGCATTAATCTATTTTTGAATAACTTAATAGATTTGGACAAACAAATGAGCGTAATTGATCAATTTACACAATATTGTGAAAACCAAAAAATGGCACAATTATACAGTGCAAAGCAAAACACCATGTAGTTTGTAGCCTGTCTGAGTTGGTCTGTCTGCCGCTGTCATTGTGGACTGGGGGCCCAGTGAGAGGAGACCAGGGTCAGAGGAGGACCACCTCACTGAACAGGAAGTGAAATTATCAAACTGCACCCCCTTTTGGTCAAACACAGACAACTGCAATGTAGCATCCCTAGTGCTGGACACAGATAACTGCGAGAGAGAAAGAAAAGAATGACATGAAAGAATATGGTAATGTGATATTCAATTACATCAGAGTAATTCTGAGAGAATAAAAGAAGTCCAAACACTGAAAGAGATAAAGCGTGACCTTGTTAAATAAATAGTGATAAAATCATGCTTAAACTATCTCACGAGTATCCACCTTATTCCTGATGAGCTTACTGCGAATTGAATTATGGGTGGCACTTCTGGTTTGGGGAACTTTCATTCAAAAAGGCTGAAACGAATCATTTCAAATCATAAGGTTGCCCTACAAATAAAGCTGATCCGTCAATTTAACTGGATGAGCTGTCAATTTTCCTTCATGATTTATTTTCAGACATCATGAGAATAACGTTATACTTTGTATTTTAACGTGACATGTTATAACAAGAATATCTATGGCAAAAGCTCTTTTCAGTTGCTGCTTTCTTTTCCTCGTGATTATTTTCTTTTTTCCCTTTGCAATCGGCTGTAAAAGTATGAAAAAGGACAACAAATACTGCACATTTGTGGTCTGATCTCCCGAATTTAATTTACAATATATTCCATTAATAATTCACTGGAATGCACAAAGAATATTCTCCTCAAATCCTCACGTCTCTTTCCAGGTTTGTTTTCACAGGTAAATGCTATTTATAATCTGTCAAAATTACGGAAATCACTTTGAAATAGTATCACGTAATGCAACATAAATGTAAGGCAACATAAGTTACATAATACAGATATTACTACAGTGATATTTAACCGCGTAAGACTCGCGCTCTTGGGGTTATTTGGTCTGTTGAAAGTACCTTGTTGATGCTTTTACACTTTTAAATTTCTTTTTAATGTTCGATGGTTGAAGGGTGAGTAGAATAATGTAATGTCATTGTGACACTTTTTAACATATTGCATTCATAGAGAGAGCCTTTTCACTGATTGTTTTACAGCTTTACGGAAGTTACACCCATAATTCGCGCAAAGCGTCATGGGCGCAGGAATAAGGTGGATAGAAGGCACACAGGGAAAATATTTCAAATATAGCAGAAAAGCAATAAACTATTGATTTGGTGCTCTATAATCATGAGAAAGAAACAGTGAACCTAGTTAATGTGTGAATGAATCTTTGAACAAAGGTTGCAGAGATAGCAGTCACAAGAATGTGCAGTAATAGTCCTTTTTTGCCATCCGTCAGTTTATGACCAAATGGTCACATTATTTATTTGTATGTAAGATTTATGTAAGATTTTTTTTTATTCAGCAAGGATGCATTAAATTGATACAAAGTGACAGTAAAGGCATTCATAATGTTACAAAAAAAATGTATTTCAAATAAATGTTACTCTTTTCATCAAACTGTCTATTCATCAAATAATCCTGAATTCTTTTATTAGCATGGTTTTAAAAAATAAATAAAAAACTATTAAGCAGAACAACTGTTTTCAACATTGATAATAATAATAAATATTTCTTGAGCACCAAATCATCATACTAATGAATTCTGAAAGATCATGTGATACTGAAGACCGGAGTAATGACTAATAGTAATATAGTAATATTTCATTACTATGATATATTACCATTTTTTACTGTATTTTTGATCAAATAAATGCAGCATTGGTGAGCACAAAACCCTACCGACCCACAAACTTTTGAACAGTACAATACATGTGTGTATAAATAATGAAGAAAATATGAATACTCTTTTCTTTGCCAACTTGTCAGTTAGTCCTTAACATATTACCATTTTGGTGTCTGTACTGCACACACTCATCATGGTTTGTAGAAATGTGTGTAAATAAGTAAATAAGTGAGCATGCGATCACTGGCATTCTGCCGGCTTGTAATTATTCTTTCCATTTTGTGTGTGTGTGTGTGTGTGTGTGTGTGTGTGTGTGTGTGTGTGTTTCGCTTTGACTAATGATATGCTTCATTAAATTGGTAAATCTAATGCAATTTCTGCCTCTCTCAGAGTGCTGTGACCAAAAAGGGAACATTTATGACCAAAAATCGAAGTTTTCCTCATCACTCACGGGTGTCTTTCGGTTTCAATAAGAGATATGATGTGATGTTTCATTCTCAGAAATGGTTTTAGTATATTACTGAGGCTATATTGATTGCGAGGGTTTGACATTGATCAAAGACTTGGTTCTTTCTAGAGCATCTATGTCAGGAGAGGAAACACACACACATTGAGGGCCCATGCATGCGGTTACTATGGAAACTGCCATAACACTTCACCCTGCATATCTCACATAATTGCATGGCAAATGAGAGCAGCAAAAAGAGGGAAGGAGAGAGACGGAGTTCTGGTGTGGGTGTAGGGGTGAAACAGAAAGAGAGAAACACCTGGAGGGTGAGAAAGTGAAAAAATAAAAAGGAAAAAAGAGAGGTCTGGGCAGGTGAAGGGAAAAGAGGAAAATGAGTGATTCATAAAAGAGTTTGTGAAAGGACATAACAGCAGGAAGGGGCAAAACGAGAAAAAGAGAGGATAAAGTGGGCATTACTCACCAGTCCACAGGGGTACTGAGGCTGAGTGCAGGAATAGTGATGGGAGAATAGAGGGATGGATGAAGGTGAGGACGGGGAGGAGGTGGTTGACGAGAGAAGAGAGAGAGAGAGACTAGCGGGGATGCCACACGCCACATGAACTCTGCTCTCCTCGACTGCGGGAATCTCGTTGAACGGTCCTGGAGTATTCCCACATCTGAAGACCAACCACTGCACACATAAACACACACACAAGTAAACAAGCGCTTCACCCACTCAATGCATAAAGGGCTTATGCAGCAGAGAAATGTCAAATTTAGAATGAATTCTTTAATATGAAGAATACTATCTCAATAGTTTTTTTTTTTTTTGGCATACAAACCCACAAAATATCCAACAAATTGTTTTCAGACAACAATATATATATATATATATATATATATATATATATATATATATATAATGCAGACTATTGATACTTTGCAGTCACGTGATATCTGGCGGGCAACAAACGCGGTTAGTGCATCCAATTGCACAACAACTATCTGACATGTCGTGTACACCTCAAAACACCAACTTTTGTATATTAAAACTGGCAACATCCTGGCAAGATGCTTGATTAGTTTACTGGTTTTCGTTGCTAGAGAATGACGTTCTTGCCTGCCAGCCAGTACAACTGACGTCACGTGCAAAGTATCAATATATATTTAGCGTCTTAATACATTTTAAAATGCCATTTATTCCTGTGATGGCAAAGCATCATTAATCCAGTCTTCAGTGTCACATGCTCCTTCAAAAATCATTCTAATATGCTGATTTGCTGCTTAAGAAACATTTTTTATTATTATCAATGTAAAAGCAGTATTTAGTGTACATATGCAGTACATATGAGTCATACTTTGCAGTTAAAGACCTTTCCCAACCTGTTTTCCCACGGAGGTGCACATGACCCGATACGCATGTCGAGGTGTCCTTGCTTGGGTCGGACTCAGTGCCTCCACGGTAACACTCCCTGTTGGAAGCACCTCGATGTCACTATAAAAACGGAAGGGGGCCGGGGGCCAGGGCTGAGGCCCCCCATCGAATATAACCACACGAGATGAGCCCACCGAGAGAAGAACCTCAGTCGCAAGCGACTGAGCGAAAGAAGGAGAGAACAATGTCACTGAGAGGTTAAGTGGAGTCAAAAGCTTATGATAATGTCCTTGTTAAAACTGTTGTTGTCTTTCATTAGTGTATGACTGACAAAAGCAAAAGCACTGATCCATCACACTGTCCTGTTAAACTCTCATGAGTGTACCAGAGAGCTCCACTGCTCTCTATGTCCCTGACATGCTACAGAGTCATACATCAGTGATCAGGAGCGCAGTTCCACATTAATCTTCTGCTACATCCAAACAGTTCATTATCTTAATAAATAGCCACCATAGGGCTGATAAATCACCCTTTATACAGACATGACACTTACCACAAATCATACATGCACACACAGTTGTGCACAGACACACACACACACACACACACATAAACACACAGACACACACACACACGCACGCACGCACGCACGCACGCACGCACACACACACACAAACAGCATACTTTAAGAGGACTGTAGGCCACCAGTGTTGTCGTCTCACTGATGTTGCATGCCTCTGTTACCACTGTTATGGTAACAACAGCGTGTCCTTGTGAAAGAGCCTCCATTCGGACCCCTCCACAGAATTCAGCACCTGGAGGCAAAGATCCTGGGAGAGAGAGAGGGGCTGGTTTAAATCAGGTAGATACATTAATAGGTTAAGAAAAAACACAATAAATAATATGGTGTACATGTTGCGCTACCACATTGATTTCATTTCATTAAATATTGAGTTCATTAGTTTGACAAATCTCCAACAAATCTTACAGTGAAAACAGGAAATAATTATTTTTAAATCAATCAAAATAATTTTGGTTGGCTTTTTGAGATTGCATGTAACATCTCAGGGAGCTAAATTTAATCTGTGATGTTTCAAGTATTCAAGTATATCTAAATATAGCCTTAACTGTGATGTTGGTAATTTTTATTTGGGTGTAACAAATGCAGTCTCTGTTGTGAATATAACCCAAAAAAATGTACTCTAAGAATGTTCAAGTTCACAATCCAAGTGCTGGCTTCACGTGCCAGACAGCTGTGCGAGTTATCGGTACGTAAATCCTCTGTCAAACACAAACACGCATACACTCCATCAACTTGATGTTTACGGGCTAATGTACTAACCGGATTACACAGAGAGAGCGCATATTGACTTTCCCAGTGCTTTAAATTAAACCAAGAGAAATGAACTAATTAATCCTATTTTAATTTGTGCGTGCAGTGGAGAGGAAATCCTAAATGGGGGGTGTCTGTGTGTGTGTGTAAGCAGTGAGAGGGTCTCTGTGTGTGACTGGGAGTAGATGATCACTTATTCTTTATGTTCGATATGCCCAGAATGAATGAGAGGGCCATCAGAGTAAGATAATATTGAAGAAATCAGTGGAGTATGAATGGATGAACCATGTACAATTGCAGAGATGGAGATGCACCTGACATGTGTGTAAAGATGCCGGAAGGTTCAGTGTGAACGTGCAGAGAGAGTCGAGAGCAGTCTGTGACGGCCACAAGATTTCTGTCCTCCAGTAGAGATTCTCCACATTGAGGATTTTGTGTGTCGGAGAAGAAGTTTGCCTGAGAATTTGTACTGGTGCTCCTGTGAGTGTTTGAATGTTTATGTTCAAAGACATAAGGTGTCTGAGAGCAGGTGTTTGGTGGGTCCTGAATGCCCCAAAGAGCCAGGGGAATATCTATCATGTCCCCCACATGACAATCGCCCCTCTGAGGAATTAGCTGCAACCGTCCAGGCCTTACAACCATCACCTGTACACACATAATGAGAAACATCAGACACAGGAGTTTATATATATATATATATGTTTGTGTGATAGTGAGTGCAAATTTTACCTTCCCGACTACTTTATGTAGGATGTTTTTGGAATCTGAAACCTGAATTTCCGCCTGGCCCCTCCTCTTTCCTGCTAGGACCACCCCTTTTACCGTAACTGTGGCAATTCCACTATTAGACATTTCCCATTTCACAGAGCCACTTCCTCCCTCCACCTGAAAACACAGCCAGTTATAGCAAAGAGTCATAATGCTCCAACATATATAGATAACAATATTGATTTTAACGGCACCTGAATTTTGTGCTGATACAGCTTATTGTGGGGTTGCCACGGAAACACAATCACAGAGGGATGCAGGATAAGAGGGTTGTAGATTTCGACTTCCTGTCGCACTCTGATTGGTGGGATGACAGGCCACTCTTCACCATCCTGTTACATAAGTCGGTTGACCAAGTAAATAAAAAAAAAAATAATAAAACTAACAGTACTCTAATGGTGGGTACTTTATGAAAGACAAATATTTTTCAGACAATATTTAATTTTTTATATTAAAAATAATATATTATTTTTAAAGTATAAATGGGACTTTTCAGTTAACTGAACTGAACTATATACTGCATTTATATTTTAGAAACACGGTCCCTTACAAAAGAACCATCATTGTGGGTCTGTGGCAACAAAAACTTTATAAACGCTTGGAATAACACATGAAAGTTATTTTAAATAACTACTTTTACAATAATATAACAGAACATGTCACAGACACAAACTCTAGGTAAATATCACTTAAAGAAGGCTGAGAAATCCCAACCTGATGTAGCCAATACTAACCAGCTCAATAGTCAGCCAAACCACAAAGCAGCACCACAGCGTTCGCGGTGAAGGTCTGACAGGAAGATTTACGTCTGCCTAAAGGATGATTTCCCTTGGAGGCAGTTTGGAAGGTTTTCCCTTCATTTTTGTCCAATTAATCGAATGGATGATCCCTATAACTAAGCGGGGATCGACAGGAAGTTGCAGAACGAAACTAACGCAATGTTTCCCCCGGTGCTCATTTTATAGAACCATAACGCCTGCATGACGTTCGGATAAAACTGCCCCCCTCTAAGACGCGTTTCATCTTCTGCAACCACAGTGCCTCCCGCAGATGGAACACGCTGTCTTTCCTTTTTAAACAATGGGTTTCCCAACACACCCCATGATGCCTCTCTTTACACTTCACAGTGTGTGTGTCCTCATTTCCTGCTCTCTGTCTTATCATGCCCCCTGAGGTGGGGCTCCCCTCTAGATCTGCAAACAGCTTGTGCCATTTACTCCAATAAGACTGAAATGCACTTTTGTGAAATAACCCTGACTAAACCCCTCAAACTGAGCAATGAACTGAACAAAATCCCAGAAGTAGGATTTTGACACACTGATGACATTGGTATTGTTTAATTAAACCCATGACAATACCCAACAGGGAGCAAAGACCAGCACAAAAATAATGGTATCAGTAAAACCATTTTCAGGGTTCTGGTAATGCAGTAAACATTGATATTGACGTCTATGTGAAAGTATATAACCATCCATGTACACATTCAGGTTGCTCACTGATGACAAAAAGACTTTGCTAAGAATTTGCTAAGATTTATCCTCCTTAGTTACTGTTGCTTGCTCAGAAAAGGTTTGCAGAACATCCCACAGGAATGAACTGGAGTTGCACATGAAAACACAAGTCTTGTATTCTGTATTGTAAAATTGTTTGGTAAAATTGTGTTTAAACCTATAACAACACAAAGTAATTCTATAGACATACACTACAGTTCAAAAGTTTGATGTCAAGTAAATGTATTTATATACTATTTATATACTATTCTGATTAGTTTATGTACGTTTTAAAGTGTGCAATTATTTTTCAGTAAACGCACAGCTGAAGTAGTTCCAGGAAGGTCTTGCGCATTACAGCTCCATATCACTTCGGCAAATTATTTCACTTATTTCAAAGGTCACTATCGCCTACAACAGCAAAAGACATTGACAAAGCAAATGAATATAACAAACAATAGGATGAAAATGACAAACTATTCCTATGTTTTTACCACAAAACTAAGTTTTTGTTACCTTTGAAAAGCACACCATTTTTCTCCCGCTTTGTCTCCCATACAAACGCACACACATACAGACACACACACACGGAAACATACACGCGTACAAAAACGTATTGTCAGCGCTGGCCCGTGACTTAATCAATACAATAGTTTCAGAACTGAAAAGCTACTGATATTTCACAGTAGAGAGGTGGTAACATCGTGGAACAAGGTAAACTTTGCTATTTAGTAGAGAAGCTGCTCCCGATCACAACGACTGTAAAAAAAAAATGTTTTTTGGATGCATGTAAAAATAGCATCCCTTTAAAATAGCACATTAGGGCACTTTAACGTTTTCCATAAGCGACCATCGCAAAAGGAAGGAAATAAGAACAAGCTATTACATTTTGAAGATTACAAAAACAAATGATTCTTTCCTTGGAATAATGTGCACCGATGAATTGTCAAATCTTTGTATATATATGTGTGTGTGTGTGTGTATGTTACCTCAGAGACGATGCTATAAAGTGAGGCCTGTATTAAAGTCTTTCCTTTCATGATGGTCTGCAGGAGATGGCAGGATGGATCAGACAAAGACTCGAGTGCCACTAACCCCTCAGTCTCCTCCACAACAATCACCACATTCTGCACAGGGTTAAAGTTCAGACGTTATGCTCCTGTCAAGAGATGCAGTGGAGCAAACCGTGCAGAAACTATGAAGCACAACCTGTGACAGGTGAACCACATGACCCTTGCTGTCATGGATACGGACAGTCAAATAATACTGCCTCCCTGTCTCCAACACCCACCTGTCCTCTTCCTCCTCAACACTCAATGCTGAAACACACAGACAAATGCAAATAAACATAAACTCTCACACAGGTGTGTAACTCTCATAATATGTGTAACTCACTCATGTAGCTGGGCTGCACCACATAAACAGAAGTGCGAGGGAGTTGGGACATTATTTCAGGGGGCAGATCTGAGTCACAATTGAGCTTGGAACCATAACAATATACTCATATGCCCTACAACATAATGTTTCAGTGAAAAACACAGTTGTGTCGGATACTGTTGTGTTCAACTGATAGTGTCGTATGACCCGGCTTGAGGGCGGTGACTGTTGCTGTTTCACGCTCAACAAAGATGATGTCATGATGGTACATTCTGCCTCTGTATCCATCCACAGCCAGGCCGTATCCCTCCTCAGAGAGAGTGACCTCTGCAAACAGACAGAACAGTGAGTAATTAGATGCAGGTGTAAAAAATGTAACATATCTCTCTTGACAAATGCAACGATGTGTTCATGGGATGCAATATAATTATCTAGAAGTGTGAAATCATGTGGTTAGGGTGTTAAAGTGTTAACATGCAGTTTAAATGCCATATTGGCATAAGCATATAAAAGCCACAGGCATATTGGTAATCTCGGGTGTGTGTTTATGTGAAGAGGTGTTGAGGACACTTGTCAAATGAGATTCCTGCGTTCAGTTGGCTTTAGAGGAAAGCTCAACAAAGTCCAGAGCTTAACCAGTGCTTGAATAATAAACATGCATACATTTTTAACATTTATCTGTCAATATTAAGGAGTTGAGTCCTGAACTTTAGTATCTAGTTTTACAAGCACAATATTGTATTTGAATCAGTATGTCATGATAAAAAGACCACCATTGCTGGTTTGGGATGTTGATATGCTTTTGTCCCTATTGGAGGGAGATGGATTGTTTTTTATGACCAGCAAGCTGCCCTTGGTCAATCAGTTTCACCAGCTTCCAGACCATGAACAACATGGTCCACCATGCTAAACCAGCACCAAAACAGCATAAACCAGATTTTATTTGTACCAGTCTCTCCTTCTTGCTCTGTTTTCCACAGACTGTATCTGATCATGGATCCCTGTAGCAGGTATGTATCTCCAGCTGGACTCAGGTGTAGTCTGTCTATCACAAACAAAGTCACACTGGCTGCTTCTACATGCTGAACACCCACCCATTTCACACACACACACACACAAACACACACACACACACACACACACACACACACACACACACACACACACACACACACACACACACACACACACAAATTAGAATATATTATCATTACCATCATTATATTTGATCAGCCCATACATTACAAAACAATTTCTACATGTTTTGTTATCTGTGGATAACATGTCTCTAGGGATGCAAAATATGTCAGTAGTACCACATGTGAGTTTTTTTAATGTATTATTTATCAGTATACATATTAATATTCTGTTCAAAAGTTTGGGGTCAGTAAGGTCTTTGAAAGAAATCAGGCTTCAGCCTATTTCCAGACTAAAATGCATGTTTGAGCTGTTTTAACTGAAAGCAACTTGCACTGATATATCTTAAAATATGTCAGTGCCGTTGTTTTGTCTCAAGATGTACACCAGTAATGTTTTTTTTCTAAAGCACGTTTATAAAAGCTACTTAAATGTCCTAATTGAGGCCTTATCCTGGCTTAATCTAAGCCCTACCTGTGAAACCAGGCCATTGTGTAGTGATCCCTAAATTAACTTTTTAAACATTGTATTTAAAACTATTAGTTTAATTTCTAGCATGGTTTATTTATTTATTAATCTTTAGGGAATATAGTATAGAATTTTGATACTGGCCATTAAATGGTTACCAGCCATAACTTGAAAGTAAAGATTGGCTTATGTGCATCTGCCATCATTTTAAAATCTACCTATAGTGTTATATGTGCTTTCATACCTGATGTTCAGAGTGTAGAAAAGACACTTTTATAAGTGCTGAGCCACTGTGAATCCCGTACAGCAGGACACTCTCACCCCTTTGACCAACATCCTCTAGAGACAGGATATGAGGTGGGGGAACGTACCCGGCATCGTGGTGACGCACAAACCTATGTTAATCACAGAAAACAAGATGTGCTTTATGCTGATGTGTTTTCCCCATCTCTCTCCCTCTCTCTTCACTTTAAGATCCTTGTTCACCTCACTGCCTGTATTGCATCAGACTCCTTTGCCAGCCACCAATTAAATTGCAAACCAGCCAGACAGCTAAAAGTATTTCCTGTGGATCAGGCCAAGAACAGAGCACAGTCATAACCTTCTCATTCTCAATGAAACGCATCTTCACAGCGTCCAAGGGAAATTTGTGAAATGAAAAGTACCTTCAGAGTCAAATGCCTGGACAGATAACTGCAGTGGGGGGTCGTCGGTAAAAAGCTGTCGCGCAGTCGTGACGATCTTAATCCTTTCAATCCGATCAATGATGACATCACAGCGCAAAATGTGACCTGTCACTAAAATGGGAATGGGTGAAGTCACACTTTTGAACCCTTCATGTTCTGTTTAGGATCCTAAACATAAAAAAAGTATCATTTTCAACTAAAATTACCCTTATGTTGTCCCAAACCTCTATGAGTTTCTTTCTTCTGTGGAACATATACAGAAAGAGGATATTTTGAAGTTGATTATTTGATGTTACGAAGTATTATTCATTGGAATTCACACACACAAATTGACATGTCCATTCCACCTAACATGCATGTCTTTGCACTGTTTGGGGGAAACCGGAGCATGCGGAGAAAACCCAAGCTGACACGGGGAGAACATGCAGACTCCACACGGAAAGGAGTTGGGGCTCAACCCAGGCAACTTCTCGCTGTGAGGCGACAGTGCTACCCACTGAGCCATATAAAGAGACAATTTTTGTCCATACAAAGTTCTGTCATGATGGCGCAGGCTGCTAGGTCATTTTTCAAATTTCAAATACTGGTCATCATTTTCTGTAGCAGTTGCAGTGCGCTTTCAGAAACCTACACCTTCCCCAACTCCACCTGTATAGATCTGCTATCCCGCCAAGACCAAACATATCAACATTGTCATATCCATTTACCATGCCAACACTCAGAGAGTTGTCATGACAGAAATGCAATGGAAGTCAATGGGAACCAAAACTGTTTGGTTACCAACATTCTTCAAAAATATTTTCTGTTTCACAGAAGAAAGAACATCTTACAGGTTTGGACCAACATGAGGTTGAATAAATCATGACAGAATTTTCATTTTTAGGGGGACTATCCTTTTAATAGATTGAGAACAACTGTAATGAGATTTAAATGGTGTGCACTGCATTTTAATTCAAGCAGTCAGTGAGCCAAAGAGTGAGCAGGCTGACTGCATTCAGCATTTATTTGTCAATTAAAATGACGGTTAATTTCATATGGAAAATGGCTTCATTATTCATAAATTGCTCATGAAAAAATAACCTATACTCCTGCAATGGCTATGTATGTCCTTTTGTAGAAAGAAAATGCATGTCTATTTATTACTGTCTCCTCCTCTCGCTCACCAGGGTCTTGTGCTTGGACCACAGTACGGATAGGGACAGCCTGGGGGGAGGACAGAGCTGACACCAAGCATTGCTGACTGCAGGAAGAGAGGGGCAGAGGAGCCGGAGGGCTGAGTGCTGAGAGAGGATACACCCTGACAGTCTCAGGCTTAGAGGACACCCTAAAGTCAGACAGACAGCAACAGAGTTAGACACATGACTGCAAGTAAAGAACGCTATTGTCGATATTATTCTTTTCATACTTACTTTTCTACAAATAATTCAGGCATGTTTCTTTTCAAAAATGTTTTAAATGTAAAAATGTCATGATAAGAATATGAAACTCTGACCCCGACTCAAGGGGTTTAGGGCAAAATGAGGCTACAAAACTAAATTAAGGAATTATTTTGGATCAAGAAAATATAATCATAATTACTTTAAATTATATATATAAAAACACACAGCAGGTCCAACATGGAAAATGCCTTCCTGATGAAGAATGACTTTGATAATTACACTACAGGTAATTAGGGCAAATATTTTAGGGTTTTATTTTAAATTGTAAAAATATTTCACAATATTCCTATTTTCACTGTATTTTTGATTAAATAAATGCAGTCTTGGTGAGCATAAGAGACTTCTTTAAAAAACATCAATTAAAAACTTTTGAATGGTAGTGTATAATATAATGTCATCATTTTGATACAATAAAGAGAAAATGAACAAGAACATTATAGTGATCATTGCTCACTTCCCATGTAAAGCATATCATTTCACATAAAATGTTGCAGAAACAAAGTTGTGGAACGTTACGTCTCATGTCTAATAAGTGAGGCAATCAAATTCCAGTCTAACTTAAGTTATTTTGATAGCCTATGTGTCGTGTATACACATTATAATTGCAAATTGCACTCTAAATTTTCTTTATCAGACTATTTATCTTTATCCCTCCATTTATAAATGGAAAGGCCTGAGTGAACCATAATTGCAGTCCCTCAGTCAATCACTCTCTCTTTCCTCTTTTCTCCCTCAATCTATTCAGGCTTTCACACTATTATCACACCAAAACAGCAAATTACTCTAACCAATTTTAAGTTTTTAACATTCTTCTTGCATTTGCAAACACATTGGTAGGCAAATTCTTCAGGAAATGCATACTACTGATTTGCAGGGCAGTAAAGGGGCAAACCAAACTTCACCCTGGATATGATGTCACAACAAGATTGTTTGAATTGTGTTATTCAGCAAGGGGAAACGAATTGATTGAATTAATTACTTTTCAGACATGACAGCTCGTAATGAGACAGAATGGCATGTTAAGCTGAGTATGCTCCACAGCCCCTGTCACTCACCATTTGTAGCATCCTCTCTGTGCTGTCAGTGTAATGTTCACAGGCACATGAACGCTGAGAGGGAACAGCAGCTTGGGAACGTTCAGTTTAGTTGACTTACTGAGTGCAATCAATGAGCTTATTAGCAGAATCACCCACACTGCTCTCTCCATCATAGGCATGATGAAATTGCAGCTCTCAAAACCAACTACAACACAACTGAATATTGCTGGTGGCTAAACAATTATTTTGACGTCAATTTCAAAGCAGGACACGAGCAGGAACCGCAAAGTAACGTTAGTTAATCTCATTTGTAAGAGCTACATTTGGGTTATGCTAGGCGATGGTAAACGGCACTAGTCGTTAAATGACGCTTGTCGATGTTGATTTTTGAAATAAAGTAGGCTTTTGACTGTAAGTTAATCATCGTGTTTTGTTTTTACATGACCCTCAGAACTTAGTAGCCTAACCTGTCTGCGCTGTTTTCAAAGTAGGCCTAGGCTACATGGGTTTTTTTTCAAAGGAAATAAAAATAATGGAGTTATGAGGTTTATAAAACCGAGAAGGGGGTCAATTATTTTACAGGGTTTTTTATAATAATTTAATCGTCCGTGAATGTAGGCTAAATGTAAAAAATAAATGAAAAAAAAAATAATTCTCGTGGCAACGCATAGGAAGCCTATATCATAGGCTACAATTAAGAAACAGTGGATGGCGGATTTATAGCCAAGATAAATCTGAATTTCAAACCGCGCGGGTCACACAACAACGTCTTTACATAAACAAATAAGCAAACAATAACAAAAATACTTTTTCGTTGGTGATACGCGATATAGATTTATAATAGATCCATAATAAAGGTCATATGCTACTTTATCGACACAGGCATACCGTCCGAATCGCGACTAACCGCGCATTTAACTAAAACTTTTGAAGCCCTTTTGAATATAGGCTAGGCTAGGTACAAACTCCACAAACTTTTAGGCTAGCCTACTAAGATCCTTCGGCTACAATTATAGTAAGATAAAATAGGCTATATATAACAATGTTTTAAAAAAAATAAAAACCTACAACAAGAGCGTTTAATGCTGCACGGAATCAAAGACACATTTGGTATTGTCAGTTGTAACGGTCATTAACGTTAAAGCATGAATGTGTATGTGCCTTTAATGGCTGCACGATCTGCCGCTGACAGTCACACAATGATACTCACACACAGACACAGTCAAGTATAGATATATACTTTATTAATTCTCTCTGGTAAAATAAAATTACAAAATAATTTCAACCTCAAACGGCACCTCCCTTATCTATAATTAATATTAATAAAATCGTTATTTATACAGCAATCATAATTTCCATGATGAATGAGAAGAATGCTATTGTATAATTATAATAAATATGAGCTAAAACTGCGTTAGTAATTATTAATAGTAAAAAACCGAGCGATACAAAGCTAAGTTTCAGTAATGGCATACTGTACAATATTCCAAGCGGATGTAATTCAGTATTCCGGCCACAGGATGTCACTATTAGTCAGTTTTCGAAATGGTCTCTCCATTGAAATGGGGTTAGAAGTCTCTTATTCCAACACCATTATAATAGAAGCAATTCCACTAAGAAAATGACTATAATCACTCATTCTACAGTTATTTCCGTGTGAGCAGCTGTTCCACCTTGATGGGGTGATTTTTATAATGTATCGACTGGCTTCAGCGTCGCTCTTCGAAATAATGCTTTGCTCAAATGGCTGTTAGTCTCTTGCAGACTGTAAAAAGTGCTGTCCAGCTATCTATGATGATTCGCCATCATAACATTCTCGGGTGCTGATTATTTATACTCTCTCTAATCCCAACCACCCTGATCCCTTGTTTTTGCAACACACACCTCAGTCCATTCAGTCAACTATAGACAAAGCACTTTGGTAGCAAAGACGGAATTAAGTGTGTGTATGAGTGTCCATGCATGTCAACATGTCTGAGTCAGTCTCTTCTAAAATGTATACATTCATGGTAACAGTAAAGGACGTCCTTCTTTTGGACTACATGAAATATGGCAGTTTCGTCATAGGGTTTTTGTGCAAATGTTAGCATCTCCTCCATTGTGATATATTCTGTGGCGTTAAGCTGCGTAATGCTCGTAGTTACAGTGCATCGTATGAGTATGCGTGTATATGGTTATGTCATCACTTCTCTTCATTACGACTAATCATCCATCTCTCCACCCTGGAGGGAACTTCCCGCACCAGTGCTCTCAGCAACTGGAGCTGCTGGTGTTGGGACTGTCCTTGGTGGGCTGAGCCGGGACGGAACCAGAGCCGGAGCCGGAGCCGGAGCCGGAGCCGGAGGGGGGGTTGGCTAGAGGCAGGCTGGCAGCGGTGGGTGAGAGCACAGAGGGCACAGTGGGGCTCAGAACCTTGGCATCACGCTCACGCAGCAGTTGAATGAGTGCGGCATGCTGGGAGCTGAGCGTGGCCGACAAATGAGCGGGCAGAGCGTTAAAGCCGGCCGTCAGCTGCTCCACCCGCTGCTCCAGACTTAACATCTGCCTCTCCAGATCCTCACTGCGGTCATTCAGCTCAGACATCAGTTCATACATGACGCTCTGCATCTATGTGGAGAGAGAATGACAGTGTAGTTACGACAAAAATACTGTGGTAAAGTAAAGGGAGGGATACAGGACAGTTAAAGGAAGGAAAAAAGAGTACAAACACTAAATGAGACATGAGAAACATTTAATAGAAAGAGTAGAGATAAAGTCAACATGGTGTTGACAATACATTTTACTTCTTAATGTAATACATTTCTGGTTGGATGGGACCCACAAATGAAAATTCTGTCATCATTTACTCACCCTCAAGTTGTTCCAAGCCTGTTTGTATTTCTTTCTTCTGCTCAACACAAAAAAAGATATTTTGAAGAATATGGGTACCCAAACAGTTGATTGACTTCATTGACTGACCATTGACTTCCATAGTATGGAGAAAAAAAATATTATGGAAGTCAGTGGGGTCAATCAACTGTTTGGTTACTTTCATTTTTCAAAATATCTTATTTTGTGTTTAGCAGAAGAAATTCATACAGGTTTGGAACAACTTGAGGGTGAGTAAATTGTGACAGTATTTATTTTTCGGTGAACCATCCTTTTAAGGCCCGTTGTTCACACCAATAACGATAACTATAAATTGTATGAGAACAGGAAAGTTCACACCACAACTAACGATAACAACACAAAAGAACGATATCATTGGAAACTCTTCCAGAATATTTTTTTCCAGCTAATAAACAAATAAAAACATTGACAGCCAATCAGTATCCATCTGATTTTAAAGAGCTTGAGCATTTAAAGAGGTAGACAACATAAATAGAATGCTATCGTGTGTTGGTGTAGTGATCTTTATAGTTATCGTTCTTGGTGTAAATTGGCTTTTATCCATCAGAAACTGAATGGATTGTGAACAGTGGGCGTTATATACCGGCATGGAGTTTGCTAAAACAAGTAGCTATCTGGTTATTGGATAGCATTATTCAATAGTGACATCAATGGAAAAGGAAAACAGAGGAAGAGCAATTTATTATATTTTGATGAAAAATTATGATGACAAACAATTATTTGTAATAGAACCAGGAATGTGCATTAAGTGCATTAAGTAAATAGGGTCCATTTTGATTTCATCTGTATTATCTTGGTTTCTTTGGCTAGACAGCAATACAATTAAATTGAGACTTTTGCTTGAGTCTTCAGCTTCTCCAATTTTTCTTGAGAAAAAAAGACTTCAGTAATCCCAAAAGTTTCTCCTTTCGAGTTTCTCGATGAGATCTTAAACTGTGGACAAAATCTGCAATCAAATATTTTTTCTAGGACTAAATCATCAGAACTATGAAATTCATATTAATTTTATAGCTCTAAAGTCATACTGTGTCTCAACAATTGTTTCATTTGTGTCCCATGTTCTGTTTATTCTCAGGAATTTTAAAGACAAAGTTGATACTTGAATAAAATGTAACCGATCTCCAACAGGTCTCCCAAGCTTTGCAAGGACACTATCTGATCTTAAAATACTTTAATAGGAAAAACAGAACAAGTAGAATTCAGATAAAAATCTTCTTAATCACTATTTTTGGATTGTATTTAGAGCAAAGCAATTTGTTAAGATCCTTAAAACCTAAATACATTAGTTACTTCAGAAGCAAAATATTAAGACTTGCTTTCAGAGAACACATCTTGAATAAAGTTTATTTTTCTTGCTATATTATACTTTTTTTTTCTGTCTTTAGGCATGGGTCTTGTCAAATTTAGTGAGGAATAAAACCTACCAGACAGGCTCACTGAAAACAAGTGTTAATATCTTATGCAATTAAATACCCATACACGACATGTACACAGTAGTACAACATCTTCAAATTTCTAAAGAGAAAATGGTGCACAGTGCAGGAACACACAACACACTCTCTTTCACACACAAAAAAAGCAAAAAAACAAATAAAAACACCAGTTACATTCAGAAAAATAATGCCCAAACAGGCATACACCGCCATCACGAAAAATATCTTGAATTGCACACATTTTATGTCACTCTTCAGCTTCCTGTCTCTCTCCCCTCCCACCCTCTCCCTCTCCCTCTCCCCGTCTCTTCGCTCCCACTGTCATCCCTGCTTTAACACTTGTTCAGGTTGCTAGGAGACACAAAGCCACAGAAACAAACGGGTCATCATGGAAACAGTTGAATGCTGAGATATATTTGGGAAAGCAAAGGTATGTGTGTGTCACCGGGCATTATGTGTTCCCGTCCACGTACTTGCAGCCTTGGGCATTATAAAGTGTTTGCGTGTATGTAGGTATGATAAAATTGCAGGAAAGGGAACACAATGTCATCGAAAGTGTGTGTGGGTGTCTACTGTTTCCTAACAGATGTAACGTGCATATGCGTGGGTTCTGATGTGCTACCATGTCTGTGATTTGTGTTGATGATGTGTGTGCATGGACAGTAGCCTTACCTTTGATAAGTCCACCAGAGTATTGGCTTGATCACTGAGTTTTCTCTGCTCCATTTTAACACTTCGTAATCTACAAAACAGGGACAAACACACACACAGCCCATTAGACCCCCTCCTAATCTCACTAGCACCAATGGCCCTCAGTTGTAAACCTCAACTAGCTAATTCACTTAATCAGCTTGTTTTCTTTATTTGTTTGTTGTTGATGAGAATCCCCCCAAGATGAATACGCAATTACGGCGTAAATCATAAAAGCTTCAGACTTAAAAGGATTCCATAAGTGTAGGATTTCTTTAAAAGAAAGGCTTCGGTTTGAAAGGAGCTCTTAAAACTGGCGGCCAGGGCTGCAACAAAACAGTGACAGGAGGATTAGAGCTCTTAAAATGATGAGTATGTGTGTGGTGGGCACCCACACAGAGACAGAGAATAGCATTAGCCCTAGCGAGCTAGTCAAAGAAGCTGATACAGCAGTCAGTTTGGCCAAACGAATAAGAAACAAGCTCGCTTCTGAAGCATTACGACGATCTGAAAAGTCAGAGGGTCATGTTGGTTTTCAACCAAATTGGACTGGCTTATGAATTTGAATTAGGTGACGTAACATTTGCTCAGTAGTTCTAACTAATTTGATAAAATGCAAGGGTGCTCTAGCCATATTAGCATTAGCACTTGTGTATTCTTCCAGTCCACTGCCAAAACAACCGTTTGACAGAGGCTTCTGATTGGTCTTAAAGGGATAGTTAACCTATAAATGAAACAGTCATACAAGTTTGGGACGGCATTATGATGAGTAATTGATGGCAGAAATGTCATTTTTGAGTGAACTATCCCTTTTAAGCCGTTGTTTTAATCAATTTATTTGCTCATTTTAATTGCAGCACTAAAAATGCAATAACCATGTTTCAAACAGTGGAGTGCAAAGTTTCTATACACCAATAGATAATAAAGTTCTGTTTATTATAAGTCCGCACTGCAATTTTAATGTCTGCCTCTTTAAATACTCATGCACTTTAAAGCCAGATTCTGATTGGCTGTCAGTATTTTTATCATTCATCAGCTGAAAAAAAAAAACATATATATACAAAATATCGTTGTCTTTTTTGTAATAGTTATGGCTGTTTACTTCGCTGTTCTCATCGAATAAGAATGATTATTAAGACTGCTTTGTCTTAATTATCAGTGTTCGTGTGAATGGCCCTTTACAATGTTTGCTATATGGATGGTCGGTGAGATCATTGATAAGGCCAGAAAATACTAAAATGTCAATAAATTAGTATTTGGATGATACAAAATATTGAATTACAATAGAAAGCTTAAGTTTCATGTTTCTACACCGGTTTCTAAATAGGTCTCTGGAGAGATGAATGGTACAGAAAACCATCACTACACTTGTACACAGATTTTTAAAAAAGCATGAAATTTTATAAATTAGCTCTTACATCTAACCCAGGGGTCGGCAACCCGCGGCTCTAGAGCCGCATGCGGCTCTTAAGCGCCGCCCTAGTGGCTCCCTGGAGCTTTTTTAAAAAATATGAAAATGGAAAAAATATTTCTTGTTTTAATATAATTTCGGTAGGAGGAAAAACATGACAAACATTCTTAACCCTTTCGCACGTACGATCACATCGTTCGGTGTGATTAGAACGGTCAGTGCATGACGTGATCAACTGCTAAATTCAAATGTGCTCTCACGCGTTGGCTAGCGCTGAGCCAGAGACAGGCGCGCTCAGAGCTGTCATATATCACAACTTTTCAGTGTTTTCAACCACATAATGTTTACTTTAGGTTTCAGACATATAAATACAAAAAAAAAATACATTTAGAGTTTGTAAAATACACACTGATGTTAAAGGAAGAGGCAATAATAATCCTTTTCCATTATAATTAGACACGTTTTATTCATATCAGATACACATTGTGTAAGTAACTTTAAAGTTTACTCTATTCTTCTCCCAGTTCACCAGCCACTTACTTTTATGTATTTCGGGAGAAGTGGATGAATTCACATGTTGTAAATCCAACAGATCCGATTCTCTGAACTGCGTCTGCGGCACAAACTAAGATGGCGGCGCCCATCGCACATACAGCTCAACTAACGCGATCGTTATAAAGGTGTTTAAACAACAAAACACTTCCAATTGCATATATTTGACAATCGGAATATCAGATATTTCATGCCATATCTAACAAATTTGTGAATATTTTGAATAAAAAAGGAAAAATGACAAAAGCAGATCATCATTCATTCAGCTCTGTTGCTGCTGCGGTGTGTCACGTGACACGCAATGACGCGTCACCATGGAAACCATAAAGTGACACATTCTAAATAACGGTCGCCTTGAAAAACTCACGGGTCAGTCAGAACATTTTAAACTTACGTGTGAAAGGGTTAAAGTTTTTCAACGTTGTAAACATAATACACGAATAAATAAATCGAAACATAATACATTAAAATTATAATGGAAGTTAAACTTAAAGCACGATCGTACAGCAGAGTAGTCACGTGGTGCGTCATTCTCTCCAGGATGCGCTGCAGGGAAAATAAACATAATCATGAACGCTCACTATGTATTTGTAGCCTACTTATCATTTTGATACTAGGGGGCTAATAACGCTAATATAGACACTTGCAGCATGTGTTGCCTTCATAAGGCTTATAAGGCTTTTAATTTTTTGCGGCTCCAGACAGATTTTTTTTTTTTTTTTTTGGTCCAATATGGCTCTTTCAACATTTTGGGTTGCCGACCCCTGATCTAACCATTATCAGAAAAAGCTGCCATTCGTCCATGGGCAGGTCAGACATGCTAACTGCCACAATCACACGTTATCACACAACTGGCCACTCAGCCCAAATATGAAGCACTCCAAATGCTTTTTGTGCGGTTTTAGCGTACAACGCTAAAGCTCACTAAGTACTTTTGTTGTTTATCGGTCCATCGGCGTGTGTTTAAAGTAACAAGTGCATAGATGAGAGCTTAAGTGAAATTGTGGTGTCTGTGAAGGGAGGCTGTTTTTCTCACTGGTGAATGGCTTGAAGGAACTTCCTCTGATGCTTGCGTACACGGGAGTGGTCAATTTTCTTCATCAGCTTGGTGTGCTTGTATATCAGCCAAGTCTCTCGTAGAACATTCGCTGCTGCGTTCTTTATCTGAGGGAACATGTCGCCATAACAACAATATTAGCAACAGGAAAAGCACCTCAGGAGAGAGTATTGACAAGTATAAGATCTGCTTTGCCAATACACGCACACAATCCCAAACATCTGCCAAATTAAAGGTCTTTTTGGGAGATATTCCAGAGTGACTTGACAACAGACATTGTAGCCCATAATTCTGTCATCTGGTCAATTCACTATTATGGCTGCAGACCAGTGATGTCCAATAAGAGAGAGTCGTCTCTAAAGCCGTATATTTATATCTTTGTGGTAAAGTTTTGAAGGACAATAGTAGTGAAGTAAAGTCACCTTTTAAATATCCCCAAAAAACAACAGACCGGAAGTCATCCATTTCCAATGGGGAGTAGTACGTGTCATCTGCGTATATGGAATTTTTGGATCTGATTTGAGCTTTGAATGTGTTAAAAATATTTTAAACGGTATGATCATATGTGATCACCCGACTGGATGTGATGTATTCTGATCAAAACAATGAGTGTAAGGTGAGAGTTACCTTACCAATTTTTCAGTCAGGACCACTTTTATCAAATGTATATTTTAAGTGATAATGCTTTTAGTTAGAGTTGGTGTTATGGTTCTGCTCTGGGCAAATTCCATGCCCAAATGCAGCAAGACAAACCTCCCTTTGCATAACTGAAATTCACAAAAATTTAACACAACTTCATGACTTCAAAATTCATGAGTAAGGATTATTACAATGTAACTTTACTGGTATTACTGAAGACAATCACAGCATTTATTTGCACACTCGGCCTGCATATTTTAGCAATTGGTCCACTACATACGCACATTTAGCACCTGATTAAACAGGATTGCGGGTGGTTAGCAGATAAGATGCGAGTTTTTGGAGATGGTCCTCAATGCAGAGCATAAAATCCAGGGGGAGGAGTTGGATAAAATCCAACTCCTCCCACCTTACATATACCTAAACCTACCCGTCTCCACCCCCTGATCCCTAAACCCACCCCTAAACCTACCCATCTCCACCCCTAAACCTACCAATCTCCACCCCTTATATAAGATCCGACTCCTCCCCTCGGATCTTGTGTACTGCATTGAGGTGCTACTGAGTTTTTGCACTGAAAGAGGTACAACAGAATATCTTGAGCTTCAAATATTTTAATGTTTTAAACTCTCGACTCTTGAAGACCTCCTTGTGCATCGAAAGATTCATTTGAGAGGTCTTGAAGCCACAAATACTCTTTTAATCTCACATATGGCACCAGAAAAGGGAGAGGGAGAGCAAATAAAGGACAAATTGAATAAAAAGAAATGCTGAAGAAAAATGAATGAGGAGACTTCAAAGGGGCGCCACTTCGGTGGAAAGAACAATTACATCCTCTTTGGGCAACGGAGGGATGAGAGAACCTTCCCGTTTTTAATAAGCTCCAGATTTGACAGTATTCCTCCACACATAGGGCAGCACCAGGCTCTTTTTTTTAGCACTGCACAGCTCTGATTAATTAACAGTGGTCAGTGTATTTAATAATACAAGAGTAGGAGCTCTGCTCCAACTTCAATGCAGGTCTCATTTATGAAAAGAGTCAAAGACAAGGCAAGTTAGGGAACGAGAGAGGGAAAACGATGATACCAGATAAAATTTAGGCAGGGATGCTCATAGCTGTCTACAAGTGGAGTTTTCTGGAATCTGGAATCCAAATGACAATTAAGCAGTATTACCGTGATTATAAATACTGCTATTACACATAAAATAATATAGTTCATAACAGCTCCTGTATATCTCCTAAATATACAAACTAGATCATAAAATGCCCTCATTCTTACAGTATTGCCATATAGCATTTTTTCACATGGTAGTCACTACTAGGCACTGTACAATCAAACAAAGACAAGATAGAACAAGAGACAGAGAGAGAGGGAGACTGTCAGAGAGGTTGAAGCAGTTGAAAGTGGACGTCAGAGAGGGGGAGGCAAAGGGCAGGTAACTGTAATGAAGTCTGGGCCATCATTGTTTAATAAAGCAATAAGCCCCTTGAAGCCGTGATTTACAGTGAATTTAGAATAGCTAAGGGGCGTTGTTAGGCACGACGCGGAGCTAACCCCCTTAGCTGTTCTAAATTCACTGTAAAACACGGCTTCAAGGGGCTTATTTCTTTTATAAAACGGTTACTCCATAAAAATATTCATTTTAATATTTATTTTATTCATAAAATAAACACCAGAAACAAAAAATATAATGTTACAACACATTTATTCCTCCATGAAACAATATAGTTCCAAAGAGGTTGCCAAGCAATACATGCAGCAACAAACAATCACAAACGGCAGTTGCGCAGTAATACTAATGTAATGCGGTCACATGTGTATGTTTGTTGAGTAATTTTCAACGGCTTTGAACTCGGCTCAACCAATCAGAATCAAGGACCGGAACTATCCGTTTTATAATATGTGGTAAACTGAAGCCTTACCATTATAACAGCTGCCAGACTAGCTCACCTCAAGCTACAACTTTCAATTCAATCTGAACATTTCTCCAAATACAAAAGATATGCACTATATGGGCTTCGGCACCAGGTAGTTATAGGAACTACTGGGTGCTCCCAGGTCACTGTGATTTTGCCAAGACATGTTGAAGACCTGTGATTTTGCCAAGACAACATTCCTCTCTGAAAATTTTGTCCAAACCATATCCTTACCCCTAAAAAGTTGTCCCTAAAATCAGAGGGAAATTATAGGTGAATAAACACAGATGTAGAAACATCTAACCCTGGTTGTAAGCCTAAACTTGAAATAACTGTTAACATCCCTCAAATCCAATTGGTTGATTGGAATGTTGTTCCAAGATCAACAAAGATGTTGATCCAGGAGTGTTGCACTTGGTGAAATCACGTTCACCAGTGGTTCCCCAAGAACTAAATTTTCCCCTGACATAAACCGACCAACAGCAACGTCATTTAAGCACAGCATTCAACAGCGCAACAACTGAGGATGGAGGACGGCACGATCGGAGCTGTGTTTTTGTTGTGTGTCGTCTTATTGTTATTTTTCATGCCCGTGGAGGTTTTGTTGTGTGCCGTGGGGTTCATGATAACAGGTGGAAATTATGAGATAGAAAGAGCAAAAAGGAGGGCTAAGAGACGAAATCTCCCACAACAACTTGCGGTGCTACATATCATCAAGGCTGAGAAAAGAACATAACGCCGCAGACAAAGGCGACAGGTAAATGCTGTTAAAGGGTTAGTTAGATTACTATAGATGCGAACAAAGAACCTTTATTTTTAAGAGTGTGGATGATTTTAAACTCGTATCTTGCATTATTTGAATGTCTTAAAAATAAATGTTTCAGAAGTTTTTTTTTTTTTGCAGAGATGCTATAGAAGATCCATTTTGAGTTCCCATAAGAACCCTTCATTGAACATTTCTTAAAATAACCTTTTTTTCCTAGTGTGAAGACAATTTCCACTATAAACTCTTTTGTGCAATGCAAAAGTTCCACGGATGTTAAAGGATCATCATCGAACTAGATACCAATAAAGAGCATTTGTTTTAAGAGTTTACTGAGTAAACAGGTAGTTAAAAATTATCATTCTGTTGTGTTCATCACACAGTAACCTTTAAAAACAATAATTGCATGAAAGAAAACATTTACAACCCTCATGAATGCACATTAATTATTGAAGACTGGCTGTTACAAGTGTAATCAGTTTAGAAGAGTTTATTTGCCACTAATGAAAAATTGTGAAAATGGTACTGACGTGATTAGAAAACTGGAATACTTTAGAAAGATCACATTAGCATTTCTATTCAAGGATAGTTTGTGATAAACAATTCTACCCAGAGAAACCTGTCCATCTTCACTGCACTGTCAGTTTCACCTGATTGGAAGATGGAGGAACACCTTTCCAACCAGTTGAAGGTAAACCTTTTGTTACTGTGTCTCCACGGCAACATGTTTGTGAGGTCAAAGTGGCGAGAACATTTTTCTGCTTTTTGTAGAGGTTTGTAACCATAGTAGCGGCAAATTCAATGCATGAGGATGATCGGCGCGGTGACTCTACAGCATTTATCAATCTCTCTTTCTCTTGTCCCCCAACAAACAGTTAAGCTGAGGCAATTGAGTAAGCTTGAGAGGTAATACACTTTTAAAAAAGAGGCTCGTACTCCCTTCACTTGAGGAAGGCATTTACTTTAGCTGCTCATCTGAAGAAGCACATCTGTATGTTGCAGTTATTGATCACCAGCCTTCTAGTCACTGATGTCAGCCATGATGCTGATACATATTTGATACAGGGAGCTATTTTTGAGTCTTTCAAGTGCATGAAAAATTGAAAAGGACCTAAGTAGAAAGAAAACTGGTACATGTATGGTTCTCTGAACATAAAGCTGTGCCTACGTGTCCATTTATTGAAGCGTGTGTGAGTGTGTTTACCCGTTTGGTGAGCTGTGTGTCCATCATAAAGTTGTGCACATGCTTCTCCGCCTTTGTCAGCTCAAGCTTCCTGGCTACCACGGCAACAACCAATGCAGTGCAACCTGCTCCCTGTGAGAGACAAGAGATGAGGTCAAGGTGTAAAAACACACAGAAGCATAAAATACTTCATACTTGTATCATTAGCAGAGATCACATGGAGAAACAGGGAAACATGACTGATAATAAATGATGATTGATCATAAAAGGAGATCCATGGACGGGCCAGGGAAACATTAACTCCAGTTCATGAGAGCATTAGAAAAAAAAGAGAAAAAAAGCAAAGGGTGGATGTGAAGTGTTTAGCATAAAATTCATAATTTGCTAATATTTCAAGCAAAATCAAAAGAAAAGAGATGAAAATGCTTTAGGAAAATGAAAACAATTTTAGTATTATTAGGATTTTTGTAGTGTTACATTCGGTGGCGTCATGCACCTATTTCTTTAAAGGGGAACCAGTGGCAGTTCTGTTTGCTTGGTGCCCTAGAGGAGACCAGGCATGACCAAAGGGAAAAAAAACTGTCTCTAGTGGTACAGTTTTTTTATTCAGTGTGAAAGTTGACCACTTTCAAATCTTGACACACACAGGTTTCCATGTTGTATGGGGACTTTCCGTAGATGTGATTATTTTTATACTGTACAAACTGTATATTCTAGGGGCCCTACCCCTCACAGAAAACTTTCTGCATTTTTACATTTTCAAAACATAAGCTGTTTTCCTCATGGGGACAGAAAAAAGTCCCCATAAGGTCAACATTTACTGGTATTACTATCCTTGTGGGGGCATTTGGTCCCCATAACATAGGAAATACCAGGTACACACACACATACACACATTGTGAATAAATATATACCGACTTCGGTACCAAGTCGGTATGGAAATTTAAAAAAATGTGATGACACATTCCCTCTAACAGTTTGACAACATTTGTCTCTGATAGGCCATTGTCTTCACGTGCTCAACATATGTCTGTGATTGGCTACATTGATCAACGCTTCAAAAACATGTCTTCACCGAGAGCTTACGCAGATACACATGTGAGCGTTTGAAAGCAGGCGTCTATCAGCAGATCCCTGATATATCCACTGATAGACGGATCCGCTGATAGACGCCTGCTTTCAAACGCTCCCGTGTGTATCTGTGTGACGCTCGGTGAAGACCATAGACTGTAAAAAAAATTATGGACGTAGTGTCCGTGACGTCACCCGTAGGTTTATGAAGAGCATTTTTGAAACACAAAGTCGGTGGAGCCGGCCGTCACCATCTTGGCAGCATGTCAACGCACCTCACTCTCGGATAACTGAAAATGGGCAAAGAGGCGGGATTAGCGGAGGTGACGTGACGGCTAACAGACAGCAGACAAACGGCTAGTAGTGACCATAGACATAATAAATACATAGACGCCCTATTGGCCGCTGGATCGTACGTCAACGGCGCCGCCATACTGCGGAGGGCAACTTTCCCATACCTCTCATAACGAGAATTGAGAAAAATGCCTATTTCTTGTGCTGCTTGGGGCTTTTCAAATCGCCACACAATTGAAAACAAGTCTCGGGGAATTACCTTTCACAAGCAAAACTGAAAATTTGTTTCTGGTTGCATTTCATTTACTATTTTTATTTTCAGAGGAGAAAGGCTGCAAAATTTAAAAATACTACTGTTGTTGTGTCACGAAAGGTAGTTTTAAGAGTTTTTCAGTCGACAATGTAGTTGTTTAAAGCTCAAATCTGTGGTTTATTTATAAAGATAGCGCCTTTTTAAAAATGTTATCTGACGGTTTCGGAGTTGTGAGATCCAGCGATCACCGCGGGCGCTCAGCGCTCATGAACCCCGCCGAGAACAGCCTTGCCTCGGCTTGTGCTTCTGAGTTCTGACCGGTTCTGACGTTCGCCGCTGTCAGCCTAGTGAGAATAATTCGTCTTGTGTTTATCTAACGGGCGATCTTTGGTTTCATTTATCTATAATTTGTTCCTTGGCAGATTGTTTTGGCTGAGGGCAAAGTGAAGTTTCATAACTTTATATATTTAGGCTATTTAATTTTAACGGTGTAGCCTGCTGTATGTTTGACTGAATCGTTTACTTTATTTCTTGACTTATATAGCTTCTTATACCTTTTAAAAACTGAAATTTAACAAAAAGAGACAGGGTTGCGTCATTTTATTTTTCATAGCCTATGTAATAATATTTTAAAATGAATAAATTTACATTATTTATTATTGTTATTATAATAATATACCACTTGCGATTATCAATCTATTATAGTTATGCTGTTAAATTATTTTACTATTCATAGTAACTATTTAACTTATTATTTTTTATTGTCTATATCCTGTAATTTATATTTCATATTCTATTGCTATTATTATAGTATTATACATAAACTACATGCTATTATTAATATATTATTATTATTATATTAGTACTTATGATATTATATAATTACACTTTTCATTACTATTTTATTTGCTGTATACTGTTTGTTTATTTTATTGACTAAACTATTTACTATTAGCCTACCTCTCACTTTATCTTATATTTACTATTTGCATTGCACTGTAGTTGTACCATTTCATGTATTACCATAAAGGATCCATCAGTTATCTTTGTTATTGCTAAAATCGGGTCAATGACAGAATATGCTTTTCCCACAATAAGAAAACTTTATTTAATTTAATGTGAAAATTAAATTATATCTCAGTATGGGGGTGTTCACAATTCTTATCCAAGAATGAAAAGCCAAATACATGATAAGCCTGAGCTTTGGCCATTCCTTATTAAAGAAAACATATGTTATAAATCTAACTATCGAGGTTTTAAATAACTACAGATTGAACTTTTTTGTACACCACATACAAACCACTGAAAACTTTTTGTTTTTATACAGAAAAACCGCAGCTCACCTGTTTACTTGCATTTGATTACAGCGCAATCTTGCCCTCCACAAAATGGCGGACGCGTTGACGTATCGCTGCAACGTTCCAAAGCGGCCAATAAGGCGTCTATGTATATTATGTCTATGGTAGTGACAACAGCGGCAATCCACCTGTCACTCAAGTGGCCACGCCCTTAATTATGCACAACTTTAAGGCTTAATATAATTTAAACGGATGAGTTATACAAAAATTCACCCCCCTCACAGTTGTCATGAAGGGCAAAATTAGCTATATAGACAAAAAGCACTTTTTGTACCAGGCTGTAAACA
This sequence comes from Scardinius erythrophthalmus, assembly GCF_964197995.2. Taxonomy (NCBI): domain Eukaryota; kingdom Metazoa; phylum Chordata; class Actinopteri; order Cypriniformes; family Leuciscidae; genus Scardinius; species Scardinius erythrophthalmus. The sequence continues at coordinate 18,571,213 of NC_138236.1, forward strand.
TTTTTTTTTTCTGCTGTAAATTTTGGTATATTAACATGGGAGGTCTATATAGGATTGATTCTCTTTTGTAGCCTGTCTCTAGCGGCCAGTCGATGAATACGCTGATTTCACGCAGCCGCCATTTTGAAATCGAAAGTGAGGCTCCGGTGGGAAAAACCCCGGAAGTAAAGATAAACAACAATGCCTTTGGACTACCAACCTGAAGCTGCTGCCGCAATTTACACTTTTGGATGTTAATATCCAATATAGGATATGTATATAGTTCATTCCTGCTTCTTTTTTTTACTTTCTGAATTATATAAAAAAATATTTTATTTATAAATGAATTTCACTATATATAGTCTAAAGTATGAAAGAAATGTATGTACAGCTTTAGAATTGACACAACATCATTAAACACAACAATACACCATCGCATTCACGACTCTCCTGTGATTAAAGGCGACACTTCCGGTTTTCTTCCCACCGGAGCCTCGCTTTCGATTTCAAAATAACGGCTGCGTGAAATCAGCGTATTGCAGTTTGAGTCACTTCCGTGTTGGATTCAAGAGAGAGACCGGAAGGTTGCCGCATGGTGAAGACGATGGACATGGATGTTTTTGAAGCATTGACCATTTTAGCCAATCACAGACATATTATGTGACCCTGGATCACAAAACCAGTCACAAGTAGCACGGGTATATTTGTGGCAATAGCAAACAATACGCAATATAGACGCAATATGGGTCAAAATGATCGATTTTTCTTTTATGACAAAAATCATTAGGATATTAAGTAAAGATCATGCTCCATGAAGATATTTTGTAAATTTCCTACCGTAAATATATAAAACACTTATTTTTGTAAGTGAATGCAGCACAATCGCGAACATAAATGGACAACTTTAAAGGCGATTTTCTCAATGTTTCGATTTTTTTGCACCCTCAGATTCCAGATTTTCAAATAGTTGTATCTCGGCCAAATATTGTCCTATCCTAACAAACCATACATGTGACTGGTTTTGTGGTCCAGGGTCACATATAACACAATGGCCAACCAGATGTGTTTAAGAATCCGTTCAATAGTGCTCAAAATGCTAGAGGGAAATGCTGGTATAGTCACATTTTTAAAATTTCACAAAATGTAAAGGGCCCTATTTTAACGATCTAAGCGCATGGTCTAAAGCACCCGGCGCAAGTTCACTAAGGGCGTGTCCGAATCCACTTGTCCATCCCTATTCTCATAATGAGCAATGGGTGTGTTTTGGGATTTACGTGCGTTAAACCAATCAGAGTCTCATCTCCCATTCCCTTTAAAGGCCATTTGCAATGCGCTATGGCAGATTCGCTATTTACATGACGGAATTCGATAGTGGAAATACCGAACGCATCTCCAGAGCGCAAACAGAACTGCTCGTGTGCGAGGTAAAAGTGCGCAAGCAGACCATATACAGGACAAGCCGGATTCCACCATATCTTTATGTACACAATAATAATCTTTTACATGGTAATCCTTTTATTTTAAATATGTACGTCCCTGTGTGTTTAATAAGCAGAGTGTACGCGCGTTGTGGACCCGCCTATAGGCGCACATTACTAACGCGCTCATTAAATAGCAAAAAAAATATTGCGCCATTGACTTTAGACCAGGTTTCAGTTGGTCACAGTCTATTTCTGTTGCCTCAAAATAGCAAAGCGCCAACGATGCGCCAGAACACAACTCGTTTTCAGACCAGCACGCCCATGGGCGCACAAATGGGCGCAAATGCATTTGCTATTTAAATAAAGTGGCGCAGGATGTGAAAATGATAACTGCGTCGGACTGAAACTAGCAAAAAACACTTGCGTCGCGCTTGGCGCTGCATTGCGCCGGGTGTAAGATAGGGCCAAAAATTTACAATTTGACAAACACTAATATAAACCAAGCGCTACTTAACCTGCTGACAATCAATGTATTTTCAATTTATGGAAAAGAGTAGCTTTGACGATTTAATTAAGTTAATTTCATTAACGAAAACTATGATGAAAAATGTTTGTCGACAACCTTTTTTTTTTTCACGACTAAAGGTGCGGTCACATTACACTTTTTAGTCCACTGACTTGCATTCAAACACATGCAAATATGAGTGACAGGAAACGCAAGCTCATGCGAAGAAGTTTCGTATTTTGCTGCGTTTCAAACATAAGACTGTAAAAAAAGATGAACAGCGTGTTTCTGCTTCCTTCCACTATAGAAAAATGAAGCCAAAACGTCCCAGTAATGGTCGTTTATGTCATTCGGAGCTTGAGCCTGCGCAGTAGTGATCCTGAGGTTGGGCCACAGTACCAAGGTCCCGCCCACACTCCCACTCTCACAGACTCAATTGTAAGCACAGCTGTCAATCAAGACTTTACACCCCTTTTTTGGCATCAAATAACTAACTAAAACCAAACTTATTGGAAAAATGAACACTTGAACATACGTCTGCGTGATAAGAACTACCTAAAAATGACAGAAACCATCTTTGGGAAAAAATAATTTGAAATGTAATTGGATTTTTTAGTTTGGCTCGTGTCCCATTCAATTACATGGAGAGGGTGGAGTTTAAGAACTGTACTGAAGCCACCCAACAGGGGGTGATCGAAATGCTCTGGCTTCACTTTTCAGGACTTGTGCGGCACACTTGGTTCCAAAGTTCTTGTTTGGTGAAATCTGATCTGCAAATTCGTAATAAATCGACTGCTTGCGATTGTGATTTTTTTTGCTGTTGAAAAACATTAATGGAATTTGGAATTAGGAATTTCCCTGCTTTAATCTTTGAGGGAAGTTTCTTGTTTTACCAGCTTTTGTAATGTAGAGAGTGTGTTAATTTATATGATAAATAGCCACTAATAAATAAGGAAACTAGATGAGGTCAAATAAACCATGCGTATGAGTTGACATTCTCTTGATTTGTGCTTATAGGTGAAAGTGCAATAATTCTGATGAAATATAAAAATAATTTTCTAAAATGACGACAATCGTTATGATTATAATTTTGAGCAAAATAATCATGACGAAATGTGACTAAGTTTTCATTGACTAAAACTAGACTAAAATGGCCAGACATTTAGCTGACTAAAACTTGACTAAACAAAAACAGGACAAGGCTGGACTAAAAACTAAAAAGTACATTTGACACAGGACTGAGACTAAGACTAAATTAAAAAATAGTAATAACTCCTTTTGAGATACTGTTCAAAAGTTTGGGTTTGAAATCGGGGGTAAGATTCTGTAATATTTTTTTTTAAAAAGAAGTCCCTTATGCTCACCCAGGCTGTATTGATTTGATCCAAAAAAAAGAGGATTTTTAAAATAACTGTTTTCTATTGTAATATATTATATTGATAATTTATTCCTGTGATGGCAAAGCTGATTTTTAGCATCATTACTCCAGTCTTCAGTGTCACATGATCCTTCAGAAGTCATTTGAATATATGATCAAGAAACATTTAATATTATTATTATTATCAATGTTGAAAACAGTTGTGCTGCTTAATATTTTTGTGGAAGATAATATTTTTTTCAGGATTATGTGATGAATAGAAAAGAACAGATTTTATTTTAAATAAAATTTATTTTGTAACATTATAAATTCCACTTTAATTGCTTTTTTAGCTAAGTAAAAGTATTTGTAAAAATATATATATATATATCTTCCTGACCCCAAACTTTTGAATAAACCATAATGTGGTTCTCTCATTCATGATATTCAAACAAAAATTTGTAAATTTGTAAGTATTCACATTGTTGTACTGCCTTTTCCCAATTTATTCTGATAAAAAAGCAGTATGATAATGAGTATGATTGTCATTACTGTATAAAAGTAATGTAAATTTAATCAGAGTAACCAAATATAATTTCATATAATTTACATTTAAAAAATGTTTTGATACTGGGAAGAAATATGACCCTGACCTGAGATTCTTGAGATTCATCCATGTACTGAAATAGACTAGGAAACATTAACAGTGTAGACATCACTGGAGAGACTATGATGATACAAAAAAACAAAAAACAATCACACACACAAAGGTTTACTCCCATTTACACATTACAAACATGTAAACTGAAGATTTCAATGACTACACCGAAGCAGTATCGGTACACAGAGGAAAAAAGACCAAGGTTGTGGGCAGGTTACGGGAAAATGAGGAAATAAACCCATTTAGAGGTAAAGAGGTGGAGTGAGGTAGACAGGGAGAGAGGAAAACAATTTCTGATCAAGAAAAGAGGAACACAATAGTTTAACGCAGAAAGAAAAGATTTCTGGGGAAAAAAACTGTAATGTAAAGTAACGAGAAGAGGAGGGGAAGTGTTAATGAGGTCGGAGAACTACTAATAAGATATGAAATGGAATTAAAAAGTGACTAATGAAAGTGTGTGCGCTTCCTATGACTGTGTATGGGGCATATATGTGTATAGTGTATGTGTGTGTGGAGACACTAATGGAATGTTTTTAAACCCACTTGCAAGACATACGGAAGAGAAACGTACAACCCCAAAATACTCTAGAGCCAGACATAAAAATAAAACGAAAAAGCCCATTTTCAAGAAGCACTTTTGTTTCCCATATTCACCACTTAATAAAACATGATGACCATCCACGGAAAAAAAAACCCCAAGGACATTGTCAAAATGTGTATGTGTGTTTCCATATGGCAGCTTGTATAAAACTATTCCCAGACCAAAACACATAAAAAAAAGAATCTCTTAAAGTGACAAAAGAGTGTCAGAATGATCAATTTTTCTGCAAACATACTCCATTGCAGTTTATATTTCGCCTCTTTCCAGATCTGACAGTTATTGATATCATGAGAAAATAAGAAAAACCACCTGCCCTCAGACCAAAATATATCCCCCGGTTTCACAGACAAGGCTTAAATCTAGTCCCAGACTAAAATGCATGTTTTAACTGTTTTAACTGAAAGCAATTTGCTCTGATATATCTTAAAATATGTCAGTACAATTGTTTTGTCTCAAGATGCACACCAGTAATGTTTTTTTCTAAAACATGTTCATAAAAGCTACTTAAATGTCCTAATTGAACTAAGGCCTAATCCTGGCTTAATCTAAGCCATGTCTGTGAAACCAGACCATTGTGTTAGAGCTCCGGTTTAAAACGCAGAATATTCACTGTTATGATGCGAGAGAAAGGCTAATTCTCAACTATAATAATCATTTATCCTTAAGCTGGTGTTTGAATGAGATAACAGGTTTTTCCAAGACACTATGACCATAATGTCCTCGATTCCACATCTACATTTGCAGACAGGATAGACAGGTGCTTGTTGCATCCCCAAATCCTTGAGCTGCACCAAGCGACTGGCAAACTAAAGCCCTGCCCAAACACTCCTGTTTCCGCAGGGCAGTGGTACAGTCTAACAGAGTTGGCCTTCTATGTTGTCATAGCAACAAGCGCCATAATTCTGCCTATAGAAAGTCATTACAACCACTATCAATAGTAAAAGAAATCACATCCAACACTCTTTCTATAGAGAATCCCTATTCTGTAGCATCTCATCTCTTCAGCAGCTCATATTTTTTTTAAAACCCTGCAAGGAACACAAACGGTTTGAAACATTATACTGTGGGAATATATCAGTATTATCTGGGTCAGTTTATTTATTTATTTTCTTTGGTCAGATCTAATAAATATTCAAAACATAATGCAGTTCACACATACAATGACTTGAATACACCTGTTCTATGATAAGCAGGTTTTTAATTAAAATTCATTTTGGGTAGCATTGAGCCAAAAATGTCAAGATGATACAACTGTCCTGATATCATAATGAAGAAACATTATGACAGAAAAAATCATTATTAAGCAGCTTGGCTATATTTTATAAAAACATTCAAATCAAAAGTCATGTGGTGCAACCAACATGCAGAAATTGTTTTAATATAACAGGAAATTATATCATTGAGGACCCTGCAAACCCACGTGACTGAATGAGTAAAATATCAGATAATTTGACAAACTTTCAGTTCAGTTTTTAAAATTAGATGTCATATGGTGCAACTCCCCGAAAACTGATATTATTGATTGATATTTATAATTTAATAATGATATCTGTTTTTTTTTTAAACTCATAGTGCAACAAAAATAGCTTTTAAGTATTTACTTGATAATTACATCACATGACATTTTAATATCATTAAGTTTAAAATATTCTTAAAAAATCTTTAAAATATTTTTTCCAAAACCACATGAAATTAATAGGAATACAGAGAGAATATTTTTTTAACAACTTAGTGTTTTAAACTAGAGTTTTAAAAGACATTTCATTTACTTTATCATGGACACACTTATTTGTCATTGACACATGCTATGTTATTGTATTGTATAGTGTGTGTGTGTGTGTGTGTGTGTGTGTGTGTGTGTGTGTGTGTGTGTGTGTGTGTGTAATTGAGAGAGAGAGAGAGAGAGAGAGAGAGAGAGAGAGAGAGAGAGAGAGAGAGAGAGAGAGAGAGAGAGAGAGAGAGAGAGAGAGAGAGAGAGAGAGAGAGAGAGAGAGAGAGAGAGAGAGAGAGAGAAATATAAAAAAAAATCCCAAAACTAAAATAAAAAGAACCGTCATGTCAAGTTAACCATACTTCTCCTCTGTAGTCTCTGGTAGGATATTTAGAGACACAGAAACTGACAGCATGTGAACAGGAAGAACAAGTACTCCAAACAGAACAACAGAGAGTAGAATGAAACGAGAGAAAGTGACCTTTACTAACAGATATTTACATCTGCAAACTCAATATCAAAATAAACACACTGCTAAACCATTGCGCTACACCACCTGTCAAGCATTCCTCAAGCACAGAGACATAAAGGCTCGGGATTATACCAAGAAATACCTGGGGTTTACATTAAGCTATCGCCATCATAACATTATCAGGAAGAACAATGGCAGTCCTAAAACAGCCTAAAAGCTGAACAAATGTGCCGTCCCAGAATACACAAGAGGATTCAATCGTCCTAAAAACACTGGATGTTTGTGAGATGGTGCGTCCTGGTGTTTGCTAACAGACATGGCTGATGTGCATGTTTGGATTTCTAGAAATAAGATAACGAGAAGGAAAACATATCTTTAGACTGTCCCCTGCCACTGTGGGTGTGAAATCTCTGTGCTATTTGTGTGTGTGTGTGTGTGTGTGTGTGTGTGTGTGTGTGTGTTTGTACCATAATTCCTGTGAGCAAACACACTCCCTTGCCACAGTAGGTGTGAGGCACCATGTCTCCATATCCAATGGAGAGGAAGGTGATGGAGATGAGCCACATGGCACCCAAAAAATTACTGGTCACATCCTGAGCATCATGGTACCTGAGAGAGAAATAAAGAAGCAGCGGTTCAGTCTGGAAAGATTTGATTTTTGAAAGCTACTTTGAACAAGGTTCTGGCTGTGGAAGGTATGCAATAACTGGATGTGAAATAGGCACAAATATCACATCAAAGTTTTCACATCAAATTATTTCATCCATTTCCATCCCTTAATCTGATCTGCAAAGCACTTTGAAGGAAATTCTAGAAAGTCTAAGTGTTTGCCCAGAGGCCTGTCGAGAAACTTTGAGAAGGTTCTTAAATGTTTGTTATAAATTTGATGCAGCAAAAAAATACAAATAAATCCTCCCTGAGAACATCTCAATAATGGCAAACCAATACAAAAACAAAACCAAACTAAAATAAAAAATAAATAAAACTTAATAAAATAAAACTTAATAAAATAAAAACAACAAAATAAAAAAGAAAACACGTTTGTAGCCCATCTCTCAGTCCTACTTTACGCGTTAAAGGAGAACTCCGGTCAATTTTAACATTGAGCTCATTTTTTTGTACATTTGGAGTGCTGTCAATACAGAGAACAACGACAAAAATCGGTGTTGCCTACACCGAGTTATTCTATTTTTAAAATTTGCACCCTGTTGACTTCAATGGGGCAATGTTTAAACCTTATTTTATTTTAGTTTAGTTACCAATGATCACGCGCGTGAACTCGGCAATCGACTACTTTGGACTTCAACCGAAAAACAGGATGTAAACAGGTATTTGCGCTGGCTTAAATAACATAATTTTTATACATATCTTTTAAATCTACCGCAGTCAGATCCACTTGTGTTCACTCAGAAGGAATCACTCACATTTTCTGTGCACTTGTAATGACACATCAAGGATGTTAAGAGGCTAAAAGCAGGTTTAAATATTGCCCCATTGAAGTCAACAGGGTGCAAATTTTAAAAATAGAATAACTCGGTGTAGGCAACACCGATTTTTGTCGTTGTTCTCTGTATTGACAGCACTCCAAATGTACAATAAAATGAGCTCAATGTTAAAATTGACCGGAGTTCTCCTTTAAGTCAAGGTAACAACATTAAAGGTGCAGTATGTAATACCGACAGTTAGTGGTTGAAATGGGTACTGCCGTCCAAATTCAAAATATTGGAGAGTTGTTTCCAATGCCCCCTCCTCCTCGACACTCACGTGGGTTGCCAGATTAAAGGCCCGTTCACACCAAGAACAATAACTATAAAGATAACTATATTAGCGTCCACACCAGCGGAAAATATCGTTCTGTTTATTCAAAATGCGAGCTTGTCTGCCGCTTTAAATGCTCAAGCTCATTACAGCAGGATGGATTCTGATTGGCTGTCAATGTTTTTATTGTTCATCAGCTGGAAAAAATCATTCTGAAAGTGATTCCAACGATATAGTTTCTCTGTGCTGTTATCGTTATAGGTGTGATGTGAACTTTGCTATTCTTTAATATTGAAAACGATTTTTAGAATTATATCTTTATCGTTATCTTTATAGTAATCGTCTTTGGTGTGAACGGACCTTTAAGGAGACACAACATGAACGAGTACAATTGTAAGTTGATTAGGTAATGTACATGTTTTTTTTTCTTTTCTTTTTATTGTCAAGGCTTTTTAGGTCAGGTCAAATTTGCGATCTCTGTCCCAGTTCATTTGCTGGATTCCATGGCTGCAATACGCTGGGTTTTCCGTCAACTGACAACCGAGGGTGTTAAAATAGGCTACTATTGGGAAAATTGGGAGTGGGCGGAATCCCACAGATCAGAACAAAACAAACATTCCGACACGGAACGCACATTTCAGAGAAGAATAACTGGCTGTAGCATTGTTTTTCAGAGAAACAAGTATTTGAACTTAGCATGTTTCCTGAATCTCTGCAAATATGTTATGGTATTTTATTTAGTACAGTCAAAAAAATTGCATACAGCATCTTTATAAAAAGGAATGACATTTCAGACTATTTTGATGAATACAAATATTTTCCATTTTGAAAAATAAATGCTTTCACAAATTCTCTACAGAGCACTTTGAAAGAGAGAGCAGGCGTATTAAAGACTCCCTGAAGCTCAATATGACACTAACAACACCAAGGTCGTAGGCTACTGTAGGTTTGATTCCAAGGAAACCCAAAAACTGATCAATAAATATGTAAACAATGTGATTTATTTTTTACTAACTTGAACTAATGAGTTGAGCAGAATAAGACCAATAATGTATATTAAGAACATAAATAAAACCAATTTCATGTTGACTGCAACAGAAGAAAATCAAAGCCTTTTTTGTTATTTGTACAGTAGCATCAGTTTCTTTAAGTCCTCTTAAGGCATCATAGCAACTTCCCAAGAATATAGTTTACAAAACAAGTTCATCCAGTCAGGGGGAGGTCTAAAGCCCACTGTGTGCATGCCGGACTGAGTAAGAGCAGCATACAGCCTGCAGGGAGACTCCTCCTCTGGAAAGGGCCTTTAAAATGATGACTTTGAGTGCAGTGCATATAAATAGACCAGATCCCTGTAGGCTCATCTCACAACGACTCTGCCCTGATCACTTGTGGCAGTTCAAATGCGCAAACCGTCACTCATATCGTGCTGCTCGAGCCTACCGCTATCAAAACAATCATCAAACCTCAGGCCCCCAATCCGGGGAACCCTCGATATTTTAAAGCGTATACCCCGAGACTAACACACATCCAGAGTTTGTAACCATGGAAACACGCCTGGCAGAGTCGGAAACACCCACTCATTGGCCTGAGGGCCTAGTTTATCCCGCGACCCTTTTAAGATGCAACATGGGAAATCTGTTGATGTACGTCGCGATTGGTTGCTACCCGGAGTGCATATGTGTCTGGAAAAAGGGGAAAGCTGAAAAAAAGGGGAAGGTTTCAGAAACAAGGGTGTGAATGAAAGTGCTCCTTATCTGTCTCTTTCTCTCTGGTCTCTCTCAGAACAGCAGACGTGTAAAAGCGAGTGTTCGCACACCTCAAGCGGTGTGTTGTCATCCAGGCAGTGCCACTTATTGGTGGGGATTCAGGTGAGTCCTCATTAAGCATTAGAAACTTGACAGCGTCTAGACACAATGGCGCAGTTCCATACACAATGATTAATTTGTTCATTCTTCCTCACGTTCGTTCTCTCTCTCACCTCTCACACACTCTTACGGTCCAGGCAGCGATGATCCACAGGGAGATGCTGAAGACTAGCAGCACCGTGCCTGGGCATATGGTCATCAGGGTCTTCATCACAAACCGTGTGTTAAAGTGCACCTGAAAAGAGAAAAACAACCAGTCGTGTGATTCATTTCAGTCTGGATTTACCAGTTTTAGTTACACAAGCAACAAGTTGCAAGAAGCTTTACCTGATGGATATGAGCAGTTTAGCTTTATATCAAGAATGTGAATTTTTCATTTTAATTAGGTTTTCATATATATATATATATATATATATATATATATATATATATATATATATATATATATATATATATATATATATATATATATATATATATACAGTGTTCGAATTGAGGGGGGGCTGGGGGGGTCCGGGACCCCCCATAAGCATCAAGGGACCCCCCATAAGGCCCCAAAAAATTACCTTGGGGGGTCCCCTGGTTTTTCATTAAAACTACTAGAAACATAATTTATTAGGTAATATATATATATATATATATATATATATATATATATTATCAAAGTATTGCGCTGCCGCTGCATTAGAAAGTAATTCAAATTAGATTTGCGTCTGAAAAGACGCTCAAGTGCGCCACACGCTGTTTTCTGAAGGAATTTACAGACTGTTGAATTTATAAACAGATACATTTTATTTATCGTGCCATTTATACGGCAAAAATAGTTGTTGTTTTTTTTGCGTGTAAATGATACGCACTGCAAACCCCTTGGGTAGGATTAGGGGTGTGGAGTCCGTGTGTATTACACGCCATAAAGTGCGTATCATATGCACGCAAAAACTATTTTTGGAGAATAAATGGTACGAGAAATAAATTTCGTGCTATAAATAAGCACTTTCATGAGAGTCTGGCAGAGTGGATCCTCATTTTCACCTCACGATGACAGTAAGATAATATTAATATTTCTTTCTTTTATGATTGTTTGATAATTTACTGATCTGAATAGAATTTCGACTTTAACGCTTGTCCGGGACACGTGCGTGTGTTTTTTAAGGGACAAGTGAAAGAGAATTGTACTTGCCCAACCGGACAAATGCCCTTATTAAAACAATTTTCAATATAAAAAAAAAATAAAATAAGAAATAACGTACTTGGTTACTAACGTAACCTCAGTTCCCTGAGAGTAAGGAAATAGTATAGAGAGTAAAAATTAGGGAAAGAAATGCCCTTTATAAAGATAAAAAAAAAAATATTCTGATAAGAGTGTTTTCCAACAGTGATGTAATGAAACATTGACAATTTAAGTTTGAAGGGAGTAAAGCCTCTGTTTAGGCTGGAAATGTAATTTTGACAAAAGAAGAACTTTTATTTTAAATAAATCTTAATTTTAAATCAGCCTACTTCAGTGTGATATTTTATCATATTATCATGCTTAACACTGAGAATTTGAATAATTGAAATGTGATGATCAGATGCAGATATCTAAATCAGAGAATATCATATAGGTTCGGGAGGTTGGCGGGTGGATTATTTATTTTTAACAGCAGGTTCGGGGGACTCAAAGTGCACCAGATTAATGAATTTATCTTTAAAATGTACAAAATTTTCTTACCGGGGGGGCATGCCCCCGGACCCCCCTAGAGGCACCGAGCTCAACCCGCAAAAATACTGTGCGAAACACAGTAGGCTATATGATTGTCTACGAAAAATACACATTTAATTATCTTATTAAGATACATGATCGGGATATTACCACCTACGCCTCGTTTTGAGCCAGGAAAAACCCGGATTATTACATATATTTTGGGTGGAAAAAAGTCTTTGTTCATCAATTTTATGATTATTGTATGAGTATTATATGACATAAATAAATGAAAATATGTATATTATTACGTTTTTTTTTTGTTGGGGGGGGGGGACCCCCCAAGAGCTTTGACACAATTCGAACACTGTATATATATATATATATAAATATATATATGCAAAAGCCTCTAAGTGCCATCTGAAATTTTCTTCTAGGATGATCATTTTTATCAAGCTTGTATATTTAAGTTCAGCAAATTCACTTAAATGGCAATGAAAATTACCTATTAAATGTCATTTAAGTGAAATTACTGAACTTAAATATACGAGCTTGATAAAAATGATCATTCTAGAAGAAAATTTCAGGTGGTACTTAGAGGCTTTTGCATCTGAACTCTTCATATATATATATATATATATATATATATATATATATATATATATATATATATATATATATATATATATATATATATATATATATATATATATACAGTACCGGTCAAAAGTTTTTTGTACTAAGTACTATTTTAATGTTTTTGAAAGAAGTCTCTTATGTTCATCAAGCCTGCATTTATTTGATCAAAAACACAGTAATATTGTGATGTCAAAGCAGAATTTTCAGCATCATTACTCCAGTCTTTAGTGTCACCTGATCCTTCATAAATCATTTTAATGCTGATTTGATACTCAGTTATTTTGATGTATTTGATAAACAGTTGCTGCCTAATATTTTTTTGGAACCTGTGATACTTTTTTCAGGATTCATTGGTGAATAAAAAGTTAAAAAGAACAACATTTATTCAAAATAGAAATATTTTCTAACAATAGAAATCTTTACTATCCTTGCTGGATTAAATTAAAATTTCTAAAAAAAAAAAAAAAAAAAACATTACTGACCCCAAAACCTTTGAACGGTAGTGTATATTATTACAAAGGATTTCTATTTTAAAAAAAAATGCTGTTTATTATTGTTTATTCATCAAAGAATCCTGAAAAAAGTATTACTGGTTATAAAAAAAAAACATTAAGCAGCACAACTGTTTCCAACATTAATAATAAATCAGCATATTAGAATGATTTCTGAAGGATCATGTGACACTGAATATTGTAGTAATAGCTAATTTTTTGTAAATATTATATATAATATTTTTTTTTTAAATTAGCCATTACTCCAATATTCATAAAATGAATATATATATATATATTAAGATCTACATACATATTTGATATTGATCAAACTAAACAGTAAAACTTAACAGTTTATATTTCAATATAGTTTCTATATAATAAATGCAAATAAATGCAAAGATACATCTTTTACACAGATTTCTTTCCAAATAGATATATTCTTGCATTGTATTTAATGTCTTTATATGCATTTTCTCTCAAAAACTAGCTGCTGTGGTGATGAGATGGGTCCCAATAGTCCCTGTGGTGGTCTTTTTCAAATTAAGAGCATCAAAAGATCATGTTTGACCTTATATTTTTCCCACCGGTTGCACTAGGAAGTTAAAACAGCTGTTTTAGATCAAAGGTTGTTCAGTGTCTTTGTTCAAAAGTAAAGACTGTGACCTGAAATATCATAATTTATGTGAAATACTGGGTGTCCTGACTGAAATTTAACAGAAGCCCTTCAATGTTTTCATTTTCAGCGCAGACTGATTCTAATGCAGCTCTTAGAGATCTCTGAGCTAAGTTGGGCCACACGATCATTAATGATAAAACAGCACATGAGAGGAAAGATAATTTGCATTTACATCTCTTTGAAACAAGAGCTTCTCTCAAAGGACAAAGTGATTACCCTCTCCAATCAGCCATTCAAATTAAAGTACATCAGGACTCTTTTCACCTGTTTTGGATTATTTCAATGGCACCGAAAGGACAAAACTCAAACTTTGAACTATCAAACACTTGACAGCCACGGCAGTCATTTTTCAACCTCTCTTAAGCACAAAGCTGAAGAGATACACAATATTCAGAGACATCAATCAGCCATCTAAAGGAGAGCAGAGATAAACCTGCTTGAAAAACACACAGCCATCAATCATAAAATCCATTACAGCAGAATATTCATCAGTCACATCAACTGACACCGAGCTGTGATGCTGCATCCTAACAATGCAAAAACAATTAGATTAAGCTCCTGTCCAACACTGACCTTCAAAATAAGGTTCGTCTTAATGCTAGTTCACTCTGACCCAACAAATCCCAACACACACACCAAATAGCAAGTGGGTTTCGTTGGATCCAGGGGAGTAAATGTAGCAACACTACTAGCATTACTTTTAGTAAAATGCATTACAGTATAGCTTAGCTGTTATAATAATGTAGCTTTTTCAGTAACAAGCCACTTTTTTCCAATAAGTACAGCATAGAATAACAATGTCATATTGTCACATTTTATGTCACATTGTGTTGTACACTAAGCATTACGGTTTGATTCGTTTTAGTGAATCAGTTCAATCATAAGATGCATGTAAATCATCCGGTTTCCAAAAGAAACTATTCCCAGATTTAAGTCTCTCTTGTGCCGAAGGGCATTTGCAGCCGTTTTGCCTTTTTTATAATAAAATATTTAGTTAAATGCTGCTGTTTGTATATTTTCAACTAATTTATATTGTTGTTTATTTAGGGCAAATTAACCTGTAAATTTAGCTTGTAATCAAGATTCAGTTAAAACCCCCTATTGCTTTTGAGAATTTTTTTCAGATAAAATTAAGATTGATTGAATAATAATAATAATAATAATAATATATATATATATATATATATATATATATATATATATATATATATATATATATATAGTTCTTTATATATATATAAATATATAAAGGTGTGTGTCACCTTAAAGGGATAGTTAACCCAAAAAAAAATTCTGTCATAAAAGCTAAATAAAAAGAAAAAAAAAAGATACATTTAAATATCTAAAACTATCCCTTTAAGTAGCTTCAATGTTGTCAGTTACTTCATTAATAATTTTTCTTATGGGTCTTGAAACCCTGCAGAAGTTCTGCAAAAGGATGCTTGGAGGTAAAAAAAAAAAAAAAAAAGTTTAAAGAAAAATAATGTAGAAAAGACAGTTCTGTATTTCTTCACATTTATACAGCTAACCATTCTCGTATGGTGGGTAGTCAACTTGATAGAAAATAAAGATTTTCAAGATAACATTTAATACAAAATTATAATATTCATATTTACAGTACAAATGGGTCTGTATACATAGCAGCCTTTTTAGGAAAGGGGTCCCTAGTAAAGGGATCATTATATTTGAAAGTCCATGGAACTGAAAAGTTTGAAACTCTTTGTTTATCTGACCATTAGACTGTAGTGTAACTAGTTTTCATTTTTAGTAGCTTGTAGCAGTTTTAAAGTAGCTTCCCCAAAACTGGCTGGATCAGTGTGTTAACCATGTTGCTGTTTTGTGGGTAAGTGTGAACCAGCCTATAAATGTAGAATCTTTAAACTGTCAGTAAAGCTGAAAGGTTCATCTTTCTCAAGAGACTGAACAAACCACATAAATCCACACAAAACCTCTTTCCTCTAGCGCAGAAAACCACAGGCCTCAATGCTCATGACTGTCCACATAAAAGGGAACTAAAACACAATAGGGGTTCAATCTTCAGCTGGCTGGCAGGAGCCGCCACTGGCATGTCATGTGACCTGTCAGTGCCGGCAGGAGCCGCCACTGGCATTTCACGTGACCTGTCAGTGGCTGGTTGGCATACAGTCTGATTCTGGCATATCACGTGACCTGTCAGTGGCTGGTTGGCGTCTGCCAGTCTGATTCTGGCATTTTACGTGACCTGTCAGTGGCTGGTTGGCATACAGTCTGATTCTGGCATTTCACGTGACCTGTCAGTGGCTGGTTGGCGTCTGCCAGTCTGATTCTGGCATTTCACGTGACCTGTCAGTGGCTGGTTGGCGTTTGCCAGTCTGATTCTGGCATTTCACGTGACCTGTCAGTGGCTGGTTGGCATCTGCCAGTCTGATTCTGGCATTTCACGTGACCTGTCAGTGGCTGGTTGGCGTTTGCCAGTCTGATTCTGGCATTTCACGTGACCTGTCAGTGGCTGGTTGGCGTCTGCCAGTCTGATTCTGGCATTTCACGTGACCTGTCAGTGGCTGGTTGGCGTCTGCCAGTCTGATTCTGGATTTTCACGTGACCTGTCAGTGGCTGGTTGGCGTCTGCCAGTCTGATTCTGGCATTTCACGTGACCTGTCAGTGGCTGGTTGGCGTCTGCCAGTCTGATTCTGGATTTTCACGTGACCTGTCAGTGGCTGGTTGGCGTCTGCCAGTCTGATTCTGGCATTTCACGTGACCTGTCAGTGGCTGGTTGGCGTCTGCCAGTCTGATTCTGGCATTTCACGTGACCTGTCAGTGGCTGGTTGGCGTCTGCCAGTCTGATTCTGGCATTTCACGTGACCTGTCAGTGGCTGGTTGGCGTCTGCCAGTCTGATTCTGGATTTTCAAGTGACCTGTCAGTGGCTGGTTGGCGTCTGCCAGTCTGATTTTGGCATTTCACGTGACCTGTCAGTGGCTGGTTGGCGTCTGCCAGTCTGAATCTGGCATTTCACGTGACCTGTCAGTGGCTGGTTGGCGTCTGCCAGTCTGATTCTGGCATTTCACGTGACCTGTCAGTGGCTGGTTGGCATACAGTCTGATTCTGGCATTTCACGTGACCTGTCAGTGGCTGGTTGGCGTCTGCCAGTCTGATTCTGGCATTTCACGTGACCTGTCAGTGGCTGGTTGGCGTTTGCCAGTCTGATTCTGGCATTTCACGTGACCTGTCAGTGGCTGGTTGGCGTCTGCCAGTCTGATTCTGGCATTTCACGTGACCTGTCAGTGGCTGGTTGGCATCTGCCAGTCTGATTCTGGAATTTCACGTGACCTGTCAGTGGCTGGTTGACATACAGTCTGATTCTGGCATTTCACGTGACCTGTCAGTGGCTGGTTGGCGTCTGCCAGTCTGATTCTGGCATTTCACGTGACCTGTCAGTGGCTGGTTGGCGTCTGCCAGTCTGATTCTGGCATTTCACGTGACCTGTCAGTGGCTGGTTGGCGTCTGCCAGTCTGATTCTGGATTTTCACGTGACCTGTCAGTGGCTGGTTGGCGTCTGCCAGTCTGATTCTGGCATTTCACGTGACCTGTCAGTGGCTGGTTGGCGTCTGCCAGTCTGAATCTGGCATTTCACGTGACCTGTCAGTGGCTGGTTGGCATCTGCCAGTCTGAATCTGGCATTTCACGTGACATGTCAGTGGCTGGTTGGTGTCTGCCAGTCTGATTCTGGCATTTCACGTGACCATAAAAAGAAAACAATGTATTTCCTTACAGCGAGAGTGTCAGACAACGCGTTATACACGCAGTTCAGCGCGGCTGACTGGATTGAGCGCCCAGCAAAGCGTCAGTAAGCAACCAGTCTGATCACGTCCATTTTAACTGGTTTAATTGGGATAAAATTCTCTAAAACATAACTAATACTAAATAATAGATGCATGAGATTCCATTCATAAAAAGGAAACAATGTATTTCCTTGCAGCGAGAGTGTCAGACAACGCGTTATACACGCAGTTCAGCCGCGGCTGACTGGATTGAGCATCCGGTAAAGCGTCAGTAAGCAACCAGTCTGATCACATCCATTTTAACTGGTTTAATTGGGATAAAATTCCATAAAACATCACTAATTCTAAATTATAGATGCACGAGATTCCATTCATAAAAAGAAAACAATGTATTTCCTTACAGCGAGAGTGTCAGACAACGCGTTATACACGCAGTTCAGCCGCGGCTGACTGGATTGAGCATCCGGTAAAGCGTCAGTAAGCAACCAGTCTGATCACATCCATTTTAACTGGTTTAATTGGGATAAAATTCCATAAAACATCACTAATTCTAAATTATAGATGCACGAGATTCCATTCATAAAAAGAAAACAATGTATTTCCTTACAGCGAGAGTGTCAGACAACGCGTTATACACGCAGTTCAGCCGCGGCTGACTGGATTGAGCATCCGGTAAAGCGTCAGTAAGCAACCAGTCTGATCACGTCCATTTTAACTGGTTTAATTGGGATAAAATGTTCTAAAACATCACTAATACTAAATTATAGATGCACGAGATTCCATTCATAAAAAGAAAACAATGTATTTCCTTACAGCGAGAGTGTCAGACAACGCGTTATACACGCAGTTCAGCCGCGGCTGACTGGATTGAGCATCCGGTAAAGCGTCAATAAGCAACCAGTCTGATCACGTCCATTTTAACTGGTTTAATTGGGATAAAATTCTCTAAAACATTACTTATACTAAATAATAGATGAATGAGATTCCATTCATAAAAATAAAACAATGTATTACCTTACAGCGAGAGTTTCAGACAACGCGTTATACACGCAGTTCAGCTGACTGGACTGAGCGTCAGTAAGCAACCAGTCTGAATTCTCTAAAATGCCAATCATGCAAAAGAACATAATCATATCAACAGATGCATAATACACGAGCTAGAGAGGGAGGAACATACAAAACAGATAAACTGGCAAAAATCAATGGTTTCTGAAACTTGCAAAAGGCAGACTGCCAGACAATAGCCAACCACTGGCAGGTCACGTGATATACCAGAATCACGGTCACGTGACATGCCAGTGGCGGCTCCTGCCAGCCATCTGAAGATTGAACCCCCACTCCTAAAACATAAAGAGGATGTATTTATTGAATCTGGGCGCAAGAGGGGAATTGAAGATAGACAGTAAGTGAAAAACCTGACCAGTTGATGAGGTTTGGACTAGTTGGTCTATAATACCTGAAGAAAGCTAGCTGTTAGCATTCTCATTCATCTCAATGGCAGTTGCTTGGAAAGTGTAGAACCCTCCAGAAGTATGTGATTTCATGCTTTTAAGAGACCTTCGAACAGGAATCAGGCGATGTGTTACTTGCAAATATATTATTTAGTCAGAATTCACTGCTATCAACCAACAGAGGCTACTGGAACCATTCTAACTAGCCAAAAGAACGTAAACAACAAGAAAAGGAAAACCACACTCAGAATCAAATGCTGCACATTTAATTAACACCCTAAATTCTCAGTTTTTAATCATTGGGTTGACCTCTGACCTTGTTGAGTGCCCCTATGCTGCGGGAGGAGGCGTCGGTGAAGAGCTTGCTATGTAGCAGCATGACTCTGGCGATGAGGTAGAGTCTAAGGAACATGGGTACAGACAGCACCATGTCTAGATCTGCCTCCGCCTGCGAGGGAGCGTAGGAGAAGGCCAGCCGTGCCCGCCACATAAACTTGAAGTCCCCCGGCACCGGGTGAACCGCCGAAACGATCAGCTCCAGAGCGATGAGCAGCACTCTCTCCATGGTCATGGCGATCCGCCAGTCGTCCGCACCATTGTCAATGACAAAGAGCTGAAGGGGAAAAGTCAGAATGGGAATGTTAAACAATGCAAATTGAGCAGAGTTTCCCGGCAAAGTTTCAATTTGCTTAATGGATATCAAATTTATATTAAAATGTAAAGAAGTGCCCAATGGAACACAGCAGCCACTAGCTGTGACAGTGATATAACACAAAGAAATAAAACCAAACCCCCATAAAAACTATATATATATATATATATATAATGTTTATACAATTTTACACAAGAATAAAAAATAAAAATACAGATAGAAAAATAAAATAAAATAAAATAAAATCCAGAATCGTGCTAAAATCCAAAAATGGAACTTCTAATACATTTTTCATTTGAGATATGGCTATGTGTAATATATGTTGAAGAAAATAGTAAAGTACTGTTACG
Source organism: Scardinius erythrophthalmus (assembly GCF_964197995.2). Classification (NCBI taxonomy): domain Eukaryota; kingdom Metazoa; phylum Chordata; class Actinopteri; order Cypriniformes; family Leuciscidae; genus Scardinius; species Scardinius erythrophthalmus. The sequence goes on from NC_138236.1 coordinate 18,591,245, forward strand.
GATGTGTGTTTTTTTGTGTTCTTTTATATTATGCATTTGTTCTTGTTTTGAATTTGTTTTGTCTGTGTGTCTGTGTGTCTGTGTGTGTGTGTGTGTGTGTGTGTGTGTGTGTGTGTGTGTGTGTGTGTGTGTGTGTGTGTGTGTGTGTGTGTGTGTGTGTGTGTGTGTGTGTGTGTGTGTGTGTGTGTGTGTGTGTGTGTGTTGTTTGTCCTGAGTAGCATCCTTTAACCAGCTGATTGATGGCTCTGCCAGTCTTCATTGGATTGGATGGCACTGATTGCGGCAGGTTTAAAACAATCTCTTCCGCTCTTCAACGAGCTGCTGCGACTTCGAGCCGGTCACACTTCTCCTGTCTCCCCACCAACAATGTTATTGTTTTATGACTGTTATATATTTTAAGAAGTGTTGGTGTCCTTTGTAACATTCGCTCTGTTTTGATAGTGTATTTAGGTTAATCAATTGGATTTTTCTTTGATCTCTAGAGGGAAGATATTTTGTCTTTTATTCATATTGACTTTTTGTTTGTTATTTTGGGCCGTGGGTCACCCTGAAGTTTATGCACCAAATGGTCATTCTTATGTTTCTCTGAAGCTTTCAATTTTATTTTTTATTTTTTTCAACATCTTAATAAAACATTTATCGTATAGCTGTTTTTTTCGTATGTGAATTTATTTTCTTTTTTTCTTAGTCTGAGCACTGGGCGGGGAGTCATGTTTAATTTTCCTGCTTTTTCTTTTTATTTATCGTGACTTAATCCTAGGTCGTAATAGTACACATAAATCATAATGTGAATTTGCTAAAAAAAAAAGAAATTCCAGAGGAAACTCATGGCTCAAAAATGCAAATTCTCTTCTGGATTTTAGAGCAAAACAAAACAAAAAAAATATATTATTTATAACTAAATAACTTGGCTTAATATCTAGACATAGGGCCCTATCTTGCACCCAGCGCAATTGTCTTTGCACACCGACGCATGTATCATTCCTATTTTGCACCCGGCGCACAGTGGACTTTTCCTTCGACAGACGCACGTCGGTAAATTAGGGAATGAACTTGCGCTCCCGGGGGCGGTTCAGCGAAAAGAGGAGGCGTGTTCCGGCGCAAACGTTCCCTGGTGCTATTTTGCAGTTCCAGAAAACAGTTCCACCACAGACCAAGAAAAACCTAGTCTAAAGTCAGTGGCGCGTTATTTAGATGCTATCTTAAGGGCGCATGCTTGGCCATAATGAAGCGTGTGCACAACGCGCATACACTTTGCTTCTCTCATTTACACACAGACGCAGCAGTTGCCATTTTTGCAAATCATACATAATTACAAGGAAAAATATTCCACATGAGGGAAATCATTGTGGTGAAAATGTGAAAAAATAGGCATAAATCTAGCTTACACATTTACCAAAAGTATTATAAGCCTGTTTAACTGAAGCTAATTTGGGTGGGTTTCTCCCATCCCCATACAATGTCACTTCTCTGTCTTTTACTCTTTGACGAGAATGTTGCTCTCCTCGGCTGTGAACCACTCCTGGCGCGCGCCTGGCAAATCCGCCGTTATAATAGCAATCCGCCATGGAACAAGCGCGCCTGCTTTTAAAGGGAATGTGAGATGACGCTCTGATTGGTTTATTTCACGTTACGCCCAAACCACACCTCTGAGTAATGTAGCTACTTCAGACCAACCCATTTTAGATTTGCATCGGGCGCAAGAGTCATTTATCCCGCCGGTATAATAGCAACAGCACCCGAGATCCGCCCACAAAGTTACTTGCGTTTCGCGCTTGATACTTGCGTTTCAGATCGTTAAAATAGGGCCCATAATGTCTAGAGTAAAATCTGATTGGTCCTTTTGCACTTCTAAAAGCCAGATGAGAATTAGCAGGGCCATGTGTTCCCTCAGAAATTTATAATGAGTTTTTGAGGCATGTCTGTGTGAAAATTAATAGTGAACAAAACAAGAAAGTACTCATAAACAATCATTTCAAATAACAAATGTATTCATAAATCAAAAAGTGCTATTCAAAAAACGTATTCGAATTTCCAGAGGCCCAAAAAAATGTAAAAGTCTCTTCCTGATTTTAGGACCAAACAGCTCTAATAAATAAAAATGTTCTTGTGTTGCATCGCCCAGTATTTTTGCTTTAAGCGTTGAGAGACAAATTGCTTGTCACGCTGTGCTACTTAGGGCAAAAGAATAAAAAGAGAAAAAACGAATGTTACATAACAACTTAAGACTAACTATTCATCATCCATTTAATCAAAAAACTTCAATTACAAATTAATAATTCAGATTACCTCATTAGAACAACTAATAAATAGAGCTGCCGTTCGACTAACTGAATGAGTAAAGTGTGCTCTCAGAAGCAGCGCAGGAGGCAAAATGAGAGGGAAAAAGATTGATGAGTCCCACAATGAGAACACGCTCAGATAGTCATTTTATCCTGCCAGGAACGCCAAACAGACAGAGCAATAAGCAAACAGAATTCCGCTGGCATAATGTGCACTGACAGTTATACGACTCTCTCTCTTTCTCTCGTTCTCTCTCCCAATGCAACTTCATGTCAGGCGGTGTATCAGCAGAGCCTAACGACGGAACGGGAAGCTAATTGTGCTGGCTGGCGGTGTTAGATGTGTTTAATGTTAATTGTAAGTGTTAGATTGGCGAGGTTTGTTTAATTGATAAGCAGAAGGCAAGCAGGGTTTTCCCCACTGAGACATACACACATCCACACACACACACCCACACACAGGGCTGCAAATGATTATACGGGAATCCTGAGAACTCATGAATGAATTCGGATATCTCTTCAGCTATATAGATGGCACTCTCGCCTATATCCATCGCAAGGTTGTGTCACAGCGCAACAGGTCTTTCTGGCATCTGAAGAAATTGTTTTGTTTATCTAATTGCTCGTGCATGTGTGCGTGCCTGACTCTGTGTGTGAAGGGCACCGTGCATGTCGTATGGCTGTAAAATGCGCATGTTTTTTTTTTTTTTTTCTGGAAAAGCCAGCCTCGTCATGGTGACTGTTGCCTAGGCGACAACATCAAAGACCAGCCAAGCTTAATTAGGATCCCCTGGTGAGAGAGGGAGAGAATGACTGTGTGTTTGTGTGTGTGTGTATGCAATCACAAAAGAGAGAGAGAGAGCATGAGGAAAGTGAGAGGGAGCGAGATAGAAAGGAGGTGAAAGGCAGGGAAAGAAGCCGAGAAAGAGAATGAATGTGCGGGAAAAATACACGCTTGTGGGTAGGTGGAAGGAGAATGAAAGAGAATGTGTGAGAGTGTGTGTGTGTGAGTGCATGTGAATCAGTGAGAGGCTTGTATGGATGGCTCTATGATTTATGAATAATGGTTGACGAATACGGGTCTTAATGACTGATATTGACATCTACAGTGGACTGTAGCTGATTAAATGTTGCTTTTTGTAAATAATATAGGAGACTGAGACAGAATACTGATGAACTTAAATTAACACAATATTACACTAAATTCACTAAAAATATTTTAAAAAGATGATTTGATTATTTTTGAACACTTTTTCATATGCAAAAATTCACTATAAAATACTTGAAAAGAGATACATATTAAATATTATTATAAATATAAATGTTTAAACATTTAGTAAACAGTGATGATAGCTACATTAAATTGATGAAAAATTTATTTCACACAATTTTTATTAAAAATTCTCTAAAAACATTTGAAAAATAATATGATTATCATTAGAATGTTAAAATGTTTAAACTTTTAAAAACATTAAATTGATTAAATAAAAAAACACTTTTTAAAACAAAATTAACAAAAAAAATTTAAAGCAGTTAAATGTTAAAATGTTATGAATATTAAATGGATCAAATCAACATTTATTTCAAAGAATATTTCCTCAAAGATTCACTAAAATATTTAAAAACATAATGTTTATTAAAACTTAAAATGTTTTAACATTTAATAACAATAAACAATAATAAAAAACAATGTTTAATCACATTACGCTCAGTGTTATTTTAGTGTCATTTATAGTTTTTTATTAGAGGTCCAACTCTAGTTTTTATTAATATTTTGAATTAGTTTTCATTTTTTTTTTTTTTCTGTTTTCAATTTAATTTTAGTTATAGTTTTAGTAATTTTGTTGAGCGTTTCGTCATTTTTCTTAGTTTTATTTCAACAAATAATGAAAAATGTTTTACGGTTTTAACCCTGGTTACGCTCAACATATTTAGACAAATATCAACTCAAAATTGTCCATTTATCAGTTCACAACAAACACATATTGGCTCAAAACAGCCAAATAGCCTATTTCATTACATGGCTCCTTCCATATTTCTGAAATTTGCTGAAAATCGTCAAAATCTTTGTCTGCAGATAAATGGTTCTCGTTTCTGTAAATCTTTGCGTTTATGAGTAATCGTGGGAACGTTCCACGTAACTTTGAGGGGAAAAAAAGAAATGCTAAAAATGCTGAAATCTCCTTTTTCTCCATCATCATCTCTCCCTTTCCTCTTCCGCACGTTACTCCTAATTCATCTCTCCACTACCTCGCCCCCTCCCCCCATCACCCATCCTGTCGTTCTTTTTTGGGCCAAATCGCCACCAGGATATGCTGAATAATTAAATTCCATTAGTTAAGGTAATCAGTCAACATGAGTGACTGGACCGAGCTGCTTCTCTAAACCCATCAGAGAGAGAAAGAGAGGAGACGAGAGAGAGAGAAACCCAGAACCTCCCAACAAATGAGGGCCAGAGCCAATTAGGAAAAATTAGGGAAAGAAAGGAAGGATGAATAGGAGAGCAGACAGCTAAATGAAGAACGGGAGAAAGAGAAAAATGCAGACCTGAGAAAAAAAAGGGAAATCCAGGAGGAAGACTGAAGCTGAAAGAGGAGAGAGAGGGAAAGAGTGAAGCCAAACGAGAAGAATAGTGTCTGTTTTGTTGTTTTGTCCTGTCAGAGATGAACACTTTTGTTATGATAATAGCATTGTAAGTCACACATATACACACCACACACAAACAAACAAACGCTTACATACTAATTCAGATCAGCACACTTCCCTACAATCACTGAATCCCGGCTAACACTGTACGATTTTTTTCTGTCTTTTATCATTGTTGCTTGTCAGATTGTATATGACCCAAGTGAGATCTTAAGTAAAAGTCAAGGCAGACATCAACTGTCTTTATGTCAGAGTGTGTGATATACAGTTCTGCAGACTTTAGTCAACTGACAGCTTTGACTGGGCAGTCTGAGACAGTTCTGACATCCTAACTCATATACAAAAACAACTGAAGTGGTTCTGCACAAACCCTGGCAAACCCGTAATGGTGGCTATATTTTGCCTTGGAAAGAAAGAAAAAAAATGTGTTGACTGCTATGCTTATTCTTCTGATCAAACTCAAGGTATTATATAAAAATCTTTAACTTAAATGAAAATGTGAAATGTTGCCTTATGCACTAAAATAAAAATAACATAAAAACCAACAAATAAAAATGACAAAATCACATAAAAAAACTTAAACTAAAATTAAAATGAAAACTGAAAATATTAAATATTACAATAGTATATAAATAATACTAAAATAACACATTTTACAACATTAAATCATGCAGCAACCTTCCGGTCTCTCTCTTGAATCCAACACGGAAGTGACTCAAACTGCAATTCATCAACTGGCCGCTAGAGACAGGCTACAAAAGAGAATCAATCCTATAGACCTCCCATGTTAATATACCAACATTTACAGCAGAAAAAAATGTTCACAGCCTGGTACAAAAAGTGCTTTTGGTCTATATAGCTAATTTTGCCCTTCATGACAACTGTGAGGGGGGTGAATTTTTGTATAACTCATCCGTTTAAATTATATTAAGCCTTAAAGTTGTGCATAATTAAGGGCGTGGCCACTTGAGTGACACTACTAGCCATTTGTCTGCTGTCTGTTAGCCGTCACATCACCTCCGCTAATCCCGCGTCTTTGCCCATTTTCAGTTATCCGAGAGTGAGGTGCGTTGACGTGCTGCCAAGATGGCGACGGCCGGCTCCACCGACTTTGTGTTTCAAAAATGCTCTTTATAAACCTACGGGTGACGTCACGGACACTACGTCCATTTTTTTTACAGTCTATGGTCTTCACTGACTGATTCCCAATTACACTTGTGTCTTTGCAAAATGGATATAAATACGATCACCTATTCACGCACTATTAATAACTTCTATAATAATGCTAACACCGGGCAGCTAAATTGTCTGTTAAAATGCTTTCTTTAGTTGGCTAAATTCTTTCTACGCTCTTACACAAATCAGCAGCTTCAACACAAACCGAAAGTTTGAAGACAAAAGCAGGACCTTTTAAAAGGAGTGGGAGTCTGTGGGACTGAATAATACGATGAAATGCAATTAACGTTTTGAGTTTTGCCATTGTACCAAAGTAAAAAAAAAAGTAAAGTATGATTTTAGATATTCAGCAGGGGATGCATTAAATTGTTAAAATGTGACAATAAAGACATTTATATTGTTACAAAAAATATATATAAATGCTGTTCTTTTGAACGTTCTATTCATCATAAAATCCATGATCAGTTTCCACAAAAATATTAAGCAGCACAACTCTTTTCAACAATGATAATAATTAGAAATGTGTATTGAGCAGCAAATCCGCATATTAGAATGATTTCTGAAGGATCATGTCACGTGACACTGAAAACTGGAGTAATGATGCTGAAAATTCAGCTTTGCCATCACAGGAATACATTCAATTTTAAAATATATTAAAATAGAAAAGAGTTATTTTAAATTGTAATCATATTCCACAATATTACTGTTTTATTGTATTTTGATCCAATAAATGCAGCATTGATGAGCATAAGAGATTTCCATCGGTAATGTATACATTTAATGTATACATTTAGTAATTTTGTACTTTTACTAGAGGAATAGGCCTACTTCATGAATTAAAATACATATCCTAAAGTACATGATTTGGGTAAATAACTGTAAATGTCCCATTTATAGCACAAGTTACAGTCAACAGGCGTCATAGCAGCAGTCACACTTCAAAACTGTGATCCAAATTGTCTGATCAACTTCATCAGAGGCAGAAATTCATCATAAAGGCAATTAATCGGCTGTCTGTAAGCATGTCATGCAAAACGATCCTACTGCCTTATGGTGAATCTGTTATGATTCCTGAAATGTGTTACAGAACGAAACAGGTAACTCCAATCCACTCAGATTACTAATGGGCAAGCCCAGAATACCAACACACACAGGCTAAATAATACAGGAAATCTGCCTGCAGTGTTTTTAAAAGCAGTGGAATCTGCTTGGAATTCCCTCTTTTTAAAATAAATACATTTATATCCACACTTTCTCTCTCTCGCACATACGCACAATCTCCCATGTGTGTAGCAAGTAGCAAAAACAGCAGGAAACCCCTTTAGTTTCCTCCAAGCAACAACCCTCACACAGTGAACCTGAGAGACGAGATGTGCTGTCAGGGTGCTTTCGCAATGTTCTGGAAACGTTTCCTTGTCGTTCCGTTGCCAGCACCGTTCATGCCGTCAGTTAAAAGCCTTCCCTGTGCATTAGCTCCTTTATGTCAGAGCAGGAGGGAGAGCTGTACCGCGTGGTTAATACTACAGTAACCTCTCAGCTCTAAGTACAGGACTGTCACTGACACCTCATTCCTTTTCCAGAACCCTGAGGGGATCTAATCTACATTAGCATTCTGCTTACTCTTTGCTAAATTATGCCTTTTATTTCTAGCCTGCGCTTGTAACATTCAGAACATTTTTCTACTCCCTTTCAAAATAGCTGTATTGTAACTGGATAGTTGACAAATTTCATGGCTGTTTTTTTTTTTTTACAGTCTCTATCTCAGTACTTCAGTATTAGAGCTGAAGTCAGCTGTGGAGCTGCGCTCGCAGGTCAGATTCAATTAAATTTTAACACCATAAACGTCAAATCGGGACATGATTTTTTTATTTATGTCAATTTATCAATTACATTTTTCAAATATTACATTTTAATTGTATATTTAAATGTTATATTATGGTTTAAATTTCTGTTGAAAGCCTCTAACAGGCAGATTTATGGCAATTTAGTGACCACTAGTGACCCCATATAGCTATTGAGGGATGTTGTCACAATCACATTATATGAACTGTAACATTTTTCCTGGTCAGAAACGATGAAAATGTAGTGACCAGTTTAAAGGTATGGTAGGCAATATCAGAGCGACTAGCAATAGCAAGTTAGCTTTGAAAGCATGATATCCATGCTTCCTGATCCAAGCCACGCATCCTTCAAAACACATGAACGCACACAGCAGAGTCTGCAAAGTGTCACGAGATGAGAGACGGCGTTAAATGACCTCATGTCTCAAACCACGTAAAATGACAATAATAATGAATGTAGACAACTTACAGAGCCTACTTGTACCTCCTGACGGCTGCAGATTAATTTCGGTGTTGATAGTTGACATAGAAAACGCACAATTCTGAGTCTGTGGACGTGAACAGCTCCGGGTAAAACGCCACGGGTTGCCATCTCATAATTACGGTTACGACATGGCGTGAACACAGCATAAGCGCATTGTTTTGGTTCAGGAGGAACTGTAAAAGGCAGCTGCTGTTTGTTTTTGGTGCTCGGTGACTAACGTCTGTCTACAGCTCTGCACAGCCTTAAGGAACGCACTGAAGATGGGTGATGTCTGCAAGAGCAGGGTGCGCGGAGGTATGCAAATACATATGTTGACAGGCAGGTAGGAGATTGTATCATTGCATTCAGATGATTGGATGAACATTTTTTGGTCCTGAGACTTCCATTTCTATTATTGATTGCTGTCAGGGTGTGAAGAAAGTTTCAACCAGTATAATAAAAAGTGTTTATAAAACAAATTGCCTACCCTACCTTTAGTAGACTCTATAATACAATAATGTATATGGGAACCTAACTTAAAAAATAAGCCTACTATGATGAGTACTATTAACTGAATAAATAGTGTGGCAACTGGCCTCAGTCTTAATATACTGTAGCTAAGCAAAAATGTAGAGCATGTTATAGGACAAACTTTAGTTTCTGCCAAAATATATTTAAATATACCAAAAGAGAGTTGTTATTTTTTCAATAATTCAATAAAATTCAATTCAGAACTCTTTAGTCATGCCATTTCTTTAGTCATGCCATTTATATATATATATATATATATATATATATATATATATATATATATATATATATATATATATATATATATATATATATATGTGTGTGTATAGTAATGATAATACCAAGTTACCACAGTTCTGTTGGAGCAACAAATAACTGTAAATTCCTGTAAATTTCATTGGAAATTTACCATGGACAAATTTGATTTCCATGGTAAATTTCCAATGGCTAACCAATGTCTTATTCCAGCAAATACCTGTGAAATTCCACATCAATTATTTATCATTTTATATAGTCTTTTACAGTGTCTCGTGTTGTCACCAACCAAATACATGAACTCAAATGCGCAGTGTGTTAAGTCCCCAAGGGCCAAACAGCTTCCAAAAGCTCATCATAAAAACCACTCAAGCAGAACGTTTCTAGAATCAGCTCAACCTTGAAGCTAAATTATAGAATTGGCTTCATGTAATACTGGTGATTCACCAAACTCTTGAATAGGTCTTAGCTGAAGCTGCACAGCAATGAATCATTTTAATGTGGTTCTAGGTGAGCCAAGCAGTTCACAAACTTTTGCCAAGGATGAAGCCTGTTGGCTCTGAGGAAGAGACGCACTCACATTAACACGTACACTTGAGTTCAAACGCTACCTTAGAGGTGCTTTCAACCATAACGACAAAGTGGATTTTGACTGAACTGAAAATAAGGGTGTGTTAACTTAAAGTTCGGTTCGTTTGGTTTGTTTGGTCCGGACCAAAACAAACAATCAAACATTTAGTCCTGGTCTAAATGTTAGGGTTCAGATTGGCATTTTTTTCACCGAACCTGAAGGCACAGGGATACGTTCACAATCCGATTGGTCTGCTTTTATGACGTATTGCCTATTTTGAGATGAAACTTACCAAACATTAAAAACAATGCTGTGTTCTGGGCTAAATGCACTCATTGTATGTGTGTAGCCTACATGTGATAGTATTTTGACCAGCTGAGAACTCGTGAAGAGCTTATAAAATGTGTGGAGGAGTCAAAACAGCAGGAATCCCTCCATCACACACACAAACGAAGATCTGCTGCGAGACGCGGTTCTGATGCCTGTACTGAACTGTGATGGGTAACATCACGACAATGGAAAAAAACGGTATGCGTGAGCATTCTGTCCTTTTTAGGGTTTCATCTTCCTTTTTTTGGTTCGTTTACATGTCTTTAGTATGTGTTGCATTCACATTACATTCAAAGCGAACCAAGACCCATCTTTTCAGCGTTCTCGGCAGCGTTCACACTTATTCAAATGAACCGCACTAACAAAGCAATTGCACGAGGGTTAGTTTTAATCGAACTAAACATGGCAAGTGTGAACACCCTAAAAATGGGATACATTGAGAGATTCACAGGACTATGACTAAAAGGATAGTTCACGCAAAAAGAAAGAAATATGTCATCATTTAACCACCCCCATCTCAAAATCTTTATGAATTTCATCTGTGGAACACAAAAGAAAAAAATATGTTTTTTTGTTTGTTTGTTTTTGTCCATGGTCCAATGACTTTCACTGTATGGGCTGAAACATTCTTCAAAAATATTTTGTTTTGTGTTCCACAGAAGAAAGTCAAATAGGTTTGGAACATGATCACATAATTACATTTTTTTGGTGAACTATCTCTTTAAGGTGCCAAATAATATTGAATCAATATTGCTACCTTTGTAAATTTGGGAATGTAGGGATGAAGAATAAACAATCATTCTTCCAGTCATATTCCTCTCTGTCTCTCTCCTCAAAAACATCCTTAATCAACACCTACTCGCATCATGTTTTTATCTCGCTTAAACTGCGTCGATGCACAAAAACACACACATGCATACACACACAGTCTCTGTCAAGAAAAGAGCTGCCGAAGTCTGACTCACACACAGGAGAGAGAGTCTCATCACCATGAAAACACTTGCATAACGCCGAACGTACATGAGAAACTTCTCAATCCAACGAAATGAATGAAACACCGTCTGCACCCTTACACAACCACACACACATTGGCCTGAAACGGAGAGCAAAACGAGTGCCGGAGCTGTATATCTGTGCATGTGTTCAACAGCAGTTTAAAAGTGCCTGAAGCAGACGAATAATTCACAGACTCACAGACAGAGGGGGCAAGGGAAGGTTGAATGAAGGTAAAAAAACAACCAGAGAGAGAGAGGGAGACCGAGCAACTAAACATGCAGGAGAGAGAGAGAGAGGAAAACCGAGGGGGGTGAAGGGAAGGAGAGGAAAACATAACACGGCGTGAGAGAAAGCACACAATGAATTGATTTGAACAGAGAGAGAGAGAGAGAGAGAGAGAGAGAGAGAGAGAGAGAGAGAGAGAGAGAGAGAGAGAGAGAGAGAGAGAGAGAGAGAGAGAGAGAGAGAGAGAGAGAGAGAGAGAGAGGAACGGGCATAATTTGATAGAGGCGAGAGTGTTAGATGGCAAAAGAGTGATGAGGGAAATTACAAAGTGGGTGGAATACACAGCGATAAAGTGAAAACAAGGGAGAACATGTTTGCATGTGTGAGCTTGTAATGATATTCTGTTGGATAAATGTATGAACAGATTTCCCTATGTAAAGAAACACACACTTGTGCTAGTCCCAAAAAAATCAACAAACTGTTAGCTTAAAGTCAACATTCAGCATTCACAGCCTATTTTTCTTCTATAATGAGTAGTATTTAAAGGTAAAACAGGGTATTCAATGAAAAAAAAGGGTAGGATTAGACCATATTCATTGGGAATTGATTGAAAATTTGTGACATCAACTGAAAAGGAAAGTGATTATTACAATTATTATTTGAATCATTCATAATGATGAATTACTTAAGGCATTTGTAATTTTCAAAGGGGTCACACGTTTGTCACTTTAACCTTATTAAATGTACTGCTGCTAAAATGGAGGGAAGGACAGATGATAGATCAGCTTTGTCAGACGTGCATAATGCATAACCCTAAAAACTTACTAAATGTTCCAAATAAACAATGTTTACATCTTTGTGCCTTGCTGAAAATCAACTTAAAAATAATAAGAAAAAGATATGTACTATATATATATATAAAGGCACATTTAAATTTTACATTTTTTAAATATATTACATTTTTTTTTCTATTTTAATATATTTTAAAATGTAATGTATTCCTGTAATGGAAAAGCTGGATTTTCAGCATCATTACTCCAGTCTTCAGTGTCACATGATCCTTCAGAAATAATCATAATGCTGATTTGCTGCTCAAGAAACATTTCTTATTATTATCAATGTTGAAAACAGTTGTGCTGCTTAAGGCAAGACACCCCAGGTGAATAGGGTAAAAAAATAACTAATAAATATCACCATACTTCAACAGTTGATTGATTACATAAATAATTGCAAAAAAAAAAAAATTGTATTACAAGTTTTCTGCAATTTTGTTTAAATATGCAAAAGTAAAAACCCTTGACTCTAATATATCAAAAAAATTTAAAAAGATTTTTTTTACCCTATTCACCTGGGGTGTCTTACCTTAAGCGGCACAACTGATTAAAACAAAATCTCTTTTTATAAATCAGAAAATACTGTCAACAGACAGAAATAAATACATTTTTGCCATTATTTTTAGGAATAAAATGTTGTAGAAAATCAGGAAAGTTTTATATGAACAAACCCCCCCCCTGTAAAAACCTTCAGAATGTAGATAAGAATAAAACTATAAAGTTTGGTGTATGTAAGTGCTACTGAAGTGGAGATTTCTGGCTCAATAGGAGGAAAAACTCATTTTGAGAAAACCTTTAAAGATACTGTAACTGAAATCTACAGACGCAAATAGATAAGTGCTCTGAAAGATACAGTTAAAAGTGTATTTTTGATGATTTTCTTTACACTAGTCTGAAAAAAAAAACACTTTATGAAAAGCCAAAAAGCTCAAAATCTCGAAGTTGACAGATGCATGAAAAAATAAATAAAAAATTGCCTGTAGTGTCTCGCCTTAATATTTAGCGGAAATGTTATGATGAATGGAAAGTTCAGTTAACTAAAATGGAAATCTTTTCTAAAAAAGTAAGTCCCTACTGTTACTTTTGATCAGTTTAATGATTCCATGCTGAATAAAAGATTAATTTCTCAAAAAAATATAAAAAACTGACCCTAAAACTTTTGAGCGGTAGTTTAAGTTTTGTGATTTTATTAACTTGACCTGTAGCTGTACACCACTATTATCATTCATCCCTCATTTCTGGCCTCCAGCAGATAAGGAGACTTTTTTCACAGGCAGACAGCTTATCTTATTCCTATGGTACAGACAGATAGTGAGACAGGCAAAGTAAAGCACAGGACACCCCTTGGAAAATGTTTCCTGCTACATCACTGCTCATTTTCAATTATGGGGACAAGCAGAACAGGGACTGGGCACAATCCCATAAAACTGCCCCTAACATGAACCGCGGGACTGAGAGTGGCCTCTGCACACAGCGTCCCTGTGCCATCCCAGAGAACGCTGCTGCCCTCGAATGCCCATGTGCCATGATTCACCACTGCTCGAAGCAAATATTTTAATTAGCAATTAACTATTCGTTTTATAATGTAGCTGCATATTGTGACTGTTACACAGAGTGAAACACACTGGAAAGTTATAATAGTTTGGTCAAATATCACATTTGGGATGGAAGCGCGCAGTGGTCTGGAAGAGAAATCACAAGATTTACAAAAGTCACTTTCAAACCAGAAGATTTCTGTTGGTCAACGCAGCAAATTCATCCAACTTGAACCTGTTGTGAGATCTGCATTGGGAAATCTTAAGCCAGATCGCACGAATTCCTATTGAAATAACAAGATTTCGCCCACGGAAATTCGTAGAACAATGGTGAATGTGTCCACAAATCAACAATAGACACTAATGTGAGAACATCATTTGTGTGTTTACCTGCACCTCTCGAGCATGGTAAGCGATGATTAGTCCAAGAAGGATGACGGTGGAAAGGCTGATAAGACACTTCAACGCCAGAGAATACATTGAGCTCTGTAAAACACATACACATTGTTATTAGCACAAACACCATTTTTATTTCACTTACAGGTGCTGACCCTGTGGGTTTTTTTTGGGGGGGGGGGGGGTGAGACGACAGAAAAAATTAAAGAGCTAGTTAAGCAAAAAATTAAATGTCTTTTTTTCCATGCAATTTCAATAAATGGGTAATTGGTTTTTCAAGCTTCAGAAGGATGCAGAAGTACTAGAAGTATTTTAAAAGTGGTTCAAATGACTCGTGCACTACATTATAATCTTCTGAAATCATACGGTAGATCTGTGTGATGAACAGACAGAAAATTTTTAATCATGTGAGAAAATTCCCTGAATGACATCAAATCAGAGTCTGTCAGATGTTACATTCCTCATGAATAACAACTGGAATTTCAATCCGTTTCTCATGCAAATCTATCATATGGCATCAGAAGATTTGGAATATACACGACTGTTCAGTGGTTTGGGTTCAGCAAGATTATTTTTTTAAAGCAAGGAATACTTTTATTCAGCAAGGATGCATTAAATGTATCAAAGGTGGCAGTAAAGGCATTTATAATGTTATAAAAGTTTTCTATTTCAAAAAATATTAAGCAGCACAACTGTTTTCAACATTGATAAATATAAGAAATGTTTCTTGACTGCATAATCAGCATATTAGAATGATTTCTGAAGGATCATGTGACACTGAAGACTGGAGCAATGATGCTGAAAATTCAGCTTTGCCATCACAGGAATAAATTACAATATTGAAAGAAAAATGTAAATTGTATTTACTGTATTTTTTGTAGTTTTACTGTATTTTTCGAAAATCTAAAGCAGCCTTGTTAAGCATTAGACACTTCTTTCAAAAATGCTCACTAACGCCAAACCTTTCACCTCATTAGATGCATAAACCACTTTTATGATTTCTCCATAGGCATTTTCCAACTTCGTTGAAGCTTGACAGCCCCAGTCCTCATTCACTGTCATTACATCAGGGGAAAATATATGATATTGATTAAAAATTCACCTTTTGTGTCCCATGGAAGACAAATAATCCTACCAGTTTGGAAAGACACAAGTAAATTTTTAGGTCAACTATCTCTTTAAATAAAAAATTAACAGCACAATCACAGCATGTGCATCTGTGCCATATAGTCTGCCAAGACATTTTTAGTGTCTTTTCATAATCTATGGATTACATGCACATCACTTCAAACCACACACATACACACACACACACACAGAGAAAGAGAGAGATAATGTCATGGTTACTCAAATGTTTGTCTGACTGTGTGTGATTGCAGGGATCTCACCTTGACACCTATATACTATACACTAATGCCTGCTGCACAAATTTGATTTAACACACACACACACACACACACACACACACACACACACACACACACAACTTGCTTAAACTCTCTCTTGACTGAAAAGCTAAAGTTCTTAATCACTTCCAGCCTGAGCCTCGATGCTGTCCAGCTGAACCACACACATTATTAGATTGGCCACCTGTGGGTCTAATTTAAGGCTCCATACTGGAAGCATTATTCTACAAGGACAGACAGACAGTGGTGTCTGGGGGACCAACGGCTCCTCAGTCTCTCACTCTCACACTGACACACACCCACACACACATATATAAATACTCAGGGCTCCTAACTGGAGCACATGCACACTGTACCCATCCAGGGGCTAACAGCTTATTGATACAACTGTTGCTTTTCATTCTCAGTCAGGCTTTCAGACAAGTCCTAAAGATGATTTTCTCTAATACGTGGAAAGATTGATTGGCCCTATATGCTCAAAGTGATTTATCTGAGTAGATGTTTCTTTTTTAACCCCACTATTGGTCCTCTGGAACAACATCAGGGGATGTTGGATATGGTAAAGCCATGACTGTCTGGAAACTCATTACGCGCACACAAAACGTACAAATATGCACAGACAATAATGCAAATGCACATTAACTTGAACTTGAACTAAAGTTACATGCCAGGCAAAATGTATAGGCCTAACTCACATTGTGAATAAGCTGTTGCCCAAAAAATGTACAACATACTGTACAATGCAGTGTTCTTAACAATTTCTATAAAAACAAATCACAGACATGAAGCAACAATTCACAACACTACCTTCTAAAAAAGTAGCTAATACTGTAAACAAATTAGAGGTGGGCATAGATTGATTTTTTTAATCTAGATTAATCTAGATTAATTTTGAAATTAATCTAGATTAATCTAGATTAAAATGGCTCATTTGAATTCTGCCGAAGGCATTAAGAATATGTGTGCTACCCAAATAATGACTATAAAAGTAGCCTAAGTCTTTGAGAACGGGTTTCTCAAGCCAGGTGGCGCATTAGACCAGGGGCTCATCTCCTGTTTCCAAAATGCATCACAAACTGCTTGAGAAAGCTGTTCTACTCATAGACTGTAAAAGGTTACTTCTGTACTGTTACCGTCCGTAGGCAACATTAGGTAGACCTATGTTATTATCAACTACTATAGGCTATCAATTAGGGATGGGCGATATGGCCTAAAATCTATATTGTGATATACATTGCAGCCTCTTGCGATAACGATATACAGTATATTATAATAAAACCATTTCAGAACAGGTTACACAGACCCTGCTAAACAACTGCTAAATTTATTTATTTTAAAGGGTATATGTAGTTTTGAGAACATATATTGTGCAAAACTGTAAGTATACAACATAATTTTGCAGATAAATAAAATTTAAGTACACTAGCTGCAGAGATCTTAAGTAGGTCTAATGTTTATTATGGCTTGGAGCTTATGAAACCCCAAATTTAAAGTTATAATATTGTCTAACTGATGTCTTTTCAGTTAAAAAGAAACACAACAACGATTCTTAAAATCGGGCGTAGACAGAGATTATGTGTTAACGTTACACCACTAAGATATATTGGAATGAGAATAATACGCGCGCGCTGGTATTCAGTGATATCATGTTTCGTTTTGAATTTGAGGTGGTAGAACGGATTAGTCGTGTGTTAACTTACCGAACCGTTACCCCACACACTCGGATAGTTTGCTGCTGTTTGTCGGACGGTTTAAATCCGAACCAAGTCCAAATAATGGATGTTGCAGCTTTCACTTACAGCCGTGTTTACTTAAGATGACGACGAATATGCGCTGCAGCCGGGTGTACCTCGCGGCCGCGGGTAGATTGCGTCATCATAGCTTGTGTAGTAGAGCCATCTCCCAACCCAACTTGGGGAATAGATTAACGGCGATATTTTTTTTTATCGCGCGATAAGAGTCTCGCGTTAACGCAGCGCGTTAACGCCGATAACGGCCCACCACTAAAACAAATATATATGTTTAATTTTTTTTAAATGTTATAGTTTGACACATTTGTGTCATTTTTGTCCACTAAAATGATATGCCAATTCAATTAAAAATTAAGTAAAATGGATTAAAATATAATTATTTATACAATGCAATTTAATATAAAATATGATATAACATAATTATATGTTTAACAAATAATAAAGGCAAAACTAATTGATAATTATAATGTATTATACCATATTCTATTTTACTATATTATTATAAACAAATACTTTTGCCTTTATTATTTATGTTAAATATATTATAATTTTAATAGAATAGAATAGAACAGAATAAAATAGAAAGGGATCATCTGTGTTCGTTTTACATTTAGTTCATCACGTTTAGTTCAGTTTCCTGTGTTTCTGTTAGTTGGTTTCTCATTGTTTCATTCTCATTTGCACCTGTCGTTCATTTCGTTGATAGGTTTGTCTGTGTATTTAAGCTCTGGGTTTCGTTCTGTTCATTGTCAGTTCTCGTTGTGTGTATAGCGGTTGTTTTGTTTCATAGTGTTCTGCACTGCTGCACACACAGCTGCGATTAGATCCTTTCTCACATTTATTGCAACTGGAACGTGACAAAAGTATGTAAGATTAGATTAGATTTAGTAGATAGTACAGTGGATATTTAACAGGAAAGTCAAGGGAGAGAGACCCAGGTCATTATGTAATGAGAAACGCACTATCCCCCATAGCACTGCTAATAAAGGAAATTTCTAAAATGAAATTAAAACATGTCATGTCAGACATCACACAAAATTGAGAGAGATCTTTACTAGAGGCCTTTATGGAGGTCAGAATTTTACTTCCGCTTTCTTCTCACTTTCCCCAACCCTCTCTTCTCGCTCTGCCTGCGTTTTTTTGTTTTCTTACCATCCTCCTAAGTGAGTCCTCAGTGTCTGTGACATGACTATCAGAGCTCATGTTATATACTAGCGTGTGAACAGTGAGTATGACGAACATACTCATGGCTAGAT
This sequence comes from Scardinius erythrophthalmus, assembly GCF_964197995.2. Classification (NCBI taxonomy): domain Eukaryota; kingdom Metazoa; phylum Chordata; class Actinopteri; order Cypriniformes; family Leuciscidae; genus Scardinius; species Scardinius erythrophthalmus. The sequence goes on from NC_138236.1 coordinate 18,609,738, forward strand.
TGGCAGTTATTGATCCAGGTCATGATGGACACCATGCAGAGCTAATAGGCTTTCTGAGCTCCATTAACTCCATCAGAATTCTCTCACATGCTCAAAATATAACTCCTGTTCTTCTTCTTTTCATTTCTCCTCCATCTATACAACATCCTCTCTTTACTTCTCTCTGGTCCTTTTATAAACACCGAACAAAACGGCTCTGACGTCTGAATACACAGTCATCTTCGAGCCTTCTGTCTGTCACGCAGTTACACAAACACATTCGCGCGCAAACACACGCACACACTCGCAGTTACTTTAACGTACCGCCACAAATGCACGCCGTCATCTGTGATTCTAATGCAATTACTTCCTCTTGTTTGGATTTCTTCATTTACCACTGGTGTTGGATGAAGTGACTCACTTTAAAAATCTCAAATACAAGCCACATACAACCTGCAGTGCACACAAACACACACACACACAACGAGACATTTTTTTCCGATCCTGAAACACAAACAAGACTCATGAAAGTGGCATGAAATAGAAGTTGCACTAGTCTTTTTTTTCCCTATTGTAACTTCTATCCAAGGCTTCTTGAACAACAAAAAATGTAGGGCGGGACTTTTTGAACATTAATTGGATTGTTGGAACGTTGCTCCTGATCTCCTGTGAGTGACGGGTTGTCCCGTCTTCGCGTCAGTAAACACATCATCAGAGAAGTCATTGCAAAATGGAGGGGAAGTTATTTTCATTAATAATTTTAAGAGGTCACATTAATTTTTGAATTTTTTTGGATGTGCATGAATAAATCATTAATAACCAGATAGAACAAAAAAAAGAAAGAATTGTCCATTCTGATTGGGGGGGGAATCTCTAGGCACCTCACGTTTCGATTCGATTACGATTCATAGGGCTGCGATGCGTTGCTAAAACGATTATCGATGCATCTTTTTTGTGTGTGACTACTTGGTACTTTTAAAGCAAAGTATTTATAATGACCCATAATCTTTATTTGTTTATGCGCAGCTGGACCAGCCATTTTAGCATGATTTGTGACATTGTTGATTTAAAATGTGCCATTGAGATGGAGATTTATGGAGATTTTGGTCTTTCTGTCTTTCAAGCAGACAGAAAATGTACTTCTTCTGACATAGAAAATAGCTGACACCAAGATGGTCGCAGTACGGACTGTCCCTTAAAGGGGCTTTTTCCTGGACAAACACAGATTTGCAGATGATTAATGTCACTGTATGTGCAGTGTTATATGTGTATGAGCATTTTGTCTAAGTCAAGCAGTCTAATGATCTGAACCCTCTGGCCAAACCAATCGCACACACGCCACACTTTATCATTCACCCTGAGACCTACACTCACCCCATACAGACAAACACAGCAAATAAACCACAATCAAGCTTTATAAACACACACACATAAGCCAATAAATACATCACCAACACACACACACACACACACACACAGCCAACCACGGCTGGTAATATGAGAACCTGCCTGCCACCTTTACAAGAGGAACTTTATTGCTCAGAGGTTGCTCATTCAAAGCTCAGATTACTTGGAGTTTTTATTTATATATATTTTTTATCTGTTTTCTCAAAAAAAAAAAAAAAATCTAAGGCACAAATGACACAGCTGTTGACATGCTATGAAAATTGTGTGCCTAGCATAGATCACCCTAGCTAAAGGTATACGGTAAAAGTAGCATAGCTATTAGTTTGGCTGAATCATGCAGCTTTTCATGTAGTGAAGATATTATTGATTACATTGTAGGCAGCGTTGAGTAAACGTTACATTGTTGACTACCATAATATCAGCAATAAAGGCATGTATTCTCTGTTGGATGGTGAGAATCAGAACAAACAATATATAATTAAGGAATGGATAACTCTTTTGAATCTGTTTCTTCTCAGTAAAACTGTCAAACAAATTGCAGTTTACGATCTAAATTGAACTTACGATTTTTAATATGCACATGAAAAATAAGTAGCTTATTGCTACATTTACACTGCAAATGTGGCACAGAAGCACTTCTGAATTGCCATTTAGGTGTCTTTAGACAAATGCTGCAGACAAATGCAACACAGCAATTTCAACTGTATACTTTGATACTAGGGGCTGAGGTAGGTCAGAGCAGGCATAAATTGGTCTGGCATTTATGCAGTATTATGTCTTTACACGGAATTTTGAGCAGGCACAGAGCAGCCTTAAAGGAGCCTTATGTAACAAGCTATTTGTTACTTGAAAATTCTAGATATCTATAAATCATATCCAGCAAATGAATTCATTTAAACTGGCTTGCCATATTCCTTAGTGTTACCGACCAAACTGTTATTTTAAACCACAAAACAAAAACGCTACAAAAACACACACCATCACCAAAACCAAATGTTACAAAAACAGTAATGTATCTCACTGAATGAAACACACACACACACACACACACACACACACACACACACACACACACACACACACACACACACACACACACACACACAGAAAAGCCCAATAACCCACCGAGTGGCACACACACACTTGATTACACACTGACATACACCATTACACCCCTGAAAACCCAATTACATACTCAGAGGCCAAGGAAAAAATGGAAACACACACACACAGCCTCACCTACATGCACGCAGTCATACAGGCACATACATTAAGCTTACAGCATTAATGGCCATTTGAAGGTCCTTTTAATTCAGTGCACTATTGCCCCCTCGCTCTTTCACTGACCCTTCCACGGGCTGTCCATCTCTTCTCATGTTTCCATTCCCTTTCCCCCTCACTCTCTTTTTTTTTTCTTTATGTACTGATGATTATTGCTCCCGTGAGAGGGCTGTAAAAGCGTTAGTGTGGCAGGAGTGAGATTAGGGTCGGGCAACCCACTGGATCACCCCTTATATATGTCTTAGAGATGGATAAACACAGGTTTGTTTTTTCTAAAATGGTGGGGACTTTCCATTGACTCGTATTGTTTTAATAATGAGCAAAATACATTTTCTATCCCCTCTTCACCTAAATCTAATCCCCACAGAAAAAGTTATGTGTGTATGTGTGTGTTTGGGCTTTAATATACAGGGTGGGCCATTTATATGGATACACCGTAATAACATGGGAATGGTTGGTGATATTAAAGTCCTGTTTGTGGCACATTAGTATGTGAGGGGGCAAACTCCTCAAGATGGGTGGTGACCATGGTGGCCCTTTAGAAGTCGGCCATCTTGGATACAACTTTTGTTTTTTCAATAGGAAGAGGGCCATGTGACACATCAAACTTATTGGTAATGTCACAAGAAAAACAATGGTGTGCTTGGTTTCAACGTAACTTTATTCGTTCATGAGTTATTTACAAGTTTCTGACCACTTATAAAATGTGTTCAATGTGCTGCCCATTGTGTTGGATTGTCAATGCAACCCTGTTCTCCCACTCTTCACACACTGATAGCAACACCACAGGAGAAATGCCAGCACAGGCATCCAGTATCCGTAGTTTCAGGTGCTGCACATCTTGTATCTTCACACCATAGACAATTGCCTTCAGATGACCCCAAAGATAAAAGTCTAAGGGGGTCAGATCGGGAGACCTTGGGGGCCATTCAGTGTGTGAAGAGTGGGAGAACAGGGTTGCATTGACAATCCAACACAATGGGCAGCACATTGAACACATTTTATAAGTGGTCAGAAACTTGTAAATAACTCATGAACGAATAAAGTTATGTTGAAACCAAGCACACCATTGTTTTTCTTGTGACATTACCAATAAGTTTGATGTGTCACATGGCCCTCTTCGTATTGAAAAAACAAAAGTTGTATCCAAGATGGCCGACTTCTAAATGGCCACCATGGTCACCACCCATCTTGAGGAGTTTGCCCCCTCACATATACTAATGTGCCACAAACAGGACTTTAATATCACCAACCATTCCCATGTTATTACGGTGTATCCATATAAATGGCCCACCCTGTATATTTAAAATGTAATACATTCCTGTGATGTCAAAGCAGAATTTTCAGCATCATTACTCCAGTCTTCAGTGTCACATGATCCTTCAGAAATCATTCTAATATGATGATTTGGTGCTCAAGAAACATTTCTTTTTTTATTACAGTTGATTTTTTTTTAAACTTGGTCCTCTATACACACACACAGTTCCCCAAGAACTTGTGCATTGGCAACAGGTTGATCAACCAAGGGATTTTGCATGCTTCCTTGCATCTAATAAACAAGTCCAAGCTAAGATGTTCCAAAGGGACGCATGACAGAGTGAGGAGGGTGTGAAAATTAAGTATTGATTTGACAGGAGCTTTTTCCAGGTGTTTAGGGCTGTTCAGGGTCGAGCAAACATGCAGGCTGGAGGAGGACGGATTTAATGCATACGGCCTCGTGCAACTCTACATGAAAACTCAAAATGCCTCAAAATAGGACATAAACCTGGAAATAAACAGAGTTCCAGAATATTTAAAAATGTAAAATGCTATGCCCTAAAATACTGTAGATTCTGCACTATTTCCAGCCAAATAAATGTTGTCTTATTGATTATGTGGCTCCTTTCTACAGACAGTGAGATGATTTCATGCTGGAAAACATGATCATCAGGTTTGTGCAGATTTTGTGCAGCTTGAGTGCTGCTGTCATTAAAACAAAAGAGGAAAACCAAACGCTAAGACAATCTTAAACTCATATTTATGCTAATAATATAATATCTGAGTAAAAAGAAGTCAGAAAAATGCTAAGTAGAAGCATTTACGTTTGTGAGCTCAGACTTTTGGACCCCACTGTACCGCATATATCAGCTGTGTTTTAGGATAACAATTCAATTATTTTGCATGTAATATAAGGAACTAGTTAATGTAGACGGCAAATAAAAAGTCGATATGAAAGAGCAAATATTTACATGAAATACAACAATGCTAGTAGCACTCCTATTTCACACTGCACTCTTTCGTGCTGTTCTTATCAGCTCTCGCTTTCTCCTGTTCCTTTTACCTGTCTATTTAAGGAAGGAAGGATGTGTACGGAGTGTGAATGGACCAGACATCTCCGGAGGAACCACAGATGAGCGTGTAAGGAACACACACATCTTCACACATACAAACACCTAAACACATTTGCATGTAACATCAATACCTTCACACAGTTGTATAAATGAAATTTAACTATATACACGATTTGAGGATTAATTCATTAAACTAATTGCAATTAATTGCATATCTCTATTTTAAGAGAAAAGCCCCCAAACAAAGATAAGTGAAAGACATTACAGAATTGTGGCAAACAGCGACTTTAGAAGTCAGTTGTGTTTTATCTCATTTCACTGAATATAAGGAATGTCCGATGGTAGTTAAAGTCAGTGTAAAATCAATACTGACAACTCTTGTTTTTAATGGAATATTGCAGGTTATTATAAATTATTTATCCGTGCAGTGCACATCATTATGTTATTTTTTTAATTCATGTGCCCTCATAATGTTCTTTAATCAAAACAACTCCCTCTTGCAACGACATTTGTTCTCTTCTCTGATGATGTTTTTGGTGTGAGGGCGGGGCAACCTGTCACTTAGAGATGAGATCACAGAAATAAGCTAACCACAACCATCCAATCAATTAAGTCCCGCCCTAATTTTTTTCTCATTCGAAGCCGTTTTACTCAGATAGGCTATGCGAGACAAAAAGGAAAAAGAGACTAGTCGCAAATTCCGTTCTATCCTGACTTTAAATTCCTTATTTAGGGAATCAGTGTATGGTTTAGGAGTTAACTTCCTTTTAATTTTATGGTTTTTAACTTAATTGCATATGAGTAATGCACTAAATCAATGCATGAAATTGACAGCCATAATATACTCATATACTCCCATCCAGGGGTGCGTTTCCCGTACAACTATATAGCTCGCTGCTTAACTACCATAGTACGATGCATCGTTGGAGAAATCAACTAGCTAGTCACGACTGTTTCCCGAAACCGTATGTCGCAAAGTATCGTTCAACCACGTTGGTTTATGACGTCTCGCACGTGGTGGACTAATAACTTATTTTAACTAATCTGTTTGAGATCGAATTAACGCTAGATTTTGTCATATAAGTTACAGACATGGCATCTGCAGACCATTTCTAATTTTTCTCAGTTATTTTGCTTTATTACCAGACTCAATATTTGGCTCGTTCTTACATAGAAGAGCAAGAATTCGCACATGCGCAGTCTTCAAAAACGGTGCTTTAAATCTGTTGACAAACTAAAAGACGTAAATTACATTTGTATACATTCTAAATAAATAACACGGTTTGTACTGAATGTTAGCTTGCTTATTTTGCTAAAAATATTATTCAGTCTACATCTCACCTAAACTAGAAACTATGCTTAACGACAGCTCGATAGCTGTCGTTCCAACCACACAAGTTTGCGATGCTGTTTGCGAACGTTCGTTGGAACGATGGTTTCCGGAAACATCAAATCGTTGAACTATGCTGATAACGACGGAACTTGCGACCATAGTTGGCTAACGATGCTTTCGGGAAACGCACCCCAGATCAGCATAGCCTACACTTCACATCCCAAACTAGTGAAATCTCCATTTTTATATGCTCAAGCATAGACAGCCTTCTTCAGCTTCTTTGATTCAACGTGCACACACAACTGCCATTTCAAAAGAGACGAGAGCGTTAAGAGGTTAGGAAAATGTTTTGGACATAATGATGCCTCATCAGGAATTTCCTGCTGGTTTCCATCCTTTCAAAAGCAGCTGTCACACACACACACAGTTCAAGCGGTGCAGTAAAGCCATCAATAGGCGCTTGATGGTGTGCAAAGGTGATTATCAATAATCAATACAGCCGGTCACTCAGAGATGTGAGCGTTCGGCAGCATCCAAGCAGTCGCTTTCCTTACTTATTCCCTCTGCCATCACTCAATTTTCCATTCAAATAATCTTGTTTCAAATGGGAGTTACCATTCACTATACAGGGGTTTTGAGGAGAGGTAATTCCCCATTAGATGAGTCGAATCAAATTGAAGCAGTTTGGAGGAAGTGGAAGAGCATCAGTATCTCGCATGTCTCTGGACCTTCAACAGTAATGCACTGAGAGAAAAGCCCTTTAATTGCTCTGAGGGGCGATGCAGCACTAACAGGCTTTTATTGTGCTGTTTTATAATGGCTATAATGGTATACAATCAGCATGGCCATTATTCATGTGCAAACTTGACTCACTCACCCGTTTTCCATCTCAAATAAAGAGATTTTATTACAGCCTTTCATTTCATCTCTTCTAACACTCACTCGCTTTTCTCTCCCTCTCCAATAACACTCCCCCGTTCACCGCCCACTACAATAACAGAGAGAGAGAGAAAGAGCACTAAGGATAGTGAGTACAAGAAAGAAAGTGAAAAATATCCAGACCCAGAATAATTACCAGGAGAGAAGCGGAAAGGAATCGCCAGAGAGAGGAAAGAGAAAATGAGTACAAGAGAGAGTAAAAGAATGAGAAAAGAAAAAATGTGTGTGACAGAGAGAAAAAGAGAAACAAAGCGTAAGTGGAAAAGAGCGATAGACAAAAGAGAAAGCCACAGGGAAGACAGGCAGCAAAAGAGAGATACTGAGACAGAACAAATTTCCTATATATCTGCCATATCACAAGCACCTGTGCAGAACAAGGACCACAACTACACGTACAAGGGATTTCCAGAATACATGCTGAGACAGATCCATTCAGAACAGTGCCAGATGCAAGAGAACACCTCATAACGCTCGCACAAACCCACTCACACACTTCAGACGACAGAGCTGTTCCAAAACCTACTGAGCATTTTAAGCAACACAGAGTGTTATTCTGCCTTCTAAGACACCTCGTTTTAGACAAATTTCAAAGGAGCAATGCATGTAGCCTTCAAGGTAAATGCAATCCCAGAATGCACTGCAGCAAGCTCAGCAAAAAATAAAATCCAATATGGCGGAAAATGCAATAGAACTATCGATTATAATAATGGAAATGATCAATAAAAACATTACAGTGTCATTAAAATGTACAATTTTACCCAATATTTATGTGTGCTGTGTTTTAAGCTCATTGGAGTATCCAGTTGTTAGCTTAGCAACATGCTAACGTCAAACTCTATTGGAGTCAATAGAGTTGAGTAATGCTACGTAAAGTGTCCCAAATCGTACGATTTTACCTAATATTTATGTGTGCTGTGTTTTTAGCTTAGCAACATGCTAACATCATACTCTATGGGACTATGCCTACATATAGCGCCCTAAATCATGTATGTGTTTTTAAGCTTATGAGTATATCCAGCTGTTCCAACATACTAACTTCAAACTGAATCAATTGAGAGTTGAGTACATTTACATGTACACTGTACATTTAAGGTGCCAAATGAGTCACTTATAAGGTTCCATAATGCTTTTAATAGTTACTATTAGCATATTAGCTTCCTGTCATCAACAAAGATCAGGCAACTGACACCAAAGTTAAATAAGTTAACAATGAGCTCGGCTCTGTGTGTCCATTTCTTACTCACCCGCACACACATTCAGCTTTCAGTCTGAGGCTGTGGCTTTTACAGTGGAAAATATTAGGCCTTGACACGATGTGTCAGTTACATTCAATCCTTTTAACGTAACAGCACAAGAATCAGTCACTTACCTAACTTCAGCCACACTGATTTTGAAACTTTGGCTTTATATAAAATGTTACTGGTCTATAATTCTTGTCTTGAGTAACACTATGTAGGCTGTAATGGCAGTTACATCTACTTTGATCATCAAGCAACACTTGATGTTTAGCTCAAGCGCCGACTGCGTGGATGCGTGTTCTCGTCTCCCATGGGTTCAATACTTATGCAGAGCAAAATGGAGGTTTGTAATGCATAAATAAAGAGTCAGAATATTCCTTCAAAATTTATAAATCTGTTTTAGGGAATCTAAACACATACAGTCAACAACCCACACCACTTTCTATATTAAACTGTTTCAGTATTGGGTTTATTGAGCTCTATCATCAAAATGCTTTCAATTTCCACAATTTTGACTCATCTCTCAGTTCTTTACAGTCTTCACAGTGAAACACTTCATGTAAGTCTAGACAGTGTGGAGGGTTTAAAAGTAGAAATGTGTAGCTCGATTGTTGGTTGGCAGTAAATTACGGCAGTAAATTATTTATAATTCATTGATTCTCCCTACTACTACTTAATCATTTCAATTTTCAGAAAAGTTCAGAAGGTCTTCCAGTTCAGACCAGCCACTAGTCATGTACCTGAAATCACTGAAAACTGTGAGCCACACAGAATTTGATCACTCATTTCACTTTTTAGAAGAGTTTTCTCAACATTGCATATCTAAACAATTCATGATGAGCACATTAATTACTATTTGAATTATCATTCAAGGCTTTTGTCTTTCAAACACATTAAAATAGCGAGGTTACTAAGGTTTAGGTTATTTCATTTTGTCATGCAATGCAGGCATTCCCCCAACTTTTTTTTTTCAGCTTTTTTTGACCTAACATATTTAATTGAAGTACCCCCTGAGATTTTAAGTTAGATCAATAATAAAATTAAGTCAATAATAATGTTAATGATAAATAATAAAATTCACCGTTCTCTGATGTTAGTTAATTGTCATATGACATGCAGGTGAACAAATAAAATATTTGTATTATTAAAATTGTAATAATATTTTTGTGTTTTATTTTGATTTATTTTAATTACAAAAATTAATGATTTAATTACCTAATAGCTTTTCATTAAACTCACAAACCCCCTGCCTGATATTTAATGCACTTCATGTTGTTGATAACAAAGAATGGAATATATTTTCTTTCTTTTTGTATTTATATACCAATACGGTACATGATTATCCCCTTCAAATCAATGTGATAAAATGATTTAGGTCAAAAGTAATCTAAAAGCAGGACTAATCAAAAAGTAGTCAGATTATATGTGTATGGATTATGATACTAACAATTTTTGTCATGTAATTTTGAATCAGTAACCGACTACAGTTTGTTATTACTAGTAATCTACCCAGCACTGGCCATGGTGTGTTTGTGAGGGATGATTCAAAATGTTCATCTAGGAACTTGTTTTGGATCTAACAACATTCCTTTAAATAAAGTTTCTAAGCATTTCTTAATCACGCGAATATTACTGATCTCTACTCCATTTAAGAAATCTCAGCTGTCCAAAATTCTTTCTGAGCCTACAGACATCTGATCCTTTCAACATTACGAACCTTGAATGTCTACTGCAATGTGTATGTTCACTAAGATAGACAACTATTTAAAACATTCATGCTCACGCCAGATACACAGGTGCATCATTACTGTCCTCTGTTCCAAAAAGGTGACAAATGCCATACCAATTCTCCATGGATGTTTGTTTTGAGAGTTGATTTTCAGCTTAGCTTGTGAATCATGATATGGCCTTGCACCCTGTGAATAACAGAAGCTCCAGTGATGGGTTTCTTCGATCACACACTTCGTGCCCATTCAAACTGAGAGGGCTTTGAGTGCAACTACCGAAAAACATTTTTTTATATCTCTGATGATTATGTCGCAGGATTATTGTTGGTGTTTGTGGCAAAACAATCACGCATTCACATTGCACATCTAAATATGGTCACTCCAAATGAGTCACACTTTTTGCAGATCACTTGCTTTAAACAAAATCCTGTCATCATATAATCCACAGTCACGTTGCTCGAAACCTGTGACTTTTTCCAGTGGAACACATAAACAGTTACTTTAAAAAAGGTCTAAGCTGCTATTTTTTTATAAAACGAAAATGCAACTGATCATTGGCTTTGAAAAATTTGCTTGGTTTATTTAAGTTAAAAAAACAACAACACTGAACAGAAACTAAGGCACGGTGCGGGTTAAATTTTGTGAGGAAGAAAAGGTCCATTGACAAAAGTGTAGAAATGTATGACGCACCATTTACACAGAAGTCAAACCAAAAGCAGCCTTCTGTTGGGCCCGATGAAGCCGATGCAAAATCTGCATTGTTAAATGTTTCGCCATCACGTGAAATTCCCAATCGCATGGATACCCACTGAAATGAGGTTTGTTCTCACATGTCAAGCAAGCACTGTGGGGCTCCCGTTTTTTTTTACCATATTTGATGTGCTCAATGCATGTGCATTGATCAATGTTTAAAAAATTTAATCTTTGTATCATATAAAACGATCACGTCTCATCAGAAGACTTGGATTAAACTGCTGGATTCATGGGAATTACTTTTCTGATCTCATTTTGTACTTTTTGATGCTTGCGAGTTTTGGTTGCTTGGACTTTCAATGGATGGACAAAAACTGGATGGACAAACAAATGATGACAGAATTTTGTTTTTGTGTGAACTATCCCTTTCTGTGTGGTCAAACATCTGTTCTTGTTGGTTTAATCTCATTATGTAACTTGATTTAATAGTCCGCAATACTATATGTATGGCTGCATCCAAGTTTTACCACTGATATTTTGGGAACATTATATGGGAAGCGCATGCACTTTCATTCTTATTCACACAGACAGAGCAGGACCAGCAGGAAGTGTCCTCGTGCCCGACCATTCACCCAAGTCCCCGGTACACAAAGTCCTCACCTTATTGTAGACACCCCAGGACAGCTCGGTCTCAATCACCATGACAACAATGCCAAACATGCCGAATATGAGCGCATAGTCACTAAGTCTCTTCCTCTTTTCGAACAGTGCCCTTCTGTGGCCTAGTTTGTAGCCAATGTTCTGATTTTTACGTTTAGAGGCTTTGGAAGCAGTCCTCCCTGGCCCTCCCACGGCACCGCCCCTCCTTCCATTAGTCCCGCCCCCCGCCGCACCACCCAGCATGCCCCTGCTCTCAGAGAGGGCGTGGTTCTGGTGGTAGATGGACATTTGATTGGCCGAGGCCTCTAGTTCGTAAGCGTGTCCGTAAGGCGGATCCTCTTTCGAGGAGATGATGATCTCTGGGGGGTTCTGGGATTGGGGTTGACTGTGCTGAGAGGAGGCCGCGGTCACCTGGCCCGCGCTCGCCCCGCCCTCTTTGGTGTCGCTTCCGCTGTCGGACTCGATGAGGTTCCGACGGGAGGCGCTGAGGCGGCTGAGCGGCTTCATCACGCCACCGCTGTACTTGCACGAACTCATGGCGATCTCTGTAAAGGGGTTACTGTCCCGCCTGTGCACCAGGGGACTGGCCTGCCTGTGCTTACATCCCCTCTCTCGCTCCCTCTCCCGCTCCCGTTCTCGCTCAGTGGAAGGTGAATGTGAGGAGTAGAACAGCGCATTGTAGACAGGCGACGTCTCCCCGCTCAGGCTGTGTTGGCTACCTAAGCAGGAGGAGAGCGGCGTGCTAGTGGGGTGGAGCGCGTTGGGGATTGGCGTGGACAGCTGGGGCGTCATGGACAGGGGTAATTTGGGCAGCGACGCCGGGGGAAGGTTCGGCGTGGTGGGCGAAGGGGTGCCATTGAGACGCTCCAGGCTGCTGTTGCCTCCCGTATGATTTGAGTGGTTGGTCCCAGGGTAGTTGCCAGAAAGGGAAGCATGGGAGATACCACCGAGAGGGAGGGGGAGACGTTGCTCTTCGTCTTCGCTCCCGCTGAGAAGGACCAGACTCAGAGAGGGAGGGGGATCCATGGCAACCAGGCTCCAGCAGGTTTGTTTGTGCTCTGCTCCTCAACTCTGGAGTTTAGTTAGAGGGAGAGAAAGGAAGAGTGAGAGTGAAGAACGGATCATTACGTTATTTATAACCGAATAAAATGAGCAGGATCAAAAGAAGGCTGGATTAAATGGGGGACTCCCCTCATATTAATAAATGAAGGATGGATCGAAAGTGTTGGGTGACACCGAGTTGTTGCAATGTGATGGAGGAGTTTGCGTGGAAGATCGTTGTGAGTGAAAAAAGAGAAAACTGATGAACCTATGAACCCATCCATATCTACTAATCGCTCTGAGCTTTCTCTCTCTCTCCATTGCCTTCTCTCTTCCTCCCTTTCTCTCTCTCTGACACCCCCTCCTCTCCTCTAGCTCCTTCCAGCAATATCTGTCACATAAATGCATGCAAGATTCTCTCTATTTTTAAGAAACTTATGCAATAGTCAAATTGTGGTCTCTGGACTGACCTGTGACAAATGCAAGACTCATCATATTACCATCACTGCTCTGCACTATTTGGGCATTTGTATTGCATCTACACGCTAGAGAGCATAATATAGATAATTTAGTACATTTATAATCATGTATGAATATTTACAACTAAGATTTTGATTCCATCAGACATATTTCTCTCTGTCACTTACCTCTCTCTTGTCAGTCTATCTCCACCTTCATATGGTGATTTCAAAAGCAGTGCAACAATATTCCTCCACACTTTTTCTTTTTCATGTTGTCACAATCATGCCATCATTTCTTCTTCGGCTCGTTGTCAAGCTGTGATTCCAGGTTGAAGGTTTTTAATGACAGAAGTATAAAACGGTATTTATTTAAACGAGACTCCTACGGACGAAAGCTGTTGCGTTGAACATAATAAATAGCGGGGAAGGATTTAGAGCGCTGTTTAATATTTCAGGAAATATATCCACCCGTTGCGTTAATCAGCATTATTAGCCTCCTGTGAAGAAAAGCGCTTTAAAGTAGCGTCTGGATATGAGTAAAGGTAAAAGTAGCGAGAGTCTGATATTGTGTAGAAATGGATGCATGTCCTCCAGCTCTCACTCTGACAGCACGTCTCTCATACTCTCTCTCTCTCCCTCTCAACTTCTCTTTTGGGCTCCGTCTCTCCGCCCCAGTCCCTCCTCTCTTCTCCTCTCATTGGACACACATCACTGAACCAAGCAAGCAAATAAGCTCTGGAAAAACTAGAAGAACATTTCATTTAGAAAAAAACACCTGCCTCCTCCACTCCTCTTTCTGCTTTCATAGCACTACATTTTTTCAGTAAAACTTAAGCCAAAAAAAATGGTTATCCAATTATTATAATAATTGTTGTTAATCGTTATAAGAGCAAAAATAACTTTAATAATGATTATAACATATTATTAAATAAAAAAGATATTGATAAAGAACAATTAATGATTAAATATGCATGCAACATAATAAAAACAAACAATTAAATAAATAAAATTATGACACTTCTAGCTAATATAATACCAAGTCACAACCAAATTGCAGTAGCAATATCTGTTGGAGCTATCATTTTAATTTTATGTTTTTTATTTTGAGAGAAAGAGAGAGATTCATTGGTATCTTCATCATTGATTAAATTCAAGTTGTCAAAAAAAGTGGCATGAATTTTTCAGTTCAAAAATTTAAGGCAACAATTAAATTGAAGATTTCAGTCTCAGTGGATTGCCATTTTTGCAGTGTAATCTGCACTCTTGCTTAAGGTCACCTAATCATGACATATCTTGTCAACTCATCAGCATGGGGAAGGAACACACAGCTGCCACAACCGGTCGAAGTCCCACCAACAGGTGGCAAAAGGCACAGCACCTAGCATATTTCCCACAAAAGTAGACCTAACTGCCCCTTTGTCTCAAGAAACAACACCTGTCACCGGGAAATACACGGCAGCCGATGCCGGTCTAACAGACTTCCCTTAAACTGTCAACTTTGTATTTGTTTAATCATTTATTCACCCTCATGTCATTCCAAACTTGTATGATTTCCCTCATTCTGTGGAAAACAAAAGAAGATATTTTGAGAAATGCCACAGTGATTTCTTTTGTCTCCACACTCAGTGGTAACCAAAACTGTTTTGTTACCAACATTCTTCAAAATATCTTCCTTTATGAACTTTAATTTTTTTGGAGAACTATCCCTTTAAGATATACTTTCAGGCAAACCTTTAAGTGACCACATTGCCAATGTTGACATCCGCTTTTTATAATGATCACAAACCACAGCTGCCTATTCAGCGCATATGATCCACCACCGCACAGGATGCTGACCCTTGCTAATGCATGTAGATCTAGAAAAAAAAAAAAAAAGCACTTTAAATGAGTTTCCAGGTGAAAGTGGCTCATCACTTTGCTATCTCACGGCAACAGTGTCCTCTCCATCATGTCATTATGTTCTGGCTCCGGTAATTACCACGTAAAATCCAACATTTCAGGCTCCCTAAACCAGATATAGCAGGATGGCGCTCCATCAACGTGGACAGAGAATATTTTACTTGACAGGCACGAATAAATGAAATACTCATGTCACCTGGAAAGGCGATTTCCCCAGATTTAGTGACTATTACAGCACAAACCATATGTCGACCCAGTGACATCATCGGCAGCAAGCGCTGTCCTCCTCATCCCGCGCGGTAGTCATGGTGATGATGTAAGGTCATGCTATTCCCATCCATGTGTCCGGTATCACATAATCTAAGGGGCATGACACAGGCTTAAAGGGTTTGTTCACCCAAAAATGAAAATTCTGTCAGTAATCACTCACCCTCATGTTGTTCCAAGTTCCAACCCCGTAAGGCTTTTGCTCATCTTTGGAACACAAATTAATACATTTTTGATAAAATCTGAGAGCTGTCTCACTCCTCCACAGGCCTCTATGTGATTGAAACTTGCCGGCCCAGAAACTTAGTAAAGACAATGTTTAAAATAGTCCAAGTGACTACAGTGGCTCAACCATAAGTTTATCAAGCGTCGAGAATACTTTTTGTGACTTTTACCTCTGAGTGAGTTCACGTAGTGAGGCCGGCAAGTTTCAAGAAGTGAGGCAGCTCTCAGATTGAATAAAAAATATCTTAATTTGTGTTACGAAGATGAATGAAAGTCTTACGGGGTTGGAACAACAAGTAATTAATGACAGAATTTTCATTTTTGGGTGAACTAACCCTTTAATTCCCCAGCGGCCAATCCAGGAGATATTAAAACAATGACAATCCAGGAGATATTAAAACAATGACAATCCAGGAGATATTAAAACAATGACAATCCAGGAGATATAAAACAATGACACAGAGTGGAAAGTGGGCAGATCAAAGACTTAAGCCGCAGTCACAGATTTCGAGCATGCGAAATTTCTTCAGACACTGCAACGGTCGTGATATGATGTCACTTCAAGGGCGTAGATTTGGTTTGAACATCGGGGGGTTGAAGTTTGGGTATGCCTCCTTTTCATGTGATCATGGTATAAATATTAGGGGGGTTGTAATGCATAGATTTAAATATTGGGGGGGTTGTCTCCCCCCCAACCCCCCCACAAACTACGCCCCTGTGTCACTTGATGATGTCTTTTTTATAAACATGAATTCAACATATAACAAATAGTCATACACTCAAAATGTAAAAAAACAAAACAATGCAATCTACTCGACTTTACTGCAAAAATATTGTTCTTTTAATACAGCCAAGAGGTCGCGCCCGTCACGTATCAATCTTCTAGTGGTCACACGTCGTCACGTGACGCGACTTTTCAGCTCAGAGTTCACCAAAACTTGAACTTAGGAACGCATCAAAATGCGAAACTTTTTTTCGCATTTTGCATTCGCATGCGTATGAATGGAAGTCGATGGAATGAAAAGTGTAGTGTGACCACCCCTTTAAGAAATAAGTGAAAAAACCAAACCAACTCCTGAGAAAGGAGAGTTACAGCTGAAAGCTAGCGGCCCACTGGAAAGGTCAAAGGTGACCGTGCGAGGACAGGGACAAAATGGGACACAGCTGTCCATTTCTAACCGGAGAAGATGACGGACATGACAGCTAAGAGCACAGCTCAGAGGACATGAGAAAGAAAAAGAAAGGGAGAAATTCGTCATGCCGATTTCAGTCTCTCCGACAGGGAAGGTTATGGATACGCAGAGATTGGGAGAGTGACACCAAATCGGTGCTTTTGTGAAGAGAAAAGGTCAGGTCGTTCCTAAAGGACACCTATGAAGTGGTGTATTACAGCGTGAAAGTCCGGGAGAGAAATGCTGGAAAGACACTGGTCTGATAAATTTATATATATATATATATATATATATATATATATATATATATATATATATATATATATATATATATATATATATATATATATATATATAAATATATATATATTAGGGCTGTCAAAAGATTAATCGCGATTAATCACATCCAAAATAAAAGTTTGTGTTTACATAATATATGTGTGTGTACTCTGTATAATTATTTTGTATATATAAATACACACACATGCATGTATATATTTAAGAAATATTTGCATACATATACTGTATATATTTATATATAATTTATATTATATATAAATATAATTTTTTTATATATAAATTACATATTTTTCTTAAATATATACAAGCATGTGTGTGTATTTATATATACAAATTTAATTATACACAGTACACACACATATATTATTTAAACACAAACTTTTATTTTGGATGCGATTAATCGCGATTAATCTTTTGACAGCCCTAATATATATATATATATATATATATATATATATATATATATATATATATATATATATATATATATATATATATATGACCAAACAACAGAATGAGCACAGGCAGAGTGGTTACCATGCCAACAGCAGAGTACACAGACAGTTGTCTTCTCTTTTTCCCCCTGTTGGATGAAATCCTTCTGTCTAAATGCCATACAGTCTGCATCGACACAAGAGGAGGAGCTCTCCATCTCACCTTGATCTTGTTTTATTTTAAATTGCACTTCTCGCTAATAGATGTGTAGGCCCAGCGTGTTTGATCCACGAGTGCGCGGAGGGGAAGGCCGCGTCCACTCCACGCATCTAAACAGGCCGTAAAATTCCCATCATCTCCACCTGGATCGAAACACACTCACACACACACCCATGGATGCTAATCAATAGCAGAACAGCATCACTCGGTGGGCAGCGGGGCGAAAGCAAACCCACCTTATTTACCGCTAATGTGAACTCAGCAATACTACACTTGAGCTATGCCTCATCCGCCGGGCCGTTCAAAACACACCGTGTTCTCGAAGTCAGTGGGAGGCGTTGGTGACCCCTATGATTCAGTGGACATGCTAAACTCATGAAACGATCCATCAAATTGAGTCACGGCCCATAATCTTTCCTCCTTCCAGCCATTCGACTCTTCTCGCGGCTGCAGTCACATGCTTCCACACAGTTTGATGGTAATGAACAAAAAGGGTTCGCGGGGCTAACAGAGGCAGAGAAATTTGAGAGCGCAATGAGAGCGAGATAAAAGGGGTGAGAGTGGGAGCAGGACGGAGCAAGGAGAGAAACAAGGAATACTAAGAGAATGGAAGAAGATAAGGAGAAGAAATGACAGGCAGTAGAGGGTGTGAGTGATGGGGGGCAGAGGGAGAAAGAGAAGGAGAGACAGATGGACAAACAGAGACAAGTAAACAGAAAGAGAGAGGGGTGCCACAGTAACAGTCTGGTGTTACGTCAAACGCTTTGCTTGAGATCCCATACGATATGAACACACACCGCATATCCCTTTTCCAAACAAATAACTATACCCTTTAATGGAAAGACATGGAGAAAACATGTCCGCACATTTGGTCTAAAAATACACATGGCCAAAAAAATAAATAAATAATTGCAGGCTTCAAAAACAGCAGGCGCAGATTCTAAATGATCCACACAGACAAATGCAACACAATTGCGGTGACGTCCTCGCTCTTGAAACAACACACTCAGAGAGAAGTGTTCTTCATGTTCGCTAATGGACTTCCTTACTGCCCACACGCACAGGCTCAGTGCTACATCAGCACTCTACACCATCCCGTCTGGCCATAATGTTCTAGCAGGGTTCGCTCAATGTTCCCCTGTTCCAACTTGGCTGATGAGACATGTCTTAAATGTTTTGGAAGACAATTTTGAATGGAAAGAGTAACAAAAGAGTAGAATTTGTGGCTCTGTGATGCTGGAGAATTCGATCAAAGTCTGGCAATATAAAGATGCTTTCAATTTGTGATGCACTCACTGAATGATTGATGATCATTGGCATCTTTGCCAGTTTCGCTTTTGTTGCCCCAATAAGAGTAAAAGCTAGATTCTTTTGTCCAAATATTGACGCAACTTGAACTTGACTAAGATCATTTGTCCCAGTTTTAAAAAAAGATCCAACTCTTTCTTAATCAGAAAGTTCTAAACAATGCAGGGATTTACAGAGCGAACACAGTGGATCTTTGTCTTTAATTTATAAGATGCAATTTGTCTTTGACGTATGACAACAGCAAGTTTTTTTTTTTTTTCAAGTTCTAGGTTTTGTTTTGGTTTTTTTTTTGTCAAACGTTTTGTCTTTGAGAAAACCCTCTTATAAGACTGAAAATACAATTCCTCTTTGATGTTTGACTGCTGCCAGATTTTTTTAAAGGTTTGTTTTGTTTTGTTTTATTTCGTTTTTTTAAGTTTTGTTTTGCAACAAATGATGCTGGAGAGTGAAAATACAAATCCTCTTTGATGCATGACTTTTTGTTGTTGTTTGTTTTGTTTTTCAAGTTCTGAGTTTTGTTTTGTTTGTGTGTTTGTTTTGTTTTTTTGTGTATGTATTGAAATTTTTGTTTTGCATTCACACCTCTTAAAAAACATGTTCTATATAGTATGAATGAAATTTGGATGTAGCCTACTACATCTGGCATGTTGTCATTGTCATGTCATATGGCGTCAGTTGCGTCGCTTCAACTCTATTAACAAATCCTCTCCCGTGGCCTCATGGGATAGTAAAGTGTCCATTGAATGCGCACTTCAGAATTTAGAAGTAGTAGGTCATATGGGTACTTTTCGCCTATTGTTTTATGAATACTGTGAATTCGGGACATACTCAGCTCACATACTTTTTTTTTTTTTTTTTGTCTATTATATAGTATGGAAGTAGGCATATTCTGACACAGCACTTGTCTTTAATTAATGTTTCGTTGAAGATACAATTTATCTTTGATGTATGACTGCCACAAGATTTATTTGGTTTTGAGTTTTATGTTTTGTTTTGAAATGCTGGTGATGTAACAATCTGCCTAATAACTGCTGCTATTAAAATTTCATTTTATTTTTAACAACTCATATCTAATTAGTGATTACACTGGTCTACAGACAAAATACTTCTGAAATAAATGTAGTCAAACTTTACTTCTGGGTCACTGAGAACAAAAACGATGCTTAAAATTGATGATTGGCTATTGTTTTCAAGAAATGCTATTGGGTCAGTATATACGACCCTTGACTTGGGAATGGCAGAGGAAAAGTGATTTATAAAGGGAAGGGATCTCATTTTAATTCAAAAATTACTAAAATACATCTTTGACTGGATCTATGAATTAATCTATGACTGGTTTTGGACAGTACTTGCTTTTTAGGCAAAACAATGAATAATGCAATCTGAAGCTGGTGTTGCATCATGCTATTCCTAAAATCCTGGATGATGCATCATAATGAAACTTACATCACTCTGCTGAACAAATTGCCTAATATCAGCTCTAGAAAACATCCATAAGGGGTGAAAAACTGGACCACAGCCCTGCAGATTTTAAGTCCAACCCTGCTCCAATACACATATCTGTAGTTTTTAAATACTATACAAAATCTACATAGATCTAAAATGTAAAAACTCAAATATTTTGGAAGCAGTAGTCAATCAGTTGTTTAATGATCATATGCACATCAAAATACATAATAAATAGCACATTTTATCTCTGAAGCAGACGACTTCTAACGAAATGTAGACCAGTGTTAATGAATCTACTCATCCCCAAATATTTAAAATCAGATCTATAACAAATCATTTTTGTAACCTTTGCCACCCTGCATTTTGTTTCTCAAATTATAGCATCTATTGCAAACATGAGCTGACTTTTATTCTTCAATTAAATATTACAGACGTTCTGATTGAATGTACATTCTGAGATGTACTGCCACTGGAATAAATGAGTTAACATAGTCAACAGATCTTGTTAGGCAGAAAATATCTATCAGGATTTTCAACCACTCACCAAAAGTATAGCCTAATAACAGCAATGAAAATCACATTTTAATTCTATAATAAGGGACTCAATCATAACCCTTGCCACAATTTGAACACTGCCGGCTGTTGTTTGGCATGTGAGGACATACTCTGTTCTCTCCCAGCCATCTATGTGAGCGCTGGAAACCTTTAAAGCTTTCTCATTACTATACATACCACCTGCAGCCTCTGGAAAATTCCCTAAACTAAAGGTGATGTGGTCAGGGTTCGCCTACTATAAACAGATTACTACCTAAATACCAGTCCATCATACCCTCTACTCTCACCTTTTCATTCCCCGCTCTCTCCATTTCAGTGCTCCTCTTTTTCACCCACTGCCTTTTGCTTTCAACCTTTTCAACCTCTATTAAATTTTCATCAACCTCTTTACTCACCTTCTTTTTACAGTGTCACAAAATGAGTACAACTTAATTATAAGATTTAATTAATTAACAACAGTTAATTCATTAAGTATCAGCAATTAACAATAGGCTACTTGTATGCATTTATTCCTGTAAAAAGGATAGTTGACTCACAAAAAAAATGTAGCTTTAGAGCATGCCACTAACAATGGCAAGGCATTTTGAGTGCTATCCAAGTGTAACAAGTTTATAATTGACATTAATGTGAACATGATAGTAGGATATATTTATACATTACCATTAACAAAGAGTAATGCTTTAAATATTGCCTAATATATACCTAATGCACTGACTAATGTTATGTTGTGATGTGTAGCCTAACCATCAAATCTTTCAGTATAGCTTATGTTTCTGTGACACCCAAATGATGTCCTTTGAGGGAGGGTTAGTGGTTCAATATAAAATGCATTAATTTATGAAAGAAACTCCATATATTTGGCATGCAGTGCATATAGCAGCACATTATAATCTCATTATGTAAGACACAGATATGCACAGATTTCTAAATACAGTAATAACACTTGTGCTGTGACAGTTGGTGTGTAGGTGGAAGTTAGAAGGGAAAGCCCTCAGAGGTTGATCTCACACACACACACACACACACACACACACACACACACACACACACACACACATTTCATTAGTGCATTTGTCATTCTATGCAGGCCTTGCAGAACAACTTTGATTCTACTGACTCAGCTGGTGGAAGGACCGTGTGTGTTTTTCATGGGAGGGTGTGCTGTGTGACGACCTGCAATGTGCGAGCTTAAATGTTTCGTTTCAGGGCTCAAAAGTGTCAGCTGTTGCGATACATCATAGGATGCCACGAGCACTGAGAGCAACACCCATAAACACACAATGCTAAAAGCGTTTAGTGACCTTTACTTTAGTAGCCTATACTCATTAACCAATAGCAGTTAGCTTTAGTTCGGCGTTTCCCTGTTCTTTTCACCTGAGGCTTTCCTGCTACACACACTTCATCTTTACGTATTCCCTCATTCCCTCTTCTCATTCATTCTTCTCTCGGGCATCGATCACCTCAATTACACGGCGTATAGACCAGACTAATATTTCATATACACGTTGTGCACTTGTTTGACATATCCGTCGAAATATTCGCGCGGACCCGGAGTAACGTTAGGCCTACAGATAATGACTTTTATTAGCCTAGTTGGAGTCTGACAGCCGTTTACAGAGCGTGCGACTAGGCGTCGTGGACACTGTGTATGAACGCATGATGTGGACGTGACAGCTGTCAGTGTGCGTTATTAAGCTCAGGTTAATATAGAGAGACTCCACATGCTTTTTAATAAAGTGTGAAATTATCAATAAATGTCACTACCGCAGCTGGTGGTATTTTACTCATTAGGTACCCATAGAAATGCTCTCAGACAGAATCAGCAGACTTTCCAGTGAAATTAGTGAGGGGAAAACGAATAATTTCACACTAATGTTCTCTCTTTTACTGCAATCTCGTCCAGGGGGGTTGATCTTTTCAAACCCGTCACCTGTGAGCTACACGAAACAGGGAAAGGTCGCCATCCAGCGGTTGTTTAAAATGTAGCCTACACGTACACGATACGTTGTGACAAGTTTTGAGTTTGGAAATTTGAATTCCTTTCAATGTCACATTTACGCTATATTTATATATTTAGCTGTTTGGTAAACACACGTCACTGACATACATTTAGGCAAGAATCAACTAAGATGAAACTGTGTTAGGAGAAGTGTTTGATATTTATTTGCTTTTATTATAGGCCAAGGCGGTCACCTTTTTAATGTCATTTCATACAATGATGTATTAATTACAAAATTGCTTGATATTTTGAATTAACTTAGATGAAATGCTTAGTTAATTGCAGTGGCGGCTCCTGCAAAATCTCTCAGGGGGGGAGCAAATGTTTGAATGATTGATAAGGATAAGGTCCACCCATGCAATGGATAAATTAACAGCTTAAGCAAGTAAAGGCAACTTCACTACTTTAATATTAATGATTAACTTAGTTGTCTAATCAATTCCACAGATGCATACAAGGAAAATAAACACACCCTAAATACTTATTTATTTCTAATTACATGTATATATGGGCCTATAAGATACGAAGATACTCTGGCCAAGACAACCCCATCATTCCAAAAAAAATCAAGGATTTTCCTCATAAAGTTAAAAATTCTGAAACTGCTAGAACAGGAACAATATATATAAATATATTTTGTTTCAATGCAATCTTGAGAGATGGATGGATGTCTCACAAAAATTTTTTTATAAATGGTTGCTATTTTTCCCCTACTAATTTTTCTGGCCTTGTTTTCAAGATTCTTAGTTCAGTTGATAGCAGAATATTAATATTTTATACTAAAATAATTATTTAATATTTATAATAATAATAATAATTAGTTTAATTTATAATATTTAATAATATTTCAGGGTATATATATATATATATATATATATATATATATATATATATACACATGTATACACACACACACACACACACACATATACATATATATATACACACTGAAATATAATTAGGCATATTAGTTTGAACTATTTTCTCCTTGATTAGAGGTAAAGTAAATAGCAGCACTCTGACCTATATATCCCCTTCCACCTCTCCCAAGGATAGACATACCATCACAATTGTACTATAACCAGAGCACGTTTACCATTTGCTGTGAAATGCAAAAACCACAAGACATTAATCTGCAGCTCATGGAAAGAAAATGCTCTTTTACTTTTTTTAATAGAACAGAACTTATCTTAAAAGAATTTGAGTAGGCTTCAATAGTTCGATGACAAATGTTTGAGGCATACAGATTCACATTTGCTGGAAGAAGGAAACAGAATGTTAGTATTGCTTTAGTCTTGAAGCAGTGCATCAATTAACAGTGTCTGAACACATGAAACAAGCAATGCAAACTTGAGCTTACAATATAAAGGGCAAAATAATATTCCAAGAAATAGTTCAGATCCACAAAAGTACACACACACACACACAAACAAATGTGCATATGAGTGGTTTGTGCCGTTCACCCATAGCTTTCGCCACTCAAAATGTAGACTGTTTGGCTGCATGCATTATCTACCACAAGCCCCCCACCCCCATGTATAACAAACAATGCACATCAACGATAGTCAAAACAGAACATACACATCTCATATAAAATTACATCCTAATAATTAAAAGATAGAAAATAAATTGGATTTCAAAGTTACGAATCATTACAAAATATATACATACAATATATACACATACATAAACACACACGCATATGTATAAACTCGTTCAACAGACCTTATATATACATCTGTGTGCATATGTATCTGTATGTACATTATGTATATATTTCAAGCAGTCTAGTCAAGTGTTGGTATGTGGAACTTCACATAGTGCAACAAAAATAAAATGAATTAATAAGTAAATACAGAAGCAGTTTATTCCGTGCAGATTTAAAGCAAACTGAGCATTTAAATGGATAAAAAAGGTGGGCAAATGACCAATTGGTACATGAAAAGCAACTTAAAAGTGATAGTTCACCCAAAAATGAAAATTCTGTCATCATTTACCCTCACGTCATTCCAAACCTATATACATTTTTTATACATCATATAGATGACATTTTGTTGAATTTTGGTAACCGAATGTTTCTCAAAATATCTTTCTTTTAAGATATTTCACAGAAGAAAAAAAAAATCATACAGGTTTGGAACAACACTGAGGGCAAGTAAATGAGAATTTTCATTTTGAGTGCAACCCAACTCAGATAAAAGAGGTGAATATCAGTAAATATATCCCTGACTAGCAAAAAAAAAAACCTCTCTATTGAATGAGAAATACCTAAACGTAGAATTCGAATCAAAAAGACTACGAGAGAGAGTGAGAAACAGAATCATCCCTCAGCTATGTGGCCACGCAGTCACGTAACAGTACTGAGATGGTCGCAAATGGGAAGAAAGAAAAAAGAAACCCACTAAAACAAATGCAACCCTGTAGTTAAAACTTTCCAAGAAAAAAAAAAAGAGAAGAAAAAAAGGGCCAAGATTCTACTTCATGTCTCATCAAGTCCAATTTGCCTTGGGTTTATGGCTCTGTTGCCATGGTAGCATCCGTTACTGCTTTGTCATGATGGTAAAAGTTCAAATCCAAAGCCACAGGCTTACCCTGTTCCTCCCTCTCTGTACCTCCTCAATTCTCTCTCTCTTGCTGCCAGGCACTCTTCCACTCCATCCATCCCTTAATTTGTTCTCTCTTCATCTTTCTCTATCCCCTAAAAGCCCTGTGCTGCAGACTGTAAATTGTTGTTTGAGCTCAAGGAGCTATTGGGGTCAACTGCGCAACCCGGAGCCCGAACGTCCCCGGTTCCTCCCCTTAGCTCTGAGCCTCTGGCTTCTCCCTCGAAACTTTTTTCTTCTAAGGGCTTCCCGATCCAGGAGCCATATCCATGTTGGTTCAGCGCCAGGAAGAACAGCCTCTTGGCGTCCTGGAATGAAGTGGCAGCCATCTTAGCGTGGGCGTATGACGGCAGTGCCAGCAGATCGGCTCGGCCTGCACGCTGACACAAAGCTTGGAAGAGACGGAACAGATTGGACTTGGAAACCCGTGATACCTCCATCTTGGTACTGGCATAAAGAGAGAAAGATAGATCATGAACGAAAGCAGGTGTCTAGGTCTCGAAGTGCTTCGGTTAAATATTCAATTAGCTAGATAAGCTGGAGTCCCTTTTTACAATGATGTATGACGGATGGGTCCGTCTCTCACCTGTCCACTTTGCCCTTGGTGCCATCCAGTACCTCAACGCTGACCTGGTCCGGGTGACTCCAGTTAACGCTGGACTCTTTGGTCTTGTTTGTGTGGCGTGCCGAGTCATACACACTCACCCTGCCCACCTGCAGAGTGCAATACAGAATAAAAATGAATGAAATCGAAGTAAAAACAAAAGTTTCATAGTACTAAATGCATTGTGTTGTGTGTGTGTGTGTGTACCTCAGGGTGGTTGAGAGTAAAGTTTGCTGGTAAACTCTTTTTGAACGCATCGCCGTCTCTAGCCAATCGGCAACATACAGCTCGGGTCAGGTGACCATGGCTGTAGAGATACCCTGAACAAAAGCATATTAAAAAAAAAAACATTTACATACATAATACATTTTATAATAAATTATAATTTTAATATAATTTTTTTTTATATAACCATTTAAATAATTGAATATAAAAATTATGAATTTTAATATAAGAGCAATATAATTGATATAATTTGCTATTATTACTACTATTAATAATAAAAAATTACACACTTTTTTACAAAATATTTTTACATACATTTTTATAATGAATCGTCAAATAAAATATAATTTAATTATTTCTATTATTAGTTTTAATTTATAACTTTATAAAAAGAATCTAATTTTTAAAATAATTTTATAGTCATTTTTAATAATTATTCAACAATAATAAAGCATTTTATAATTAATATAATATATTATTACAAGTTTACATATTTTAATTATTATTAATATTATTATTAATTTTTCAATCAGTTTCAGTTAAATGAATTTACCTTCATTGTAAACATAATTAAATAATAAAAACAAAACACTGGATATCATTACTCAAAGCATGGCAGCATTTTTTTTTACCAAGGGTGACTGAGCGCAAATAAACGGGGTGGATAAAGTGGCTAAGGAGCGCCCCCTGTAGGCCGAGCACATTCCAGCGCAGGATCTTGTCGCTGCAGCTCATGGTCCTCAGGCGCTCACCATGCTGAATGCCATCCCAGGTGGGCACAATGTCACTGGACTCCACTGGGATGGTGCCTTCACCTGAGAAAAGGTAAGGTTTAATGAAAAGGTAGAAAAAGGTAAAGGTGAGAAATCTTTGTTAATTCAATAATACACAAGAATGTATGATGTGACAGACATGTAAATAGACTGTATAGTTGAGGACCAAATGAGAAGACTGTAGTATTGTCTACAGTAGCTCTAGAAAACTAGCCAACTAAACAAATAGCATTATCTGTAAACATAATCTGGCTTATCGCAGGACTGTCAGAAAAATATCTGTCACAATACATCATGAGGCCGCTTTTTTTTTTTTTTTTTTTACTTCCTTGTCAACAGCCAGGGTCCGCACAACAGCTAAGCAAGCACAACTGCCAACATCATGTGCAGACTTGTCAAGTTGAATTCAGAGAAATACATCCGCTTACCTGCCAACCGCTTTTGCCACGTAATTGCTTTTCTACTATCCCACTAGACAATGGCTGTTTTGCCTGGCAAAAGGCCACGTTCACGTGGCTATAGAGAACCTCTTTGGCAAGATAAATGCAACCAGATGGTACGACAAACACTGCTGAGTGCTTCTTATTTAACCCGACAGTTAGCGGACTGGAGTTGTGTACCTGAGGTCCTGGAATTACGCCACAGCATGTGCATACAGTAAATGGCCATTTAAAGTCACCATGAAATCAAAACGGACAATTCATGTTTTATTTATCATTGAATATCATTATATGTTTAATTCATGTGCCCTCATAATCTTTAACAAAACAACTCTCCCTCCCACTTGCAACATCTCTTCTTTTCTCTGATGACGTGTTTACTAGTGCGAGGTCAAGACAACCACTCACTCACATGAGATCACAGTAGGGCTGCTTAAAAAAAAAAAAAATCTTACATTAACCGATTCTCATTTTGAAGAACCGATAACGATTCTTAAATCCCAAGAATCAATCTTTCAGTCTATGGTTTTTTAGTTGATTATTGAACTAAACATTGTAGCGTGCTTCACATCCAATAAATCCCAATAAGCTTTGCTACTTCTGATATGAAGCTTTCATATTCTGTCAATTTTATTATGAAATTGAAACACTAAATGCTGTTTTGGCGCTCTTTAATGTGGCGTGACAGATAGCTGTAGCGCTTCAGTTCAAGCCAAGCAGCAGCGCCGGGCACACATGAACTGTTGATCTCTTCTGCTTTACTTCTAGTTACAGCACGAAATAAACATGAATGAACATCAGAAGGTATGTTAAACGATACAGTACACCTTACTGAAATCCGTATCATGTCACATGCAATCGTCGTTTTTAGAAAGACGTAAAAAAAAAAAACCCAGCTTGTAAACAATATCACGTAATGTTCCTTTTACCTCAGAAAAGTCACTCACTGGCAGCTACAAGAAACTGGCATTTTGTTAAATATATGCACTATATTGCATATTCATTGTATTTTTACTTGCCTGTTCTTCAATATTTAATGTGTGTTTGAAAAAATTCATCATGTTTTTATGACAGCCACCATTTAAGTGTAAAAATATTAGTATTATAAAACTTCCTTGTGTAATTTAAATATAAGTAGCCTACAAATCAGTTAATTTTAACATTTAATATTATTACTATGAGGTTCAAAATCAAGTCACGCCCACATTTTTTCTTGTTCGAGGTGCCGTTTCACTCAGATGTGTGTTACAATAGTGAAGAAAAGACTATCGCAACTCCCGTTTCATGCTGACTTTAAGATCGGGAATTTCAAACAGAAACTATGACAGCATGTGACAGCTGACAATGATAGAAATGTTGTTTTTTCAGGGGTTTCTGCATTAAGACCAAAATCATTCAGAAGATCCTGATTAACCTGAAAAATCTGTAATTGAATTTTTTTTTTTTTCCTCATTGATGCAGTTATTTACAGTTCATTTTTGGTCGCTTACCGTTCTCCACCTTGGTTCTGAGCTTGCCCTGTTTTACATTCTCGAAGAGAGGCATGTGTCCAGAGAGATTTTCTTCAGCAGCCTCACTGCACGACTTATCGAACAGAGCGCCATCGCCACATGGAGCAGTGCTTTGAGAAAGAAAAAGGCATGCGTTATCATGTTTGCAGATGAATCTCTGATCTAAATCCAGCTCAGATGAGAGGAAGTGCATGTCTCACCTAATATAGAGATGAAAGGTGATGTCAGATTTGATCTTCAGCTTACCATCATCTGCCACCTCAAAAATACTCCCATCACCAGGGCTTTCCCAATGTTTCATCAGCTCACCGTACAAAAACCTGAGCCATACAGATTTTACAAATAAGAGTGTTTAGTTAATATATTGCTTTTTATTATTTGACTAATAGGGCTAATCAAAATCTAATTTATGTAACAGTTACAAGTATGTGCTTTTTGTGCATTTGTCTCACTTTTTTAAATGCTAGATTAAACTGTTAACTGTGTAAAAAAAAGTTACATATATAATTTATTACTGAAATATTAAGAAATTAAATAACATTAAAAATGATAACAGTAACAATACAGTTAATAATGTATTTTAAATATTTATATACACGTACATACAGTAGTCAGTATTTGAAGTGGATCAAAACCTTTCATCAAATTTATACATGAATTTTGACAATACTTGTGTCTTAGAACAACTTTGATGATCTTTTTTTGATCCACTTCAAATATAAATATAAATATATATATATATACACACACACACACACACACACACAATAATCATTGAGAAAGACAGAGAAAAAGAAAGACCGCAGGCATAGGAGCAGACGCTCTCACAGTAACATCTTCAGGACACCGAATATATAGTCAATATTATTTATGAGCTGCTGTGAAATAAGACTCCATCTTGAAGAATTAGAAGGAAAAAGCTGTAGAATGAGAGGAAAAATGAATTATGGGATTGAGAGTGAGAGAAATTTCTGCAGCAAGCTGATACCGGATAAAGCCTCTCCTGGAGATGATTTCTGCGTGGCAGTCATTAACGGTGTCCCCTCGAAGACTAAGCTCCTCTCCCTTAACA